>NC_048223.1:104497890-104738692 GCF_002007445.2 Ailuropoda melanoleuca
GCGCGCGCTCGTCTTCACCAGCCGGCCCGTGCGCGTGGCCGAGACCATCTTCGTCAAGGTCACGCGCTCGGGCGGCGCACGGCCCGGCGCGCTCTCCTTCGGTGTCACCACGTGTGACCCTGGCACGCTGCGGCCCGCGGACCTGCCCTTCAGCCCCGAGGCCCTGGTGGACCGCAAGGAGTTCTGGGCCGTGTGCCGCGTGCCCGGGTCCCTGCACAGCGGCGACATCCTGGGCCTGGTGGTCAACGCCGACGGCGAGCTGCACCTCAGCCACAACGGCGCCGCGGCCGGCATGCAGCTGTGCGTGGACGCCTCGCAGCCGCTTTGGATGCTCTTCGGCCTGCACGGAGCCGTCACGCAGATCCGCATCCTCGGTGAGTGCCTCCCCCGACGGCCCCCCCCCCCCCCCCCCGACCTTTCCGTCTGGCCGGCCCCGCCGGGGAAACTGGGGAACCTCAGCCACAACGGCGCCGCGGCCGGCATGCAGCTGTGCGTGGACGCCTCGCAGCCGCTTTGGATGCTCTTCGGCCTGCACGGAGCCGTCACGCAGATCCGCATCCTCGGTGAGTGCCTCCCCCGACGCCCCCCCCCCCCCCCACGGTAACTTTCCTGGAGGCCCGGCCCATCCGGGAAATCGGGGAAAGAAAAGAGGGCCAGTGCGCCCGCCCCACTGCCTCGTGCAGTCTTGCCACCGAGTGTCGGGGACGGAAATGAGTCCTGGGCCGGACTCCATCGGCTAGGCCTTGTCCTCCAGTCTCACCAGACGCATCCTGGGGGCGGGCAGAAAAGTGTGGATCACTGAGTTTCACTCCCAGAATCTGATTAACCTGTGTCCCCACAGATGCATAAACAGACCAGTGACCACTTAAAAATGAGAAAAAAGGTTTTCACCAGCAATTAACTTTCTGAGGCTCAGTTTCCATTTCTCCAAAATGGAAATTAAAGTGTCTGCCTCTTAAGGATGGCTGTGGGTCTGGATAAGAAAAAGTTTGGTATATCGGTAGCCAAGGTGTTTGTGCAGCGTGGTGCCTGGGTTGGGAGCGTTGGGAGCCAATGGGGAATCTCTTGAGCAGAGGGCCTTGGAGAAGATGGGGTTGCAGAGGTCTGGGCCTTTCTTTCCTGGGTTTGAATGGACAGAGTTTGAATGGACTGGTGAGTGTAGCCTTGTGAAAGTTACGTTTCTCAGAGTGTTCTGTGAGAAAAAGTGGGGGATTCTTTACTGCAGAACTTCTCAGAGTCTTTAATATGCAGTGTGAATCTTTAAGGAGGGGGGTGGGGGTGGTTATGGTGTACAGCTTTTTCTAAACTAATTTGACCAGAAATCTTTTTTTCACAAAGCATCTCCAGGGACCTCTGTTTCCCCAGAGTGCACAGGTATTCATACTTTGCAAGAGCTGGCCTTCTAATCAGCTGCAGTAGACTGGGCTAGTTCCATTAGATTCTCTAGGAGGACCTAGTACAGATTTTTGAATCCCACCTGCAGAGATTTTGATTCTGTAGATGTTGGATAAGTCCTGGGCATCTGAATTTTTTTTTAAGATTTTATTTTTAGAGAGAGAGGGAGAGAATTCCAAGCAGGCTCCTGATGCGGGGCTTGATCTCATGACCCCGAGATCATGACCTGAGCTGAAATCAAGAGTCGGAGGCTTAACCGACTTGAGCTAGCCAGGCACCCCTCTGAATTCTTAATTTAAGCAGGTTTGCTTGGGCAAGTTTGGAAACCTCTGGGCTTCATAGCCCCGTCCTAGACCTCACCCCAGGAGGCTTCGTAGACAGGGTGATGTGTGTACATAAGTGAGTGTGTGGTATGCTCTAAGATTGGTATGTCTGTGTATAGGCACACGTGAGTGAGTAAATTGTGTGTATTTGTGTGTATAATGCTGTTGGTAATTGTGTGTTAAGAGTTTGTGAAATCAGATAAAATAAGTGGGGACGTCCTACTCTGGAAAGAGACCAATGAAGATGGAGTGAAAAAAAATTTGAAAAGGAATGAAAAGAAATAAGGCAAGATGTTAAGAAGTTATGATTGAGGAAAGATAAATCAGGAAGGAATGAAATCAGGAAAGAAGTTGGGGTAGAAATTCAGGATGGGATAAAAAGAAATCAGACTGGGTGCAGAAAAAAATAAGGCTGAGGTAAACAAACAAACAAACTTGGCTACATTCACTGGGAGCCACTGCTCCTCAGATGAAGGGGACTGCATGAGGGGCGGTACCGTCCTGCCCCAGCACCACCTAATAATAGATGAGCAGCTTTCCAGTGAGACTTCTGTTCCCCAAAGAGGCTTACTAGACACAGGAGAAGCTTAAAAAAAATCAGGACTTAAATGTCTTGAGAGGTAAGTGGGCCTAGGTGGGTGTTGAAGAATCATCCAGATATATGCTAAACAATGTATGCCAAACAGAGTGCACTTGGGCTGTAGGAGAACTGGGCTTCTCAGTCAACACGTTGGTGTTTGGGGATCCTGATGGACTGCAAAGGAAAAACAAACCAGGTGCGTGAAGGGTAATTATTTACCTTACAGAGGAGTGCTGTGCTTCATGGAAGGCCTAAATGAACTAAGAATGGAAGGATATTTCCTTTACTCCAAAACTATCGCTAGTTTCATACTTAATGACAAAACATGAGAAGCATTCTCATTAAAGTCAGGAATATGATAGGGGATGCCTTACCATATTGTTTTGAAAACGCTAGCCAGTGCAGCAAGGCAAGAAAGGTAAATAGGTGTGAATTTCTGAAAGAAGATGCTAATTTACTTGAAAACTATTAACATCAGAGAAACCCTGTGGATATCTAATGCATATTCTTAGAGACAGTGACTATTAACTGAATTAGAACATCTAATGATAGAAAGGATCTCATGGAGCATTTATATGTAGGGCAGTATGTTTGAGCCTGTGGGAGAGTCACAGGTGAATACGATTTCCTGCTCTCAGGAAGCTCATAGTTCACCTGGGAAAACAAAGCTGCATACCTGGGAAAGGAACAAGTAATACCCCAGCTCTGTGGTGGTTTAGTCCCATGTATGTGGTGTGTGTGGCTGGTCAGTGCAAAATAAAGTAATGTGGTTTGTGGGGTGGTCAAAGCTCCCCAGAGGAGGGGGTTTGAGGACAGCCCCAAGGGGCTCCCTGGACAGTTAGCTCTTTGGGGGCTCTGTGGGTCTTGTTCTCAGTGTTATGTTTACACAATGGATGGTACCTGGTTGGTACCTGGTACCTTGTTGAAGGGAGGAGTGAAGGGGGTAGAGGAAGAAAAGAGGAAGGTGAGGAGAAGAGTGGAAGAGGAAGAGAAGGGAGCGAGGGAAGGAAGGAGGGAGAGAATGTAGCACAGAATGAGCTTGGGAGATGCTGAAGGGCATCTGAGAGGTGCCAATGCAGGGGAGATAGTAGGTGATATCTGGGGGCAGTGACGGAGAGAGCACAGGGCTTGGAACAGGAGGGTCAGGCTAGGGCTGGAAGGGCCATGCTAGGCAGGAGGAGGGGGACTGTTCTCTGGCATGGGAAACCTTGAAGGTGAGGATGCATAGGAAGGGTGGAGGTGGGATTCCAGGCAGAGGGCTTGTTTGGAGAGCGCTGGTGCAGTAACACCAGAGCCTGAAGTGGATCTCCAGTTTGTAGGTGGAAACGGAGAGCTGGGGCAGGGTGCTAGGCCGCCTTATGGAATCCTGCCCTGAGCCCGCCCAGTGGCTGGACTGTATGATCCGGCGTGTTGGCACTCTCTCTCCTGGGAACCTCTAGGAGGGGCGGAGACCTGAGCTTTCTCTCAGTAGACCTCTCCGTGGCTAGCGCGTCCCTCCCTCCCCTTCCGCAGGCTCCACCATCCTGGCAGAGCGGGGCATCCCATCGCTCTCCTGCTCCCCTGCCTCCACGCCCACCTCACCCAGCGCCCTGGGCAGCCGCCTCTCCGACCCCTTGCTCAGCACGTGCAGCTCCGGACCTCTGGGTGGCTCTGCTGGCGGTAAGTAGGCTGGCCGCTCCAGTTTCGTGGTGTCCGTGGCAGACTCCCCACCCCCAGACCCCCTGGCTATGGTGGCCATTGAGCCTCTGTGTCAGAGTTGGGCCCTGGAGGAGCTGGAGATTGGCTCAGTGAACCTTTGTTGGGTGATTTCTGGAGTGAATCCCACCCTGTCCCCCTGCTGGGTACCTTTCTTCAGAGCACTTGTTAGCACATGGGGAAGACCAGAGGATAGCTCAGAACGGGCTTTCCTTAAAAGACTCTGGCCCCCCTCCCTTCCTCTACCCCTCTTCTCTTTTCACTCCTCATGGGCACCCTGGCCCCTCATGGAGGCCTCCTTGCACCAGGAAGTGGGTTGTCAAGGGAAACAGATCCCAATCAATGGAGTGAGAAACAAGAAACCAGGGGGCTCTCTTCTCGTGAACCTGGGGCCGGACTGGGCCATGTCCCCGCTGACTGGTATCCCCTTGTCCCCAGGGACGGCCCCCAACTCCCCAGTGAGCCTGCCGGAGTCGCCAGTGACCCCAGGCACAGGACAGTGGAGCGATGAGTGCACCATTTGCTATGAGCACGCAGTGGACACGGTCATCTACACGTGCGGCCACATGTGCCTCTGCTATGCCTGTGGCCTGCGCCTCAAGAAGGCTCTGCACGCCTGCTGCCCCATCTGCCGCCGCCCCATCAAGGACATTATCAAGACCTACCGCAGCTCCTAGCCCATCGTCGCGCCCCACCCTGCACGCCTGCCTCCTCAGGCTTTGGCCCCACTCCAGCCGAGGGGCAAGCCCACAGGGCCCCTTCTTTTCTTCCTCATTTTGGAAACTCTTTCCCTTCTTCATTAAACATGGGAAACTGAGGCCCTCGAAGGTTTGGGAAGAAAGGGGGTATAAGGCAGGGAGGTGAGAGGCAGAAACAAATTGCCCAGCAGAGGGGAGGGGAAGAGTCCATTCTCTTCCTGTCTTTCCCTTCTCTGCACCCACGGTACCCTGCATGCCGAGGGGCTAAACGGGGGTCTCAGCCTATCCTAATCCTTCCCCATCTGGGGCAGATTGCTAGGAAGTCCTCTAGTCCACGTGGGAATTAGAAAACATGTCCCTTTCTCTGGGGAGATGTGTCCCTGAGCTAGGGCCTCCATTTGTTCTCTCAGCCAGCTGTCTTTGAGCAGTGTACAACCTGCTCGACAGCAGCCCTAGGCAGGTAGCCCCTGAGCTGCTGCCTTACTCTCTGACCTGTGCCCGCCTTCTCCTTCCTCTCTTCCCTGCCCCTCGGGCCTGGCAGCCAGGGTTAAGGCCAATGGATACCTCTCACCCTGGGCAGGCAGCAGCCCCCATGTGATGTCCCTGTCCCACTCACCCAAGGTGGATGGGCAGGCTGCAGAAGGCTGCAGGTTCTGGGTCTCTGACCCTGTGCCCTGGATGAGATGCAGAGGGCCCCCTCCTGGCCATAGCCTTTCTGCCGCCGTCATCTCACCAGATGCTGCCGCCCAGGGACAGCCTCAGTGTGGGCTGGAGAGCAGCGTCCGTTTTCTGGCAGGGTCTCTAAGAGCAGTTGGCATCTGCGTTCTGAGACCCGTCCTCCCAGATCTCAGTGCTGTCCTGGGCCTGGCTGATACTCTGTAGTATCCCTAGGCAAGGCCAGGGCCCTGGAGTGGGGATGGCGGTGGGGTGCCCTGGGGTAAAACCAGCCTTTTTTCTTATTTTAATTTATTTATTTATTTGGTTTGTGGATTGGTTTTTTTCGGGGTGGGGGGATTGAGTTGCCATCCCCCAGACCCCTAGAAATGCTGCCCTGGTGTGCGGAGTGCCTGGTGAGAGAGGGCTGCAGAGGTCGTTATCACTCAAAATCTTCCCCAGGCTCCAGTCCAAAGTCCATAGCCATCTCTGCTTACCATGAATTAGAACTCCATAAAAGCGGCTGAATTGGGAAGCCTCCTGTCAAACTGTTCATTTTACGGAGAGACACACTGAGCCTCCTTGGTACCCGAGGGCTGGTGGGTCACTGAGAGCCACGAAGTGCCCTTCCTCTCCGGGCTCCAACATGTCAGGAGGCCCAGGAGCTCCCCCTTGCATGAGGACATACAGAGTTGTGGGAAGGCTGAAGGAAGGGAGCCCAGCTTGGGCCACGGAACAGGGCTGGGAAGGCCTACTCAGAGTAGGGGCGGGGAGGCTGTTCTTAGTAAGGCTTTTTACCCTCAGGAAAGGTGAGGAGGGAAGGGGCCGGGTCCTGGCCCCTCTGGGTTATTTCTGGTTCTGGGGTGGCGTGCCCCCTGCCCCTGCCCTTAGGCTATAGTCGTCCTAGTCTTGCCTGCCCTCCTCTGATAGGCCACGGACTAGCACCCGCTCTGAGTCTTGGCGTCGTCTCCTCCCAGCCTCCCAGCCCTCTGCCCTCTCCGATGGCTTTTCACGACCATCAGAGACTGCTGCTCCCTGTGGTTGGTGGACTACGGGATTCTAGACCTGGCCACTGGGCAGCTGTGTGGCCCTGGCTGGGTCAAAGTCCTTCGCAGCCTCAGCTACCACGTCTGTAAAATGATTGGGGAGGAGAGCAGACTTTGCGTGTGACTCTTGGGAGTTCTTAGGTGAGGGGCTGCTAGGGGGTGTTGGGTGGGACAGCAGTGGGAGGTCAGAACACCAGGCTGGGCCTTTGTCTGCCCCTGCCTTGCAGTAGGCCTCCAGGACGTCATGGTTCCACTGTGGGTCTCCACTCCCTAGTCACTGACCCTGGAGACCCCTTCCGCGGGAGTAGGGTGGGGTGAGCCAGGTGGTGGCCCCATCCCATTAGGAGTCTTATCTCAGAGGCAAGGGAAGGTCTCCAGTGCAGGGGCTGCGTGGCCTGAGGTTTGGGGAGAGGAAGCCATCTGTATCACTGTTTCTGTTAGTGCTGGGATAGTTGCTGCCTCCTTTGTGAACTTGGGTCGCTGTGATTGTGAATAAAGGTGATTTCGTACCAGCCTGAGGGCTGTGCTGTTTTGTGCTGTGTGGAGGGCTGGGGAGGGAGGGCCGGGGTGGGGGTGAAGGTGAAGGGTCAGGTATCAATAATAGGGGAGACTCCCTAGAGTGGGGGACTGGAGCATGACCTGGGGCTTGGACAGCAGGGGCCAGAATACCAGGTGAGCCTTGTAAGTTGAAAGGGAGAAGTCAGTGCCGTTTGGTGTCCTCAAATCCCTGGATCCCTGAGGAGCAGTGTTTATTGGGGCTGAGGTGGGCCCAAACCTGGCCCCAAACCCTTGTGGGGTGGCACTGCCACCTAGGGGCTAATGGGAGGATAACAAATCCGTCACACAGGTCAGGAGGGGCCAATACCGAATGGGTGAAGGCAGCATAGAAAAGGGAGGCCTCTGGCCAGAGACCTTTAGAGAAACTTTCTAGATGTGCTGAGTATATCTGGCTGGCTGTAGAAGCTGGGAGTGGTGGAGCGGGTCTAGGCACAGTTTGGTAATCATGCTTATTGGTGGGGAGAGCATGCATGCCTTCCTGCCTGCTCTCCTGGGACGATGCTCTGGTCCCTACACCAGGACAGCCCAGCCGTGTTTACTGGAGTCCGGCAAAAGCAGGGGAGAATCCGGGGCTCCAAGCTGAGGGGCCAGCTAGGCCTGCTGGATGTGGGTCTTTTGCCCCAAGATCTGCATCTTTCTCTCTCTCAAAGCCTCGCCCACTGCCCGGAAAGCTTCCTGTCAGTGGGGAGGGGGGGGATATGGGGGAAGGGGGGAGAAACTTGAGCATAGCTCTCACCAACAAAAGTGGCAACTTACCTGCCTCCCCCCCCCCCCCCCNCCCCCGGCCAGTGTCCTCAGAGGGGACCCGGATCCTGCAGCTCACGCTGCGTTCTGGATACGGTGCCTTTTGCCATTCAGCTGGATGGCTTTTCTGATGGCAGGGAGAATTAAGAGGTGATGCTGTTCAGTTAAAAAGGCCAAAAACTTTATTTAGTTTTCAGGGAAATACAAGATGTAAACATAAAATACAAAATAAAACAACCCAAATCTTACAGTCTAGAAGCATGCCAAGACAGAGTATTTTCTGCAGACCAAAGAGTCCCAACATGATAAAGGACACCTGGAAAGTGGCAGGCCAAGGGGTTGGGTCCCTTCCCCAAGGACACTATTTTTGTGATGAGAACAATTAAAAAAAAAACCACTATTAAAAATATTAGAAATATGGAGATAGTTAGCACCACCATTGATCCTGGAAATTTTTTAGCACTCAAGTTGCGCTGAATTCACTGTCCTTTTCTTCAGTTTCTCTGCTAAGGGCAGAAGAGGGCGTAACCTCCCCCGACCCCACAGAGCCCGCTAGGAGCTGGGAGGTCACTGTGAAGAATCCCCCAAAGCTCTGGGGACCCAGAGACATCCAGCAGTTCACAGGCAACCATGCGGCCCACAAACTACACTTCAGGGACCTACCACTCACATCTTCACTCAGAAGTCACCTTCCTGCAGACCTCTCAGGGACTGTCGGTGAAACCCTTTCCCGTCCTATGTCCTGGATTTAAAGAAAACCTGTTGCAGAGAACAAGTTGAAGATCCAAGAACAGGGGCTCTGTTTACCCTTCTGTCTCTGAAGTAAGTGCTTATGGAAAGGTGCCCTGTGACAGGCCACCAAAAATGTAAGGGCGTGTCGTGGATGAGCGTGTGTGGCCCCTGTCTTCTGAGTCATACCTGCAAGGCTGGCTCAGCCGACTGAGTCACCACAGGTATCTGTAGAGATACTCAGGAATAATTGGTGTCAACAGAAGAAGAAATGAGGCCGCTTCCCTCCCAGACATGCCTGGTGGTATCTGGACCCTGAGGTTCCCGTTTGGGGGTCGTGGGTCATTACCGTACAGCCCATTATAGTCACTGGTCTTTAACCAATTCGAACAGTTTGAGAGGCTAACTCTGCATTGGCCAAAGGGATGTGGGCAAAACCTGCTGGGAACCTGGGAGATGGAGGAATGTTCTGGAGCCAGAGCCTCCAGACTCAAAGATTGGTTTGTTGCTAGCAACTTCCCCCTCTCCAGTAAGTCAATCAGTGACTATTCATTAACAGCATACTGGGGACCCAGGTTGTGGCCCAGCAAGTAGCTGTTTCCTCGGGTCAGCTGCTTCTGTGGCCAAATATCAGGGCTTTTCCAACCTACTCTGACTGGACCGTTGGGTGTTGAATCAGTAAATTCCCTCTGTACCCGCTCTCTTCCTCCTAAAACACTCGGAATTGACTTCTTCCTTCTTTTGAATTAAGACTATACTCCAGACTCCAAATCCTCTCTCAGCCTTCTCACTTTTCCCTTTCTGCCTAGAAGACATCCTCTTCTGGAAGCCGCCTTCCCAGGGAAGGGACGGTAAGCCCCAGCCACTCCAAACACGCACACACTCCTCACGCCAACGTGCCTCTCGCTTGCCTCCAACGTGCTCGAGCCATCCTTCTGCCTTAAAACAATTCTCTCACATGCTCTCTCTCTCCTCCTCTCGCCTCCTGAGGTCCAGCCCTTAGCCAGGGTGGAACTGGGAACAAAGGAGGGACCTTCACCTCAGAAACCCATTCTCTAAGGCCACTAAGTTCTAGGACTGGGATGGGAGAGGGGGCTGATTGTCAAAGTCAAGTGCAAACCCAAGATTAAAAAGATAGGATTGGGGAAAGGAGATCGCATGGTAACCCCAACCTTACAGGCAGGTTGGGGTCAAGGCCTTAGAAGGCAGAGCCCTCTACTCGGTCTGTAAGCAGCCATGAGCCCAACTTCTGTCTGCGCTTCTAGGTGCACAGGACAAAACAAGGGGGAAGTGACGATCAATGAGGCTGCTTGCTCTTCCTGAAACAAGGCTGTAGGTCAGTAACCCCACGCTGTCGCTGTCTCTGGTCACAGAACTTGAGAACCACTGAGGCTGCCTCAAATAGGGATCAGGATTTAGGCAAAAAGCTCAGGTCAAGGGAAAGCGCCCCACACTGCTCCTGGGACACGCTCAGTTGGGGCCTGCAGCCCGGTGTACTGACCTCACCATACACACGTTCTCGCCCCCAGCAGCCTCACCACCCTCAGAAACAGGAACCGAGGGCCAGTGGCTCTTACGCTCTGGGACCTCCCGCAGCGATGACACGCATGGCAACGGGTGGGCTCAGCCTCCTGGCTAGCATGTCTGTAGGTGGTGACCCGGTTCAACCATCTCAGCGCTTCCACACCCAGTGACTTCTCTCTTCCACAGCTTCGTTTTGGAGCCCGGGATGATGGCCTAGGCTGCTTCTGCTAGATCTGTTAATGCCAGTGTGAAGTTTTCAACAAAATAATAATTACAAAAAAAAAAAAAAAAGACACATTGCACTCTCCAGCCAGAATTCCGTGTGAATAACACACTTGCTGCCAGAAACTGCGAGTCCCATGGGGCCGGCCCAATGCCAAGGACTTGTAAAATGGAGACAGCTTGCCCGTATTTGTTCTCTAACCCCGCATTATTTAGTTCAAGTGGGAAATTACCAACACACACGCACGCACGCACGCATACACACACACAGTCTCTCAACACACAGCCCTCAAAAAAATGAGGGCATCTTAATTCTTTAGCAATGTGGATGATTCTCTTTCCAGAGAGCTCTGCATCGAGATTCTCAAAGACTGGACATAGAAATGTATATACTCCAAGGAGAGAGACACACGCACGGGGGCACGGTCCCACTCTGGGCACACAGATCCACGTTTGTACAGAAACTCACCAAACGGAGGGTTGGAGCAGCAAGCATACAGTACTGGGGATGGAGGGGACAAGCCAGCGAGGACGTCCCTGGAGCCCTGAAGGGCAGAGCTCCAAGGGCTTGGACCCAGAGACTTCCCATCCTGCTGCTTTCTCGACCTGAGCCAAGTAAGGAGGAGGCCGGCTTGGTACCTGTTGTGGGAAGCTGTCTACAAAGACCCGAGTAGGCCCCTCAGACGCTTCTCTAAGGCCCTCTGGGAACTGTCAGGGTGTTAAGCAAGAGGCAGGGCTCACTCCTCAGGCTGAAGTCATTGAGATGAACGGGTGGCCCAAGCTTAGCACCAGGCCTAGCTGCAGGCTTGTGGGAATTGGTGTCTCACTGGGGTATGTAGGGCTCAAGGCACCCACATCCCCAAAAAAGGATTTGGTTACATCTAGGGTTCCTGCCCATAAACCGAACTGAGGTTACATAGTTTTAAAAAGACTCAAACATACATCAAAAGGATCATGGCCCACACATCAGGAGACTGGGGTGAGACAGGGCTGCTGGGATGATTTTTAAGACAGGTCTTTCTGAGCAGCTGGCTGAAAAGCAGTGGAAATGAAAACAAGGAACTGTTCCTGGATGTCCTTGCTCTGCTCTGAGGGCCGGGGCCCTGGGATGTCAAAAGCCCCATGCCGCACCCCTGAATCCCTCCTGGGTGAACACCCCACAGAAAAAGGGGTTGCCCTCTGGTTGGGACCCCTGCCATGTTGCCGGGGGAGGAGGGGTAAAGATCAATACCCAGAAGGTCCCCTGTCTGCTACACAGCTGCACCTCCTTCCAGCAGCCCCACCTCGTCCTCCGGACGCACCGGGCCACGGGGTCTCCCACCGCTGTCCCAACAAGCCCTGGCAGTCCTCGATAATATTGCACTTTTCCTGTCTCTCAGATTGTTTTCATTTTCGATTGAGAATGCAAAGTATTCGGAGGGGTAGGGGAAGTGAGTAACCTTAAAGAAATAATATATTAGTTAAATACAAAAAAAAAAACCAGGAAAAGTAGGGGCTACTTTTATCTTTTTCTTTAAAACAAAACAAACTACCAAACCAAGGTCTAAACTTAAATAGTTCTACGCCTACTCTGCAAATACTAGTAATATGAAAATAATGCTCGACCGAAATTCCCTTGTCTTTCTTCCTTAGACGATAATAGTAGTAACATGCCTTGCTGAGGAAAGCGATGGATATAAATACCAGTAAAATATGTTGCTCTAACATCTGAAAGTGATTAAAACAATTCTATATAATGCCTTCGTCAAGATGGAGAATCGAGAGTAAGAAAGAGAAGCCTCGGGGGCCAGGCTAGGGGTGGAGGGCCGAGGCCAGCGAGGCAGGGCCCGGCCATAGTCAGGGGCAGATGGCACGTTCGCCATCCAGGGTTGCCCCTTCCAGCTCCCTCCTGCTGCCCCTGGGGTCCCCTGGCCTGGTGGGAACAGCGAGGCAGGGCCAGGGACCCCCCAGCCAGGCCCGCTGTTTCAAAGTGGGAGAGAGAGGACATTTTTCCCCCCTTGTAATGAAAGAAAAAGGTCTTTAAACTGAAAGAAAAAGCACCAAATGATGCATCTTCGGGCATTATATAAAGCTCAATAATGACCTCAGAAGGGCTCATTATGATTAAAGTTGCAGTATACAGCAATACAACGCCATTTCACATTTTCAATCGCAACTAATGGGAAACTGGGTTTGGACACTGCTGAGATTTCATTTTTCTTTTTCCTTTTTTAGTCCGATCTGGTTTTCCTCCAGATAGGTCAGAGCCGCAGGCCCCTCCCTCCTCCACCTGCTGCCGGCGGTACCCTCCAACATCACAAAGCAGCTCAGTAGCTCTAGGGAAAGGCCCTCTTGCCCTGGGTGTGGCTAGGAGTCCAGGGGCACAAGGCCTGGCATCCCCTGGCCGTGTCTGAGAAGGACTGGCATGCACCCTTCTTGCTTCAAGTATTCATATTGTCTTTGGGTTTGCAGGGTTTGTGCTGTTGTGAGTCAGGGGGTGATGGTGAGGGGTGAGGTGTGAAGATGCGGCATAGCAATCCCTGTTTGCTGCCCAAATCTACATACTGTCACCAGGTGGCAGCATTCCCCACTTTTCCTAGATGCCTGAGCAACTCCCAGCCATACTTAGGGGGCTGGATGTCACAATGTAAACATGATGACCACACAATAAACTACAATGGGGTTGGGAAGGAGCTCAAGGATTGATGCAGTGGGGTGCTCTGCCATTAACTAGCTCCATGATTTCGGGAAAGTAATTTCCTGTCCTTGGGCTGCAGTAACAGGAGGGGATGGGATGGAGTGACTTTGAAGGTCACTTTTAATGACCATCACTTAGAGCACTGGGGATCAAGGAGAGAGGGTCCTTGGAGAGCGCGGAGCATGTGGGCCTCGTGGGTGCTGGAGAGCCCCACAGGGCAGCGCCGGCAGTGAGGAGGGGCAGGGAGAGTCAGGCTCTGGGGAACACTGCGGTCCAGTCCCAGCTGAGATGCTCTGTGCTTGGCAGATGCGTCCTGCACCCCCCGGTGCCCCCCCCGCCCCGGCCTGGCTGGCATGTTACTGACTGAACTGGCTCAGTGCGGACAGTGGAGGAGCGAGGCCGCTGGGGCCCTCCCCCCGGAAGGCAGCTACATGGAAGGTCCTTTCACCCAATAGTCACTCTACTTTTAAATTTTATTTTAAATAATCATAAATTACTTCTTTTTCTTTTAATAAATATGTGCTGCTTAAAAATGAGAAAAGTATATACTGCATCTTTAAGTAATGCACTTTGCTCTCTGGGTTTCTTCCCATTCCACCTTATTAAAGTGCATTAATTAAAAAATAATGAACCACTTCTTTATCATTATTGTTCAAATAAGTCCAAATAATATGAAGACACTAAACCACTACCATTAGTACTGCAACCTAGCGGATTAACTCAGTATCCTGCCCTATTTAATACTGTCCAGCAGAAGAAAGAACTACTTTCAATTTTAAACAAACTCACAAACAAAACAAAAGGAAACAACATCTCACCACAGCCCTTCAACAAAGAACAGGAGCGGTTTGCCGTAGCTGCCAGGCGTCAGTGTGCGGCAAGGGAGGAGGGCTGGGGAGGTCCCCAGGCGAGGCCTCAGGGGTCTGGGGGTGGGTAGGGGTCCCGTGCTCAGCTTCAGGCAACATACACTGCCTGGGTGGGGAGCAGGGGGAGAGGGAGGGCCTTTCCTCCTTTGTAGAAAACACCAACCCTTCATCCAGGCCGGAAAGCCCGATCGGTCCACAATCAAAGGCACGTGTGGAATTGCACTCCCAGAAAAGGGGGAGTCCTTGAGGAAGCCAGGGCTTCCAGAGGGTCCCCTCTGAAACGTCAACGATTGAAAGACACAACCCAAAGTTGACAGGGACTTTATTCTCTCTTCTCTTCACGGGGGCACTGCCCCTTGGGAAGACCGGGTCAGCTGCCGGCCTGGGGGTCCTCCATCTTTTCGGGTACCTGTGGCATCGTGTGTAGGTGGGGGGGGTGGCTGGTGATGGCTGCCCAGCTGGGGTCCCCTGAGCCCTCAGTGGGGGCGCTGGGTGCTTCTCCACAGTTCACACGTAAGGGGTTTGGTCCTGCCCAGGCAGGAGAACGGACGCAGAAGGGTGGTCACCCAGCAGCTTGAGAGCTGCCTTCTCTCCTGGACAAGCCCCTCCTCCCTCCTGGGGAGGGTTCTGCCCCCACTGGGGCATCTCTGCTCTGCCACGTCTGGGCCCTGGGCCTTCCGCCCCCAGTCCCTCCAGCAAGCACCATGCTAGGGTACTGTCCGCAACAGCAGAGACTAAATGAAAGGACTTTGGCTTGTGGAGGGAAAGAAAGTGAAACGCAAACAAAACCAACAACCTCCCCGCAACAGCATGACAGAAAAGCCCCATCTGCTCCTCGTCCTGTCCCCCATGAGGCTGACCGCCCTTGGGCCCCCGAACAACCCCTAAAATAAGACCAAAACCCAAGGGCTGACATAGAAGCCCCAAATTAATAAACCTCTCCCAAAACATGCAAAAGAACTACCCCCCCAGAAACACCCAAAATAAAGTCTGTGCAGACGGTGAAGAGACTGACGGCGTCGCCCACCCTATCTGTAAACTCTGGGGCCGCTGGTCCAACACGGACGGGGTGCCCCAGGCAGGGCAGACTCTCTTCTCAAGGCCAGGGACAGTGCCGGGTAAGCAAGGTGGTCCTGCGGAACTGCTTTCTCTTCAACCAACAGACCCTGATAGCAGCCCGGCCCGGGGACAGGTTGAGCTCCCAGGAGACGCCTCCAAGCCCCAGCGCCACCCGCGGTGGGTGGTGGCAGTCCCGGGGAGTCCAGCACAATTAACTAATCCAGGTTTAGGACGCTACAAGGACTACTCCGGTGGCGAGGTGCTAGCAACAGAAACCAGCCAGGCAGGGGCAGGGCGTGGGAGGCCCCGGCTGTCACATCTTTTCCGGATCTGCAGCCAAGGCACAATTGGAGTTACCCACCTGGCCTGTCCCGAAGGGTGCCAGGTCCATCAGCCAAGTCACTGAGGTGCCCACATGGGGCTCCGCTTTCTCACCTCTGGTCTCAGGCCTGGTGCTCCCCTGCCTGTTCGCTTCCCTGCTCAGTATGCGCCCCCACCAGACCTTTCCTGCCAGCCAGGGGACAGCCTGGAGGGGAGCGCGGCTGCGCTCACGCATTCTGCAGGGTTTAACGTCCTCCCCCCACCCCCTCCCACGTTCCCTTTCCCCTTTGTCTTCATCTCACCACTCATCCACACCCAGGATGGAAGGACCCATGTCCCCCCCGCCCCCCATTAGTTCTTTTTCTCCAGGTAGTTGGAGGGCACCCAGCCTTTGAAGGGCTTCGCCCCATCCAGGATCTGGCAGTACCACCAGCCGTTGGGGTTCCTCTCCAGGACCTCCATGGACACACCCTCCTGGAAGCCCGCCGTCTCCTCATCCCCCTCATAGTCCGCGATGGAGACATACACATCTTTGAGGTTGTTGTGGATGAACTGGGACTTCTCAATGGGCTTGGGGCGCACGGGGGACATGGGGATGCCGTTGCGCTGGGCGGCCAGCAGAGGTGTGTCCGAGCCCTGGCTGGCAGCCCGTTCGGCCAGGCGGCCCTTGGCCTCTGCGGCAGCCGAGCGCGCAGTGCTGAAGGAGGAGTTCCGGCGGACGCCTCGGAGGCTGTCGGTGGCCGTGAGCGACTCGTTCCTCCGCAGGGCACAGGACAGGTTGTTGTCCTTGGGTGGCGGGGACACGAACACCGACTGAGGCCTCACTGCTACCTGCCGCACACCGTTCCTCATCTTCACCGCGCCGGCAGCCGAGGTCTTGCTGAAGCCCCCAGGGGGCTTGGAGGGGATGGGCGGCGTGGCCCTCTTGCTCTGGTTGACGGTGTTCAACGCTTGGACCCGCTTCTCGATCTTCTCCAGGCTGTCGGACTTGCCCTCGTTCTGCTTGCTTTTGGGGCTTACTGTGTCTGGCTCTTTGCCAGAGGAGTCGGATTGCTCATTCTCGCCGAGCACCAGGTAGTGGGAAGGGGCCCAGCCCTCTAGCTCCCCAAACTTCACATACCACCAGCCGCTTTCCAGCTTCTCGAGCACCTGGACCTCCACGCCTGCGGGGAAGCTGATCTCCGAGTCCTGGACCTTCTGGTAGGCACTGCATGTCGTGTAGGAGGTGGCCTGCCCTTCTCGTCCCTTCTTGGTGGGACATGGGGGCGTGGCGGCTGGGGGGGTAATGAGGTCAGCAGAGCCTCTTCTGGGCCCCTCACTGGGACCTTCGAAGGCCGTCTGGGGGGGCAGCTCTGAATCCTCGCTCTTTGAGCCCTGGAGACCGCCCCGGAGCTGGCCCGTGGGTCTCAGCTGGCGCCGTAAAGTGCTGATGTCCATCTTCTCTTGACTCTGGGACTCTGATCGGTTCAGGAATGGCTTGGGCCGGACAGACGGCTTGGCCCGGGCACACGAGGTCATCCCAGCCTTCGGGTCGGCATCCCTCTTCGGCCCGACTGTGGGGGTGCCACGGATGCCTGCGTCCGAGGCAGAACGGGGCTTCAGGTCGCCGCTATTCTTGGACAAGGAGGAGGAAGAGGAGGAGGAAGAACAGGTGGTATTGATGGTGATGGATGAGGAGAAGGAGGCCGAGGAGTGGTTCTTCCCCAGTTCCACCTGGGCGTTCTTCTCCGCCTTGAGCTTCAGGAGGGATGACGATTTGGGGGAGCCTGATTTGGGGGAGTTTTTCCTGGCCAGGGATAGAGGGGAGCCCCCTGGGGAGTCGCTGTCCCGGGAGGAGCGTCGGGCTGATAGAGCATCCTCTGCGCATGGCCGGAAGCCCTCGTTCTCATAGATGGTCTCCTCTTCTGGGGCCACATCCTCTGAAGAGCCACCCACCCGAAAGCGGGCCCGCTGGAGCGAGGCGGCAGGTGAGGGCCTGTGGGCCTGGGTGGGCCGCCTGTCTCCTGAGCCGCTGTCCTCCGTGGGCTCCTCGCTCAGCTCTGGCTCGGAGTCGAAGCCAAAGGCAGGGACGTCGTACTCCGGCTCCTCATACTTGAGCTTCACTGGGGAGTTCTGGCTCTCCGCGGAGCCCACTGGACCCTCCTCGGCCTCCTTGGGCTTGCTGGGAGGTGCTGGCGGGGGTACCTTGGGCCGGGTCAGTGTGCTTGTCCGGCGGCTCAGGTTGGGCTTCTTGCGCTTGTCGATGTATGACGCAGGGGCCCAGCCCTCCTTCTCACCGATCTGCACGTACCACCAACCGCCCGAGTTCTTATCGATGACCTAGGGGAGAGAGGGGGGCAGGCCAGTGAGTTGGCAGGCTCGAGCTTCACCCTTCACACAATGTGCCAGGCTAGGACACAGGGTCTCCATTTCACAGATGAGCCAAGTGAACTGCTAAGTGGCCCAGAGTAATACGTGCCAGGCTGGAATTCAAACCTGGGTCCCTATCACCTCCCACTCCCCATGACCCTGTCCCCTGGTCCTCCAAGTCTCCATCAGCACCCTGGCCAAGCCAGCCTTGTCCGTAGACCCCTGCCTCTCCTCCTAGGCTATGCACTTAGAAGACCTACCGCCTCTAGTCCCTACAGAACCAACTCCCCAAGGATCCATAGGTATAAAAAATGCCGTTCCACTGCTCCTCATCCTGCCCCCGGTATTGCTAGGTCCTCCGTTCGTGACCCTGGAAAGGGTGTCTGAGGTCAGAAGAGGATGGGAGGATGCAAGTGAGCTGAACTGGGAGGTATGGCCTGAGTCCAGAGCCTTCCTGCAGAGCACCTCCCTGGTGTCCCCACTGCTCATGGTCATTTCACTGCATGCGGGATTCCAGTGAAATCCCACTGGTTGAAAGGATTTCTTTGGGTTAAACGGTTTCCGGTGGGAAGGATGAGGGTCTTGCAGTCATTTCCATGTGAGTATAAACTAGTTCAGGGAGCTTCTTTCTTAACTGCAGTTTAAGATCACATAAAGGCCAAGAGTGTGGTGCTGGTTGTGCTGCTGTATTTGGGCTGGGGAACGTAAAGGGAAGATAATTTTGGACTGTGAGACACTCCTGGAGAAAGAGGTACTAGGGAAGGGGTGGGGAAGCATGAAAAAAACTGGCACCAGGGTTAGAGGGGCAGGGAAGGAAGAGAGAGCCTGCTGAAGGCAAGCTCTGCTTGAGACCCACAGCCCCCACCAAAAAGGAAAGCCTTTTCTCTTTCCTTTGGTTCTATAGTCCTTCTTTCACCCTGCCCACCCCATACTTAAAATTTCAGCTTGGGTAGATCTTAAGTATGACAGTTTGGTTAGATGGCAAGCTTTGGAGGCTCTTCTGGAAACCTCGGCACCACTGACAGAATGATTTGTCTTGGAAATTTAGTTCCAAATCCAAGACATGTGATTGAAAACATTCACACTGGGGACATCATCTCCACAGGCGGAGGCTGCCTGAGGGCTCTTCCGAGAGTTGTACGGGTGTTAACTGGATTTAACCCCATTACTACACAGAGCCACTGCAGAGAACTGACCCGCATCACAGAGCTCTGTCCCCTGCAACAGCCACAAAGTAGAGTCTCATAAATGCTAGGCCAGGGGGGAGCACCACAGGGTCTGTTACCTCACTTGGCAGAGACAAATAATCAAAGCCGGGGGAGAGAAGTGACTGTATCAACGGCCAGAGGCACCTGCGGTGTGGACGTGGCCAGAACCCAGGTCCTTAGTACTTCGGCTGCATGGACCACACTCTCTCAACAGCAGCACTCGCTAATGGGAGCTCTTCAGAATCTCGGCCCCCAAGGTGCTCCTAGGAGACAAAGTGTGCTGGGGCCAAATGGGTCTGGGCAACGCTGATATTCTAGTCCCATCTTAGAGATGCACAGTGACATCCTTATAACATAGACTCTGACAAATTCTGCGATGAACCACACAACTTCAAACCTACTCAACCACAGAAGCCCCTTGTGTCCAGGCGCCTCCATTGCCGGTGCCGCCATATGCTTTGGGAAATGCTGCTGTGAGGGAAGTACTGGGTGGAGACGGGAGTCCTGCATTCTGGTCCTGCAGCACTTACTGGCTTAAGGCAAACTTTTATCCCCAGGGGGCTTGCTTTGGTCTCTTTCCTGCCCACCCCCCTGCCACATAGCCAGCAAGGTGTAAATGGGAAATGAGCAGCATGATGTAAAACCCTCAGCTTCATGGCGGGAGACTCACCTCCGCCTTCTGTCCGCCCCGAAAGCTGATGCCATCAGAGATGCACGACTGGAATTCGGCAATGGTGTAATACTCCACCTCGACAGAAGGGGGCTCTGGTGGCTTCGGCAGCTGGAACCCCTAAGGCAGAGAAGGGCTCAGTCAGCAAAACCCACTGGATCAGAAGGGCAGCAGAGTGTGGCGTTTACACTGGCCGGTGTTACAGCCAGCCGGAGGAAGGCCTGAGGGTCCCGCACGACACTGTTCTCCTGAGCAGGCTTTCCACTACTACCCATGATTCACTTGAAACTCCTCTGAGCTACCAAGATATCAGTTAGTAACAGTAATTTCTACCCCGACATCTCTGGAGGTCCAGTTTATAGATGCTTCAACGGCTAGGTCCCCAAATGAAAATGAAAAAGCAGAGAGGTCACTGTAACAAAGCCTATGCCAGCTGCCCTGTGGGAGGAGAGCCCCGTCCTTAAGTCAAGGTGAAGGGCCACCAGGGATGACATCTGGCATCTCTTTGGGGAGGGGGGCAGGGGTGTAAGGGGGCGTGGAGATGGGTGGGCAGAGCCCCTGGTGGGTCATCGCAATGATGCCAAATGGTCAGGCAAGCGCTGAACAAAACTCGAGACCCTTTGTTCTGTGGGCAAGGTGGAACGTGCCAGACAAGGACATTTAGAATCTGGGTGCAGCCATGACTTCTGAGCCTTGTTCAGTTACTTTATAAACATTTATTGTGCATCTTCTGGGTGCCAGACCTCGGTCTAAGGCACTGGGCGTTTAACAGTGATCCAAGAGGACAGCCCCCCTGCCCCCATGAAGCGGACATCCTAGTTTCATCTGGTCTCTACTCTGGTCCAAACGGATTTCGTGCTGCTCCTTTACTTTCAGTATGTCCCAGTATCATACAAAGGGGTTAAAGCAAAACAAAAAGTGTGTGTGGCGGGGAGGGGGAGCGGGTAGGGAGAGGGAAGCAGCTGTGGTGTAACAGGAAGACCTCAAAAGACCTCTGCCTTGCAGCTGGACACACGTGGGCTCCAATCCCAGCTCGGCAACGCACCAGCTGTGTGGCCTTGGGCAAGGCCTGTGACCTCTCTGAGTCTCAATTTCCTCATCTGTAAAATGGGTCATGAAGAGGATTACTGAGATACATACATAACTTCTGGTCCAGCCAGGGACACAGGAAGAGCTCCACAAATAGAAGCCAGAGCCGATCATTCCTTCTAAAACTCCACCCTATTCCTTGGAACCTTCTGCATCCCTCACAGCTCGGCCCGTCCTAATCCTGCCGGTCGCAGCCCAGCTGCCTTGGGTTGCAGTGGGTGAAGGGCAGGATGAAGCTGGTTTTGAGGGACGGGGTACAATTCAGTGCACTTGCCCTGCCCTGGGGCCTGGCCCTTGCAGGCGTGTGTGAGCAGATGTGGCCCAGGCCGCAGCCCAGCCCTACCCTGCCCACCAGCGCCCACCCCCCTCCCCCGACCCCGGCCAGGTGGGATTCAGCCGCGTCTAGCTGGAAACAGCAGCCCTGAGCCGCAAGCCCCACATTTGGTCTGTGTGGAAGGAACGACTCCATTCTTGCCAAAACGTTGTCTGTCTGAAAATAATCCGGTGGGGCTGAGAGAGGAGGACGAGAACTCACCATTTAGTCACGGAAAACTCGAGGGGACAATGACATAGGAGCTCCCCTGGGGCTTCTGGCCGGGGGCAGGAGTGGTCTCATCCCCACAGGCCTAAGCTTCAAAACCTGTTTACTAAAGGCCCCCTCTTCCAGGGACGCTGCTCCCCCTCTCCAGGGCAGAGGTCACAGATCACAGCGACCCTTGCCACTAAGCCCAGTGAGACTTCAGAGACCTTTCTCCACATGGAGTAACTCAGGAAATAGAAACCCTCACACCCCATCCCATTTCCTTCTTCCCGCAGCTCTAGGCAATGGCTGCCACTGTCCCCATCTTAGAGATGAGGCAATTAAGGCTCGAGGAAGGTAATGGTCTCGCCCGGGGTCTCGCTATTCCCAAGTGTCAGAAGTGGAATATGAATCCATGCCCGGCAGGCTCAAAGCCCCCTTCTTTCCATTGCACCCCACTGCCCCTGAGGGGAGTTCTCTGTACCAGGGCTCCCGGCCTGCCACCAGCATCGCCGCCACCCTAAGCCCAGTACCCTGAGAGCATATTTGCTTCCCTGATGGTCTGCACACGACCCTCACCTCTGGAGCCAGGGACCCCAGCAAGTGGAGCCTCTAGCTTTCCGCACATGCCAGTCCTGGCTACTGACCCCTCCGTGGAGGGTGCTCGCCGGGCTGCCCTCTGCCCTCCCGGGCTCTGGCAGCCACCATAGCCGTCGGATACTGCTGGGCCAGGAAGGCGGAGCTGAAAGGCTTCCAGGCGCACATGGACAGCCGCCCCGTTTCCAGGCCCTGGCAGTGCCCTGGCCGGACGCTCGTGCTGGCCAGTCTAAATGTTTATGTCTGCCAGTGTAGTGGCTGGGATGGACTGCTGTAGCTTTGGAGCGCAATGCGTTTCTGAATATAAACTGTCCCAGCGAGCCTCCAGGATGGCTGGGATCCCCAAGCTTTCCTCTCTGCCCCTGGCCCCACAAAACTGGCAGCTCAGCAGGGCCCTGGAAAACCCCTGGACGGACAGGCACTGAAATGAGACCACCGATGAAGTGGAGCCACTGCGGTGCACCCCCAGGGACAGGAGGAGAATGGAGGAGAAGTTCAGTGCACATACCAGGCTGGATTCTCTGCGAGGTGGAGGCCTTGTCCTTAGGTTTGGGGAGCCTAGAACAAGAAATATGGCTTCAGAAAGCCCAGCCAGACAACAGGCAACAGTGCTGGAACCTGCCTTCCCCAGGTATGGCCACCTCCTGATCCTGGGAAGTTCCTGGTTTTGTCCCACATTCTGGAAGGACCTGGGCTCTCAGGCACTATAGTTTCTTTCCTGGGAAACCACAGACCTTTATGTTGCCTTGGCTATGTTTCGGGGTATCATGAACCCTCTAAAATGACGTGCACATTTCAAAATGTACAGACATAGAGGCATTTTTCAGGAGAAAGGGTAAGTAGCTCTATCAGATTCTCAAAGTTAGGAGCAGAGACAGTGTCTATTTTTCGCTACCACCAAATCCTTAGAAGCTAGCACGACGCCAGGCAAGAGTGGGCGCCCAAGAAACACGTCTGACTGACTGCCCAAAAGGTTTTAAGCATAAGAGCTAACTTAAAACCAAGTTTAGAACTAAATTAAAAAACAGCTTTCCACCAGTTTTTAAGTATGGCTGGATATAAACAGAAGCTGGTCTCTCATAACACAGGACAGTTTAACCTTGACCTGAAGATGCTGTTGAGCCAGAGAAGGACAGAGATTTGGAGGGGGACCAGGTAGCTGAGTCCCTCCTGTACGGATGGAGGATATTCTTAAAGAATGCCCGCTAAAACTGCTTGGGAAGAGGTAAAGCCATTCCTTCCAAGCCTTTTAGGCTTCTAGTAACTGGCGGGAGGCGAAAGGGAAGGAGGGGAGGAAGGGTAAGGCCGGGAAAGATGTTCTATTGGCTGTCGGTCTATAAAGCAGCCTTGTGCAAGGGGCCCGTTTCCCTGCGGCTGGGGGGGAGGCGGCGGCGGATACACTGATCTGCAAAGTGATGATTCCTGGCTCTGTCCTAGGGAGGGAGGGAATGCCACCAGCTTCTGTATTCCTGTAATTGACTTCAGTGCAAAAGTCGTGAGGCATTGCTTTGTCTACTCACAATTAGCATGAAACAAGTTCACGGAGTGAGGCTAGGGTCGGGGTCAGTCTATAGCTCAGGAAGAAAATGATACGGGGGTCCCTGCACCCTGTGACCGCTTTCTGAAGAGCGGAGCAGGGAGGACGCGGGGGTCGGGGAGGCTCTTACTGATCTGGGCCCTCTGCGGGGCAATCCTGGCCACAGCTGGTGAGCCCTGGGCCAGCCGGGACACGCTCCTCTCAGGGACGCCCAGGGCGCTGCCATTGGATGCATTGCAGAGGACGGGCAGGCTGATCTCCTTCTTGGTGACAGGGGCCCCAGGGCCCTCGCCTTCGGCCGGAGGAGTCTCCTTATCCCCCGACGCCTTCTTGTTCAGCAGGTTGCTGATCTCCATGATGTTCCCGATGATCTCCACCGGGCCTGCCAGATTCTTCTTGCGCGCTGGCAGGTCGTCCTTGGCTTTCTTCAGGTAAGAGGCTGGCGCCCAGCCCTCTTTGCCCAGGTACCTGTGGGGAGGGCGGGACATGGCATCACCCAAGCACTGCTGCCTGACCTCACACCACAAGCTCCATCTGGCTCGGCCCAGCTGAGTCTTTTCTACCGTGTTCTCTGAGACACCAGGCAATCCCACTACTCTGGAGAGGAGTGGAACTGAGGGCAGGTGGAAAAGACATCTAGAACACCAATTCTTCCTCTCTGTCTCCTTGTTCTCTGCCTGATCCCTCTTGGTGTGGGCTCTTGTGCTCTGCAAAGTCAGGCAAATGTGGGACATCAGGATTAGAAGATTCCTCAGATTCTGAGGTGCCCAAAAGGTAGGCTTCACAGTAGCCTGCTACATCACAACAGAGGGGGCAAGTCTAGAGAGAAGACAGGAGCAGGTGGGAATGTGGTGCATTAGCTGGATGCCCCCTGGCAAAGGGAAGCCTTATTGGAGAGGTGAAGAAGCAGCACGAGAAGGTAGGAGCCCCAAGTTCTGGTCCCTTCCCAGTCTCTACCCTGGAGCTCAATTTTTTTTTCTCCTGCAAACTATAGGGATAGAGTAGCTGCAAAAATTTATCCAGAAAGATAGACATATCAAGACCAAATAGGAAGAGGCCCATAAAGAAGAGTGATCCAATGGGTAAGGTATCGGTGCCACTGCGGGGGTGAGGGATGGATCAAGTTCGCAGAACAAGTCCATAAACAGACTGACGTGAAAGGTAACATTTCGGGGCACAAGGGTGGCTCAGTGGGTTAAGCGTCTGCCTTGGGCTCAGGTCATGATCTCCTGGGATCGAGCCCCGCATCAGGCTCCCTGCTCAGCAGGGAGTCTGCTTCTCCCTCTCCCTCTGCCCTTCCTCCTGCTGTGTGTGCACATGCGTGTGCTCTCTCTCTCAAATAAATAAATAAATCTAAAAAAAATAAAAAGGTAACATTTCAAATAAGTCAGGCAGGGATGAGGTATCAATAATCTACTTGGAGATGACCGATTACCCAATTAGGAAAAATAAGTGCGATCCTGGCCTCACACCATAGAGCAAAATAAAAAATGCAAGTTGTGAACATTTGCTTAATTTTGGGGGTTGAGAAAATCTTTCTAAATAGGACTCCAAAAGCCAAAACCATAAATGGAAAGACTAAAAGCACATGACTGGATAAAATGAAAACCTTTGGTATGGCAAAACAAAACCAAAATGAAAACAAATGAAAACAAAATCAAAACCCATGAACAAGAGCAAAAGGCAAATGATAGGGCTGACTTAATTTGAGGTGATTTGATGACTTCTGAAGAGAAGCTTTTTCCTTTTTCCCCCATGGTGTTGAGAGCTTCTCCCTAAGCCCATGAAGAGCTTACTTCCTGGTCCAGCAGTTGCTGGCCAATGCCCGTGAGTCTGGGTTGCAATGTCCCTGTCTGCTCCCTGAGATACATCTGGCTCTCTGGAATGGCTCCTCCATGCCAGATGTCTGACAATCCCCCCTCCCCTGCCTCCCTGATCTGACCTTGTTCTTGGGTGTTCATTAGGTGAGAGGAAAAGGAATGTGAAAGCTAAAGTTTCTATCAGCATGTCTGAGCTTTGCTGGAAAGGTTAGGTAGGAGGTGGCTTCTTATGTTCATACCACTAGAACGTACAGGCAGCCTGTCCCAAGCTCACCTGTCTGGCGCCTGCTCCTATTTGGGGCTTAGAAGGCAGACATCAGTTAACAAATGGATGGAAGTCAAGGGAGCCTGGCTTCCCAAGGTAATGGGTGCAGAGGGAAGCACAGAAATTTCAGGGGTAGATGGAAACAAAAGATATAAAGCTGCCTCATCTTACAGATGAGCCAAGAACCAAGGCTCAGAAAAACAAAGCAAGCAGCAGAGGGCCACAGGCTAGCTAGTTGGCAGCATCTGGCCCAGAACCTGGTGCTCCCACATCTCAGAGCAAGGACAAAGAAGAACTGCCGGCTGTCGCAGGTGTTTTTCCACGAGAACACTGGGGAGATGGGGAGTGGGGTCTCGGGGGAGTGGTGGTCAGGCCTGCTCACTGCCCCGAGTGCTCCCATTTCGAGCCCTGTTGTGTTCCCCTGCTGTTACATGGATAAAATTAGATTCCGGGCAGAGAGATGCAGGGGAATCAGGAACGGCTGTGTGTGTCTGGGTCCAACTCTGCTCACATCTGCTTTCCAGCTCTGGAACACGGAATGACTCCAGAGGGAAGCAAACTGGAAAAGGAGGGATGGAGAGAGAGGGAGGGTATGTGTGTGTGAGAGGAGAGGGGAGAAGAAAGACAGGAAATGAGGATCAACACGGAGCCTGGAATGTTGGGAAATGGCATATTTCAGGGGGTGTCTGGCAGCCTTCTTATGGTAGAATCTTTTCAGGAGAGTTTTCTCAGTTGAAGCTCCCACTAGCTAAAGGGTCAGGCCACGGGGACTAGAGCTGACTATAAGAGACAGCTTGGAGGGATCTTGTTAGTTATTTGGGGTTGGGTCCAGTTTCTTAGAGAACGTGAAAGTCTAGGGGCAGTGGCTTTGGGCAACATATGTCCACGTACCTGGTCCTGTCTCCCCCAACAGAGCAGAAGGGTCCCCTCAGCCCTCCTGACGGGTGTGCATGGGGCCAAGGGCAGGGGTGGTTACATCTTGTCACGTCACATTAAGGCTGAATCCCATGTGGCCAATGACCTTCACCCTACCTGTCAGCACAGCCCAATCCTGACACCACGACGGACTGACGTGGTCCGAGATACGGTCTCCTGAGTGCCCACGTCCCTTGGGTCAGTCCTGTTCCCACTATGGGAGACAGCTCAGAGCACACATCCTGCCCGGTGTGGGTCTGGGGTTCCCAGGTGTGACGGGCTGAGGAAGTGGTCCCCAGAGCCCACAGATACGGGACTATCAGAAACTGGGTGAAATCACCACAGCTGAACCTCTTCCAAAGCACCCAAAAACATTTCCTGCAAACAAGGCCCCCCTGGGAGGGTTCTGGCTGGCCTCAGAGCCCCAGGGCAGAGGGGACTGGAGGGCAAGGACTTGGCAGGGGAGAGGGGAGTGAAGCCCACAGGCTTGAGTTTGTTTCCAGGACTGCCAAGAAAGCTTCCCACTCCCCTCCCCACACTCCCAAATGGGTTTCTTGGCTGGGAAATGCGATTAGGCCCTGCAGGAGGGAGGGGCAGGAGGAGGCCTCTGAACTCGCTTCTGCCCTGGCTCTGCAACCCCATGAGACAGTCCTGCAGAGGGGAACAGCCTGGGCTGAGCTGGCATCTGGGGCCCCCGGTGTTGAGCTGTGGGCAGCGGGGGCTGCCCGCCGGGACCTCAACAAGGCCTGTGCACGCCAGCGCTTCAGGCGGCCTGAGCGACAGGGCGCACAGGGCAGCCAAGGCCGGACACAGAAAACCAAATTCAGATGTGCTGGACCCTCTCGGCAGATGCGCGGGCCGGGGATTGCACCACCACCTGCAAGCCGAGCCAGGGCCCCCGTGCCCCGCGGGCCGCAACCCTGGCTCTGCTTTAGGTGTCCTGGGAGAGAAGCAGCAAGACAAGCGCTCTAGTCGAGCCGTTCAGCCATGGGGTTGAGGCAGCCGAGGCCGGGCTGCGGGAGCACAGCTGCCGTCTGCATCTACCTGCCGCTGGCGCCCACGGCCGCTCTACAGTCTGCAGTAGGCTCTGCCGCTCGGGACCGGGGCGGGCGGGGGCGGCGGGGCAGAGGTAGCTCCTTGTTCCGCTGAGGCTCCTACCTGATGTACCACCAGCCCTCCAGATTCTTCCGGATCACTTCCACAGTGACACCCTTCTCAAAGCCGATCTCGTCCTTGCTTTGGCTGGTGTAAGGCTGCACAGTGACGTACTTCTCCTCTGCAGGGAGCGAAGCAAGGAGGCACGGTTATTTGGGCTGGAGTGCGGGCCCTCCTTCCTGTCTTCTTCTGCCCTGGCCTGGCCCTGCTCAGCCCGTTGCCTCAATGCCTCCCCCAGCGCGTGCAGAAGCTAGCCAGGGCCCTGGGCGGCCTGGCTCAGCCCTGGCAGTCTAGTGCTGGCTCTCCCAGCCTCCTAACAGCAGCCAGGGTGCTGGGGCCCGGGGTCCTCAGGGTCCCCAAAGCTCCCTGGGCAGAGGGCACAGCTAGAGGAACCTGCCCCTCGTGGGGCGTGAGTCAGGAAGTCCCTGGGACATCTGGCGACCCCCCCATATCCTCCCCTTCCCTGCACATGCCATGCTTCCATCCGTGCCCCAGAGTGGTTTTCTGAGTCCCTCTCCCACCTCTACCCCTGAAGTCCTGCCCTGACCTTCCAGCAGTTCCAGGGGCACCTCGTTGCTGAAGCCTCCCCTGACCACTAATCTGATCACCTCATCAGGTCATTCCCCCCGGGGATTGTGGGGAACACGTGTTCTGTGGGAACGGTTACATGTGCTTTCAGACAAGGGTCTGGTGGCCAAAGGATGGATGGCAGCGCCGAGTGCAGCCACCAGGCAGGGCCTCCCGGAGGGCCAAGCAGGCTGGCACGCTGAGCCGATGGCACGGCCAGGCGGCACTCGCTTGGGGAGCTGCCTACTGCAGGGTCCCTTCTGCCCGCGAGCCTTGCTCAGGGTCTCCCCAGATACCAGGAAGGAGGTGCCCTACGGGAATTCAGGAAAAGCCTGGGAGGACAGGTGTGGGGACAGCTCTGGCTTCCTGAATCTCTCTGGCTTCTCTCCTGCAGCGCCCCTGCTGCCTCCGCCTGGGCCCCGGCTCAGGCTTCCAGGGAGGTGCTTCTCCTGTGTCCCACAGCCGGCTGCCACGGACACCCCGCCTCCTGGGCGAAGAGCCTCCGCAGGGGAACACCCATGTCTCAGGAACAAGCCCGCATCCCCACCCCCACTGTGTGGGAGAATGAGGAGCTGAGCTAGACAGAACTGGCCCCCTGGCCACACCTTTTGAGCTGGTCACCCCGAACTCATGCTGTCCCCTCCAGCCCATGCCTGGCTCACAGTCGGGACTCCAAAGGGACTAGGCAGTGCGTCGTTGAAGGGCAAGGCTGTTTGAACAGGGGCACTAAGTGGGAGGCTTTCTAGGAGCTCAAAATAGCAGCAGGCCGGTTCTCAGATGCCCGCCTTGCTCCTCCCAGCTCCCCACTGTGACAGCAGCTCCCGGACTCCTCAGCAGGACTCTGACGGGCGGCCTGGTCTGAGCCTCTGGCAGGAGTGGGGGACGGGGGCAGCTGCCACCCCAATCCCCCGCGGCAGGAGGGCCATCTGTTCACTCTGGATTACGGGGGTCCCATCTGTAGCCCTGCACTGGGCCGAGGTAGGAGCTCCCTCCGGGACGGAGGTGGCTTCCCTGCTGGGCTGCAGGGGCAGCACTGACAGGCCTGGCTGAGTCCGAAAGGCCACCAAAGGCAGAAGTAGGTGACGACCCACCGGCGCCTCACCATTCTTCCGCGTGCTCTTCTCGACGGCGAGCTCTTCCCAGAGGCAGGCCTTTCTCACCGTGGACTAAGTCCTGGAAGCTTTCAGATTTCCCTGCAGCCATGCTGAGGAGAGCTGCCAAGACCGCCTGAGAACCTTGTCCAGCCAGATTCTGACTTGGGCCTTTGAGAAGAGCAGTGTTCTGCAGGCCAGCGCTCCGCGCTCCTGCCTGCTGCTGGTCCCACTCCATTTTCCAGTGGGGCACGGTCAATCCTGGCCCAGGCCGTGGCCAGAAGGGCAGCGCCAGGCCCCAGGGATCTAGGGTTCTGAGGTTAGGGTGAGGCGAGGCCTGGGCTCCACATTTTGCCTTTGTTCAGCTGGGCTATTTTTAAAAGCCTGTGGTTCCAGCAGGAAGCCATCATTAAAGTTTTCCTAGGCAAAACTGCTTTTGTAGGGAAAAATTACAGTCCTTCTCTCAGGAAGATCAGAGGGGCCCTGCCCTGCTGCACGGCAGTGAGCAGGGCCTCAACCAGGACGTGCGGGCTCAGTCTCCGGAGCCACCAGGCCCGAGCAGCAGCCTCTGCAGCCCCTGGTGGTGCGCTGAGCACAGAGCACCAAGGGCCACGTCAGAGTCCTGCTCTCCCTTGACCCTCTCAGCGACGGCAGAACCAAGAACCTCCGTCTTACCCAGGGAAGCCGAGCTGCTCCTGCAAAAGGCCCTGGGCTTGGTGGCCCTCAGGCTGCCCTGAACACAGATGTCTGGGAGTTTGCGGCCGGTGTGGAGGCTTGTCCTGCCCTGGCACCGTGCAGCTTCCGACTGATGGGCATTCAGAAGGCAACTCTCCAATTGGTCTCGGTGGGGGCCTACTTTTCTGTCAGGGGTGGCTTAGGTGGTGGATGCGTGGCTTACCTCCAAGTGGACACGTGCCATGTGGGTCTCAGGCTCCTAGCTCCCAGGTTTCCCCGGGGGAGCAGGGGGACCAGGAGGGAGGATGCCCGGACAGACTGAAATGGTCTCGGGGTGGGGGCTGAGTTATTTGGGTTGCTTCGGGTCTCCAGAAGAGACCCTGAGGCATCAAAGTGGAGGAGAGAGGTGCCGTAAGCTCTGGGGGGCACCTCAGGGTTTCTGGGAAGCACGGAGGCCGTGGTCACTCTGACATGCCATCAAAGGTTGGTGGCAACTTCGCCCTAGGGAGGGCTGACCAGGCCGCCCACGGGGTGGGTGGGTGGCTGGCTGGGGGAGGTGGACAGGCCTGTTTTGGTTTTGGAGATGGGGGCCGGAGAGCCCTGCAGTTTCCAAACCACAGACGCCTCCTCTTTCAAATGCTTTCCCCTCCGTCAGCAGTCTCCCTGGCTCCCCTCCCGGCCCCCACAACCTACCCAACCCCACTGCAAGAGGCCTTCCCCTTCCAAAGGCCTGGTTGGCGGAGGGGCTGGGGAGTGGAGGCCCTGGGGAAGCACGGCTTCTCTCTCGTCTAGTTATATATGACCCACTGCCTGTTTCCCCCCCTCGGCTCTGCTGGTAGCAGTGGAGTTTCTCCCAGCCAACTTTCTGCAAGTTTGTCTTGGCTGCCTGATTTAACTTAGCCCTGATTTAACTCAGGGCTAAGACTGGGAAATAATGCTGTTTAGGTCTCTTACTGGAGAGACAAACAGAGAGGGAGAGAAGTTGTGGGCTTGTGTTCACTTATGTATTTGCCTATGTATGGCTGTCTCTAGAACTACGCGTTTTGCGGGGCACGTGTGTCCATGTATACACTGAGTGTGTATGTGCTGGGGGGCTGCCATGAGGCTGCGTACGAAGCGTACGTGTACTCGGGCGTCACTGCGGAGGGATACATGCGTCATGGCCGTCAGCAGCCTGCTGGGGCACTTGTGACTGTGCACGTGTGTGCAAGGGTCTACATGTGCTTGCACAAGTGGAATCGTGTGTGCGTGTGAGCGGCTGCGTGCGGGCTGGAGGGGCCGTCGGGCCGTGCACGGGCAGGAGCGTTCGTCACTTGGGAGCGGCCGTGAGCCTGTGGAGACAGTTGTGTGTGGGGCTCGGTGTATGATGGTGTTTAGAGCAGATGCTGGAGGGGATGGGGGAAGGCCAAACCTTTGTCTCTGCTGTTTTTCCAGGCCAGCGTCCCACTCTTCTCTGCTGCCAAGGCTCGGGGCTTGGCCCTGCTCAGCCTGGCCCCCCAGCAACGCTGCCCCACCGCTCCTAGGTCTAGGGTGCCTCTGCTTGACGTTCAAGCTTGTTCTTGCTGTTTCCATGACTTGGCCTCCTGCCCTGCACCAGCCCTCAAGGTCCAACCCTTGCTCCACCCTCAGGATAAGCTGGGCTCCCACCACCAGGGCTCTGAGCGTGATGCCGAGCCAGCCGCAGGCGGGGGCCGCCTCAGTGTCCAGGCCTGCGCTGCCTGGGGCTTGGGGCAGATACCAAGACATGGTCTCAGAGGTGTTCAGGAACGAGCTTCGGGAGTGGGGGTGAGAGTCACAGGGCATCCCTGCTATTCTAGAACACGCCCTTCCAGCTGTGTTCTCTGCGCGACAGGAGACATGGGCCACTGCTGGCCTGCAGGCTCTGGAGACATTGAGGGGTTTGGAGGCCCACCCCTAAGCTCCCTGCTTCCCAAGCTCCTAGATGTCGTTAAGGCCCTAAACCTACAAATGCCTTGGTTCCCCGTCAGCCTGGACAGCAGGCCAGGGGCCTCCCTGGAACCTTCTTGATCAGGCCCCTCACAAAGTGCCAAAACCTAGTGCTGAAGACGCTGGAGGCTCCTGGCTGAACCCAATGCTGCCCTCCAAGCTGGTTGGGGCCGTGCCCCGGGACCAAGCTGGGACTGGCTTTCGCTCCCTTTCTCGTTTCCCTGGAGCTGGCTGAAGGAGGAGGGCTGTGGGCTGATCCTTCTTCCTACTCTGTCCCGAAGTAATTGCTAGACCAGCTTCAGCCAAGGAAACACCTCCTCAGAGGAAGCGGGCAATGAAGGGTGGGGGCGAGCGGGACAGCGCTGCAGAGACGTACGCACACCCAGTTCTCCATCTGCAGCTTCCAGGGCAAAGGGAGCCTTTCTAAGTCCAGCTTCCCCTACAGTCACGTCGTGAGTCCCATGACCCCCACCCACAGGATGTCGGCAAAGCCACCCCCAACTTCCAGGCAGCCACCTGTGCCCTCCTCCCCAACGCCCCCCAGCTGCAGAAGGTGAGAGAAAGCCTGGCTGCTGAATCTGGGTGAGAAGGCCAGAGGGCACAGAGGAGCAGAGCTCAGAGGGGAGGCAGACGTTAGCGAGTGAGCGATTGGGAGAGAGGCAGCAGCTGCGGGTCAAGAGAAGCCGGCTCCCACAGTCACCTCGGCCTTGCTGCCTGTTGACCATCCCGCCCAGGGTCCACCGGCGATCCAGACGCCGCAGATGGGCCTTGCGTCTCTTGGACACTGGTGTGGGAGATGGCAATGGAACACGCAGCCGACGGAACCGGCGGAGAGAATGGAGATGAGGATGAGATGGGATGGGGCAGGGGAGGGATGGTGGGAGGGAAGGTTCATGCTCGCAGGTCCTCATCGCCAGGACCAAGCCCTGGCACCGCATGCCCCCGCTGGACAGAGGCAGATCTGCCCGCTGACAACACTGGCCCCCTGGGGAGAGGCCACGGTTCATACCCGTGAGCCTGGGATGGGCTGAGAACTTTGAATCCTAGCACCTGCAAGGTGAAAAGGGTCCTTGGCCCTAGCCTGACACAGGGATGGCCCTCCAGGCATTCCTGGGGCCCAGCACAGGGCCTGGCACATGGCCGGTAGCTAGGAAATGTTGCAGAGTGAAATGCACACAGGGAGGGGTGTCCCAGGCCTTGGTTCTGCTCCTTCACTGCCCGCTGCCCACTGGATCTGTAAGGACAGGGGACCCACCTCCCAGCTTCTCAGTGCTGCAGACCCCTTTCGCCTGGCCCCCCCCTCTGCGGTGGCATCTTGTGCTGCTGTTCTGGTGGCCGTGGCCCAGCTTCACAAGCCCTCTGGCTTCTTCCGGGATGCCCAGGTGGGATGGACCCCAGACTGGGGCAGCACCCCGGGGAGGCCAGCAGTCAGTCAAAGGAAAACTGTCCAGACACACCTGAGCCAAGCCCCACCAAAGCCTCCTGGGAAGTATTTGCTTTCCTTGGCGGGGAGGGCTGTCTTGTTTGACCTGCTTCTTGTGAGCAGGAGGCCTGGACAAAAGGTTGGAGGTATGGACTCAGGTGAGGCTTCACTGCCAGGTTACTGTGTCAGCTGGGACAGGCTTTTGTCCTTTTCTAAACCTGTTCCTTCAGCTGTTGTTGGGGTTGACACCACCTGCCCTGGCACGGGAGGGGACAAGGCACTCAATAGGCTCTGTGGAAAAGAAACAAGGTCCTGTCTGAAGCCAGACTGGGAAGGACTCTGACAGCTGACCTCCCAGGCGGGTGTGTTCTGTGGTTTCCCTTGGGCCGAGGAGCTTCGGCTGACGCCCGGGCTGGGGCCCCCTTAACAGTAACAGTGGTAGTTCTCCAGTTCAACCATGTATGAGGACCGTCTTGCTGAAGCTTCACAAAGCCCTGCGCTGTCGGCACCATCCCCATGTTAGAAACATGACGCCAGAGGCACAGGCGTGTTAAGAAACCCTCTGAGTAACAGATCTAAGTGTTGGGAGCCCACAGATCTAGGTGGTTTGGCTCTGGAGCCCAGACTCTTGGCCCGATGATGTTCTCCCCCCTTGACCCTGTACCCCTTTGCCCACCAACAAGGGAAAAGGCCCCAACAAGAGGCTCATGCCGATGCAAACCCACCAGAGAGGAAGGCTCCAGGGCACGGGTGCACTGGCAGAGACCCAGGGGCTCTCTGGAGGTGACACCTCTCTGGACCTCTGAGAGGCAATGGACTGAGTGTTTCACAAAAGTATCTCGCCAGTGTTGGGCTGGGCCCTCCTCCTCATCAGTGGGTAAGAGGGTTTTCAACCTCCATCCCGGTCCTCCTACATCCTACTGCTAACCTTTTAGAGGAATACGAGCACATGCCAGAATGTCTGATAACAGAAATAAACCAAAACAGCCAATTGTCTCTTCTTCCCAGAGCAATGAAAAACAAGTCATTAGGGGAGATCTGATGGGATGAAGCCTCCAGTTTCTGTGCACAGGGCTCAGGGACCTACGATGGGATGGCAAAAGGCCTGGAGTAGAGATCGCCAGACAGGGGACCAGGTGGGCTAATCTTTTAGCCACATGGAGGTGGGTACCGAGGGACCGGTGGACACACCACAGATGCTGGGGCCTTGGGCTGGGAGACTGAGCCCTGAGCCCTCCTGTCCAGCGGGGTGGAGATGCCCAAGATGTGGTGACAAAATTCCCAGCTGCCCGAACGCTGCTGGGGGGACGGATGCACAGGTCCTCCCGGAAGCATGCTGCGCAATTGAAAGAGGGTCCTGCCGGGCGCAGAGGCCCGCACACACAAACCCGCACTGGCTGCCTGAGTCTTCCTGCGGCAAGGAAGTCCTCCACAAAGCTCTCTCTTCAAACCAGGCAGGCTTCTGTGCACACACACTTCTCCTGCTCCTTCCCGCCTCCTTGGTGTCCCGTCCTCCATCTCCTGACATCTCTGCCCTGACATTTGTGGCATAGCCTTTTCAGGTGGGGCTGCGATTCCACACACACACACACACACACACACACACACACACACCCTCTCAGAGTTGCTTACAAGCAAAACGCTTCATGGACAGGCATAGGGCGCAGCGGTGGAGAGCACCAGGCCAAGGAAGCTGACCGAGGCTTGAGCCTTACAAGGACAAGCATGTGACTAACGACGGTCTGGAAGCCTCAGTTCCTGCATCTGTTAAAAGGGGATTATAACAATGCCTCCTAGGGTGGTGGGGAAGGCTTTTCAAGAACCAGGCCACACACTACTCTACACCCTGGGGATTGTTATTTCTGAGAAACCCCGGGGTGACCCCAGCATGTGGAAGTGGGTAGGAGGAGCTCAGGGGCTCAACCCTCCATCACTGCAGAGACCCAGAGATGAGACCGGGTGCAGGCTCGGCCCCAGGGCTCCAGAGCAGCCAGGAAGGACCGCACACCCAGCTGGAACATGCACACCCTTCCCGATGGAGCCTAATCCCTGGAGGCCTGTCAGGCACCGCAGGGGCTGCAGCACCGGTCGAGGGACTGAAATAAAGCACTGACACGGGAGGAAGGGTGGGGCTCCAACCGCCCGCAGTAACGGACATTTGGGGGAAGGATGAATAGGGAGCTGGTGCTTGCTTGGCCGGCTGCTTATTTTGGCCTGGGCAGCATGGAATGGAGGGGTTGTGTGTATGGAGGGGGGCAGGCTTGGAGGTGGCCTGAGCACCGGGTGACAGGCCTCCAACGCCCTGGTTCTCAGATGTGCCCGTTTGGACCATCCCTACGGACCGTTAGGGCAAGCATTCCTGCCAAGACATTGGCGGGGGGTGCTTGGAAGATATTAGGAGCAGGCAGCCAGGACCTGGAGGTGGCTCAGACTCACTGGGCTCAGGCAGCCTGCTCTGGCGGATTCCTGAGTCCACACATAGGCTGACCAGGCCAGCGCTGGCCTGGAGGGGCAGGGAGAGGGGAAGGCTCTTTGAAACTCAATGAGAAAACACCAGAAAAAAACCCACCAGGCCAGAGCTAATCAGAGGGGCTAGTGGTGCAAAGGCCACCTTGTGGTTCCTGCTACGCTGAGAAATGACTCAGCCCTGCTCTCTTTGTCTGCACTGTTGCCCAGGATAACAGACACCCAGAGAACAGAAGCTGTGTGCGCAGAGCCCCTTGGGGTCATCTCTGTGGCAGAGAGCATGGTGTGGGGACAGGAAGGCAAAGGTGGGAGTCTCTGTAGGGTCCCCCAGAGGAACCGAGGGCTTCTATGGGGAAAGGGAGCTTTGGGGTCTAGTCCTAAGACTGTTCTCTCTGGTCTCTGCCCCAAAGTTGCCCAAGCCTGAGATCCACACTCCAGGGAAATTTCCCCTCTAATTTGTGCCCCATGCAGGGCGAGCAGACCTGGGAAGGGAGGTGAGCTTGTGGGCTGGCCTCAGTGAGATGGTGTCCCAAGGGAAGGGGCTGGGACATGGCCCAGCTCCCTTCAGGGATTCTGATGGTTTTAGGGAGAAGAGTGGGAAAGCTACCTCCAGAAGAACTGGATTCACTCCTAGGGACAGAAATGGGGTGGCACCAATCCAGGAGGACCTCGAGGCAGCCCGCTTCCCACATGTGCCTCATTACTCCCCTCCCTTTGAACCTGCAGGCCCTTACCTTCCCCAGTCTTGGAGGTGTTGATGTCTGAGTCATCCCGAGTACCATTCTGGGCCTCCAGGTAGGTGGCAGGGACCCAGCCCTGCTCCTCAGAGGTGCTCACGAACCACCAGCCTGCAGAGGATACAAGAGAGAACTCAGTCATGAGCACCTGGCAGGATGGGAGGGGGAGGAGACAGGGCACAGAGCCAGACAGCCTGGGCACCTGGCAAACGCCCGGCTCAAGCCTGGCTCACGTCCGGCCTCGAGAAGCCTGCACCACACTAAGAAGAAGCCAACATGCTCCCCGAGAGGAGGGCCTGACAGACAGGGATCCACACTTACACAAACGTTTTATGGAAAACTTTAACAATGAGAAATGAAACAAGGATATACAAGTGTGTGAAACTCACCAGGCAGAAAAGGCCAAGGAATCTCCGGCTGAGCACAGAGACCATTTAGGGTCTCCAAAACCCAGCAGGACTACTGGCGTGGCTGGGGGTCTGGCATTCTCTGCTTTCAGAGGGACCCTGAGATACATGCGTCACGGTGACCTGTGGATGGTCGCTGTGCCCCTTTCCCCGTCATGGGTCAGTGGCGTTTGCACGTCGGCGCTACTCATGGCTGCCCTTAACCGTGTCGACATGTTAGTCACACTAAGTGGGCACCGCACCCTTGAGTGACCCTCGACAGTCACGGCCAAATGATAAAAAGCTCACTCGTTTTCTTTCTTGTTCGTTGGCTGGTTCACTTATCATTTAAATGAATGTTGACGGAGCACAGCCCTCGGAGCACCCAGGTCCTGGGCCTCCACTCCCTGCCTTCAGTCTCTTCTCAGAAGGTACACTTCATAGGATCTTGTCTCCGTCCCCATCCCACGCCCAGCCTCCTCCACCCCAAACGATCTGACACTGATTCTCTTTTCTGCCCATGACCGAGCTGTTTCTAAATATGGACGGTTCCCTGACAAGAGCTCCTGGGCGTCTCCCTGGGCAGCACGGAGACCCCATCACTGCCCACGGGGAGTGGCTGCCCTGGAAGGGGGAACACTGGGAGGTAGTGGCGGCAGCGGCCTGAGGGACAGAGGAGAACAGTGCCACCCCTGTGCAGGCCCCCAGCACCCCGAGCCACCTCCTAGGTCTTCTGCTAGGTCCCCGCTGCCCCCTGGGACAGGCCTGGGGTAGCAAACAGCTGGTGATCTCTTCTCGAACGCCCTGCCCTCCCAGGAGCTCCACGACGGTGAGGAGAGCCCGGGAGACACAGTAACATCTGCACGATACCGTGCTGATGGATACGTGTCACTACACGCTTGTCCACAGCGCCGAGAGGGAACGCTACTGTAAACACAGGTCTGAGTGACCAGGCCGTGTCAACACAGGTTCCTATACAAGGTGGGCCACTCTGAAGGGGGTCTGTGCGCGTGTGGGGGCAGGACACGTGCAGGAAAACTCTGTGCTGCAGCCAGTTTTGCTCTGGACCTAAAACGGCTCTAAAACATGCCAGTCTTAACCAACGAACAGGAAAAGCCTGGGATGAGCGGTATGGAATCTCAAGGCCTGGGCCTCTTTGGCTCAGGGGGCTTAGATGGGTCACTGTCTCCTCTGGAACCCTGGGTGGAGGCCTTCCCCCCATCCTTTCCTTCCCCGGCCAGAGTCTGTCCCCAGAGGGGGGCTGGAAGGGGAGCACATGCACATCCTGGACCACTGAGGGGCCTCCCTGGAGCAGCACTGCTATCCTCCCAGAAGCCCAGGCCACAACGGTGTGGCTGCTTCCGAGGCGCTGGCTGATGGAGGCCCCAAAGAAACCCTAGAAGGCAGGACTCGCAGGGGTCTTTTCCCTTCTCTTGGCTTCTGGGGGAGCACTCTCTGGAATCCCAGCCGTCTCCACCAAGAAGCCCAGCCCCAGGGAACAGGGTTCCCATCTCAAAGAGCTTTTCCACCACGAAGGTGGCCCTGCCTCCTTGACTGCAGGAGTGGGCATACCTGGTCAGTCATCTTCTGACCGATCTGGACACTGTAACGGTTCCAGGGCTTTCTCAAGAACAGACACGAGTGCTTTGGCAATCTGAAGGCTAAGACCCTGTAAACCAGGAATTGCAGGGCTATGTGGGAAGAGGTGGCCTGAGAGTAAAGTCAGTAAAGCAGCAGCACAGTCAAGAGATAGAGAAAGTCAGTCCTGATTAACATCGTTCAAGCTCTGGCTTCCAGGTGGGCTAAGGCTAGACCACCCCGTTGGACTCCCTAACTCCAGCGGCCGGTGACCTTCCGTGTTATTTGACTAAGCTGCAGCAGGTTTCAGCCACTGGAACCGAGCGTCCTCACCAACGCCATCTCTATCCAGCAAACACCAAGGCTCGTGACTGAAGGTCCACCATCGTGAGCCAAATCTGGAGACAAAATTCAAGTCCACTGGGCGTCTGCCACCACAGACCTCAGCAGGTGAGGGCAGAGCCGCCTTTTTTTTTTTTTTAATTTAATTTAATTTAATTTTTTCAAAGATTTTATTTATTTATTTGACAGAGATAGAGACAGCCAGCGAGAGAGGGAACACAAGCAGGGGGAGTGGGAGAGGAAGAAGCAGGCTCATAGCGGAAGAGCCCGATGTGGGGCTCGATCCCATAACGCGGGGATCACACCCTGAGCCGAAGGCAGACGCTTAACCGCTGTGCCACCCGGCACCACGAGGACAGAGCCTTCTGAGCCACTCTCAGTAACTGGTACCTCCCCAAATTCCCACTCACCAGGATAACCTCCAAGAGCCCCAAAGAGCAGTCACCATAATTCCCAACTTGGAGTCACTTTTGAGAGGGTCTTGAAGGCTGAGGCTCTCACATGATCCCCAGGTCCAGGCCCCAACACCAAAAGCACACAGGTTTTGGTTCCCATACCTCCAGGCCCTCACCAGCCTGACCACCCCAGTTCTGCCCCCCAAAGCCAAGCCAAATCCCAGTGGGCTAAGGAAGTACCCTGAAGGCCTGCCCTCCAAGGGGAGCTCTGCTTCCCAGGAGAGGGCTTCCCCAGGATGGGCCTGGGCTGGAGCCTGGGATCTTACGGTCATCGGAAAAAACGGGGATGTGCTCGAGAAACAGTGGAACTTGGAAGCATGTGTCTTGGTGAGGATTTGCCAAGATCCCTCCATGCGCAGCCCCTCCCAGCCTCTTCTTCTGTACCAAGGTATGCCACTGCCAGCTCCACCCTCTGAAACAATCCCTTTCTGTCTCCACTGGGGGAATATTCCCTCCTTTCTTCATATGAGCCCGGGGCTTCCCAGGAAAGCAGGTAACTTGGTGGTCTCCTGGATGGCTGCAGTCAATGTCTTCTAAGCTTTCTGTTTCTGGACTTTGCACTCCAAAGTCATCCTTAATAGAGGCAAAGGAGGCAAGTCCCTCTGTGGGCACCAGGAGGGCTGGGGTGGGGAGAGGAAAGGTGGGAGGGAGAGATTTTCTCCATCAGTCCCATCCGAGCTTGTCTGTGTCCTCATTTGGTATGAAGTGAGTCCATCAGCCTAATGACCTCCTTGTTTTCAGCCTCTCCCCCCGGGGCCATATTGGGGACCAGCCTCTGTATGGGCCTTTCCCCTTGGATCCAAGGGCCTCATAATCCCAGGGTTCAGTTCTCTTTTCTGCTGGCATTGTCTCCCCCATCTCCTTATTTCACCCTCTGAGAATCCTTCCTTGTACATCCTGCTACCTCCTTTCCCCCAAGAGCCAGGGACCCTGACAGTTTTGCTGAGAACAGTGGACTGGGCTTCCACTCCAGCCCTGAAATGTGCAGAGCTAGGCTGAGTGGCTCCGAGTCTCGGAGCCTGGTGCTGACCTGGCTGCGGGCACCTCCACCGAGCAAAGGAGGACAGGCTCAAACACCACCCAGGTGGGCATGGGTGAATGTGGGCGAGGTGCCCACCCCAGCTCCATGCAGACCTCCCAGGCGCCCTGGCATGAGTCACACCGTTGGGCCTCTGGGGGAGGCTCCCTGGGCCCGCGCCCACCCACAGCTGCTGACAAGCGTCTCCCGGATGCCAGCACTCAGACATCAGTTGCTGTAACCAGGCTCCTGACCAAAATCCCTCCTGTTCCTCCAAGGAGCAACTGGAGCCTGAACCCCTGGGGGGGGGGGCCCAGCTGGCCGCGAGGGCTCAGACATCAGCCAGTCCTATGGGACTCCCAGGCTCACCTCCAGCGCCCATGGCATCCTCTTTTCCAGAGGCGGGGAGCGTGCCGGCTGCATGTGGGGGTGGGTGTGGATGAGGCTATCTCTGAGTACACGGGAGGCGTGCTACACCCATGTACATTTCTATGCAGGCGTGTGCACTTGTTCGACGTGATGATGACTACGGTCAGGTGCTAACTTTATATACCTTACTTAACCTTCGAGAATCCTGTGGAGTGTTACTGTCATCATCAACCCCACATTACAGATGAGGAACTTGAGCCAAAGATCATGATTAGGAAGAGGCAGAGCTGGACCTCAATGAGCCCAGGCAGTCAGGCTCCAGGAGCCATATGCTTACCCACCATGGAAGTGGATAAGGAGTTTCTCGGGGTGTGCACAAGGGCAGATGGAACTCCCTGCACGAGTGCCCCTGGACGCTGGCACGTGATACACGTCATCGTGTGATTCCCGTGTGTATCTGATGAGCAAAGATGCAGGGCTGTGTGTACTTGAGTGTCTGTGTACGGAGAAGGGTCCTCTGGAAGCAGAGGGTAATAATTAGGGATCTAGGGTCAAAAAGACACAAATTCAGGTCCTGGCTTGCTACTTCCTGTGTGATCCTGGGCAAATCAGTAAACCTCTCTGAGCCTCAGTCTCCCCTCCCTGATATGGGGATAATTAACGGCGCTTACCTCTTAAGGCTGTTGAGGTGGATAAATGAGAAAGAAGTAGCTTAGCTTGGGGCCTAGCACAGAGCTGGAGGTCAGAAACCTTGAGCTCTTATCAACATGGCGGTGGCTGTTTGGTATTGTCCTAGACTAACAGCACCCACGGGTGACCAGGTGGTATCTCTGCCTGCAGAGCAGATCAGGACACACTCAATACATTGTGGTGAATGGACTTGGATGTGTGCACGTATGCCCATGTAGTTAATCTGTCGAGTTCGGGGACTGCCTTCAGGGGTTCCAGAAGAATGGGAGGAGCTATCTCTTGCTCTTTCCTTAGCTAACGCAATTCGTGATAGCAAGCACAGTGGGAAGTGGGGCCAGAGGGAAGAGGTCTCTGGGGTTTCCCTCCTTGCTCCACACATGTCAGGGTTATCCTCAGCCTGGCTCCCGTCCTTCAGCTCACACAGTCCCCCAGGACAGAGGTCTTATAGCTTCCGCTCTCCTGTCCTACTGCCTCGGCAAGCCTTCCCTAACTGATCTCCGCATCCCAATAGTGTCCCAAGCGTCAAGCCCGCAGTTCACAGCGGCTCATGCACTTGGAGAATTAGTCTTGCTGAGACTGTAAGTACCATGTTTGCTTTATCTCCAGGGCAGAACTGAGCTTGCAGCAACCCATCAGGCAGATGAGGAAACTGAGGCACAGAGCCTAAGTGCTGGAGCCAAAGATCTGAGTCTGAATCCCAGCTCTGCCACTTCCATGCTCTGTGGCCTCAGGAAAGGGACAGAGCCTGTAAAATGACCTCATCTGAAAAACGGTGAGACTACCATCTGCCTTGCAGGCTAGCAGGAGGATGGAGAAGACCAAGAACCATGCGGAGGGTCTGGCACACTAGGTGCCCACTAAACAGAAGCTAGGAGCTTTACTGGGCGGACCAAAGCCACAGGATGTGGAAGGCGAGGTGGCCAGCACTCACGGATGCCCAGGGACCCGTCTGAGCCACCTCTGCATTTTTCATGTCCCCAGGAAGATGGGTCCACACTCCGAGCTGGCCTGTTCGCCTTCCTCTCCCATCCTCTCAGCCTTTGTTCTTGGGAGAGGAAATTCAGTGAGGTTTCATGATAGGACTTATCATTGTACTGATGAAGTGGCCAGAGCTGGGCTCAGATGGGGACGGCTGTTCCGCTTGGCTGCCAAATCTGGCCTTGCCCCAAGAAGTCAACCCTTGTTTCCAGGCAGAAGGGGAGGAAGCTCTTTTTTGGGAGGAGGTGGGGGACAGAGAACGTGGTGGAACAGGAGATGGTAGAGACCCCCGAAGGGCCTGGGCTGGCTTGGAGACCCCTCAGCAGAGCCCTGCACTCCAGCCTGGCAGCCGGCCTCTGGCAGGTGTTCCTACCCAGGGCGCCCTTATGCTGACCTGTTCCCCCACCCCCGGCGGGGGCAGGAGAGGGGCTACCATGTCCGTTGCTTTGAGTGGGAAACTGCAAACTGTTGCAGAGGCGCCCTGAGAAGGGAGCCCCCGCACACTGGATGTGCAGGAGAAGCCTTCATACTGGGGGCTCTAGGTGTGATCTTTGGAGCTAAGTCCAAAGGGAGAATTCCTAGCTGGCCAGTCCCCTGCATGCTGCCTGAGCCTGGCTGCCTCTTCTCTGAGGGCCATGTCTCCACAGTGTCAGAACAGTGTAATTCAGCCAGACAGGCCGGGGCCCAGCCCTCTCCAGAGGGCAAAGGCCTAGAAAGAACAGCAATGTCACTTGTCATAGTAGCCAACCCTGCTTGTGGGACTCAGTAAGAACCCACTTCACAATGGCCCAGGGGCTGAGCGGGGAGGTCACACCGGGGCAGCCTGGCCAGCACCTCCAGCTCAGGGAGGGGAGGGGGAGCACCCAACTTAGGCAGGGAAGGGGATCCCCAGTCCCAAGAGGAAAAGCTCAGGCCCAGAAGCCAGAGTCTCCCTCTTTCCAGGCTGAGCACAATCCTCAGCTGTTGGGCCAGTTTAAAATGGACTCTAACTGGGGCTTGGCAATGCTGGCATTGGGGGAGGGATGGAAAGAGTGGAGAGGAAACAGAGAGTCAGAGGTGGGGACAGACAGAAGGTGGGGATGGGAGGACCTGGACCAGGGGCTGGAGGCCTTAACCTCTCCAAGAGAGGGCAGAGCCTGGCCAAAGCCAGCAGGAAGTGACGGGCACTCCCAGGCCACTGCTGTCCCCAGGCTGACCAGGCCACAATGGCCTCCTTAATGAGAGAGGATAATGAGATCATTAGGGCCAGAGGGGGCCAGCTGCACACAATTAGGACGGTTAATAAAGTCTTCCGAGGTCACAGCTCAGCCTAGGACAAAACAGCTGGTGGGGGAGGGGGACCCTGCTCCTTCCTCTCCCTCTGCAGTTCCCCCTATTCTTCAAGGTGTTGTCCTCCAGGAGGCCTTCCCTGACGCCCCCCCTCCCTGGCCCTGCCCACCCCAGGATTCAGCCCATGGGCACTTCTTAGCCCCTCTTCCAAGACCTCGGTTTGGATCCTTCACCATGTCCAGCTGGTGACCTGGAACAGGTCGCTGGCCTCCCCAGGGCCTCATCATACCAGGACGCTATGATCTGCCTATAGGGCTGCCTGCTATCGGGGACGTGCGGTGTACTCGATAACCAAGTGCCTACCAAGCCCCTGGTCTGTGCCGGGCATTCCAGGCCTCAGGCGCTCTCCCCACCTCCCCCTGCACTGCACACAGGATGGGCCCAAGTACAGCCAGTGTATGGGCGCTGAGGCCAGCAGGAGAGGGCTGGGTTCCCCCCCCAGAAGGCTAACAGGCAGGGTGAGATTCTGAGTTTGGGAGAGCCCAGCAGACTTTAGGTTACTTCTGGGCCTTGCCTCTTTCTTTCCCTTTCCTCCAGGACCTTCGCAGGGTCTGACGCCGGTTAACGCAGAGCGGAGCGTCCGTGGAGCGCTACTGCAAGGCCAGGCCTCCGCGAAGGGAAGGGTGTGCTGGCAGGGCGGGGTGGGGGACAGAGCTAGGGACAGCAGAGGCATGGTCCCCAGGCCTCCAACACCAGCCTCCAGTCACGATGCCCATCAGTCAGACTCCGGCTCCTCTGAGGGGTGCTCTGCCCAGGCATTCCCCTGTTCTTCCCTTGCAGTGGTCTGGAGAAGGGGGGGCAGTGAGGATTCGTAAGCCCTGAATGGGGGCAGGGGTGTTGCCCAGAAGGGGAAGAGTGCTGAAGGGGGCCAGGCACCTGGGACTGCGCTGCCCACCTGGCCACACCACACCTGGCCCCAAGCTGGGCCCTAAGGGACTGTTGCTTCTGCCCTGGACCTGCCCTGACCCCTTTCACATGACCTTGGGGCAGATCTGAGGTTTCTACCTAAGAGGGACCAGAGACACTGGAAAGTCTGGCCACCCATAATCATGCTGTGCCTTTAAGAACAACGAAAGGCAGCCCACCCTCGGCCAGGCCTCCCCTGGCCAGAAGGCTCTGTCACTGAGGCCTCTTGCCAAGACACACTCCAGCTCACAGCACGCGGCCGCCTCGGTCCAAAGCAAACAGGAGCGGGTAAGGGCTCCCCCAGTGTCTTCCAGTGCACCCCCACAGCCCTGCCTTCCTGCCTGATCCATTCTTCTCGTTCCACCTCTGAGACCTACCCTTGCTCTGCTGCCCATGGCCTTCCCTTCCCCCAGATGGGGCTCTCAGGCTACGGGGGCCCCAGAACCTTCCCTGAGCGCCTGAGGCCTGGATTCCAAGACCATTAGCACAAGCTGTTACGTCAGTTTGGAAGGCTCCGTGGAGTCCACGGCGAGAAGACAGCAAGCAGTGGGCTGCTGCTACCCCTCCCCCAACTCGGATCCAGCCCGCCCACCTCACTGGGCGGGCCCAGAAGGCTGAGGCTATGGGTGAGGCACACAGGAGGCAGAGATAGGGCACACGATAAAATGACAGGTAGAAGAGAACCATGGTTTTAAGCAAGGACTCTAGAGCCAGGTTGCCTGGGTTTCAATCCCAGCCCTGCTACTAACTGGCTGTTTGAATTTGGGCAACTGCCTCCATCTCCTCATCTGTGAAATGGACCTACAGTAGTACTTCTATCTCCCAGCGTCGTCAGGGTACAGGAGTTAGCCTACAAGAAGTGTTCAGAATCTGGCCTGGTTCCTAGCAAGGCTCACCAAAGAGCTATTGTTGAAGTGTAAGCTGCAGGGATTTTTAAGGAAGGAACCATGACCTTGATGCCCCTCAGTGACTTGTGCTAGGGCTGGGCAGGGAGGCAGGTGGGTCTTGGGTGTCTGGAGTCTCAAGGAGAGTGTGTCTCTTGGTGTCCCTGTCATTGGCCCTTGACTTTGGCAGGTCTCTACTGAAAGCTGGGTCTGGTTCTGTGCCTGACACGGGTGGGGGTGGGGGGCCAGGTGAAGCAGAGAATACAAGACGGCACAGGGCCCTTCCAGGAACAGTTGGGCAGGGTGATCCACGCATGGCAGTTGTTGCTACAACGTTTGCAGAAGGAACTATAGACATCAGTGATGAAACTGAGTAGCCAGGGAAGAATTCTCAGAGTCCTGAACTGAACCTCAGATCCAAACTGAGGAGAGGAGGGGAGGGAAGGGGCAGCCTGGTGGGGAGAACAGGACAGGCAGAGTGATGGGAGCACATGTGGCCCAGCCCTGTAATGCACATGATGCTTCAAGGTGGGGATCTTGCCAGAAACTTGAGAGGGGTGCTCACCTTCAACGTCACAGGAGAGGGGTGAACTTCTGAGAATCCCATCAGGAAGGTTAGAGCCTCACAAGCAAACGCCTGAAATAATGCTCAGGGTAACAGAAGGGGGTTCCCCTGATGTCCCAGGCAAGAGCAAGAGCAGGAGGTAAGAGGAAACAGACTGAGAGGGCACAGCACGGCGAGGCCAGCTCAAGAAGGGAAGGGGGTCTGCTGCACTCCTGTCCACGGCCCGGCATTTTCTCTCAGGCAGCAGGGCACCCATGCTAGAAAGTGCTGACTGGGAGGGGGGTGGGCCAGTGGACCCTGGGCGGGGATGAAGGCCACGCTGACAGGATGCCCTCCACAGCTCTCATTAGCTGGTGCTGAGACCAGGTCTGGAGAACACTTGACAGAGAGCTTGCCAGGCCACCACCAGGGGTCCTGGAAGACACGGACATGGGAGCAAGGCCAGAGGACACAGCACAGGCAAGAGTGCCAACTTCCAAAGAAGAAGGTGAATTCCACAGTAGAGATGGGCAACCCCAAAGCTGGTTCTGATGGAGTGAAACACGGATGCCCCGAGGGATGGCTGGAGAGCCTGCAAGGGGGTTGTGAGCATTCCCCAGCCAGCGAGGAGCAGAAAGACACAACAGGAAGGAAGGGGGCCAGACCACGCTGGCTTCTGATAACGAGGGAACCGCTGGCCTGGCGGGTCTGGGATGTGTCATAGCTGAGCCATCCAGGCCTTGGAGCTCTCACGACCCCCCTGGGGGCGGCAGGGCTTCGCCGAGAGATTCGCAGCTGAGAGTGGACTACTTCCAAAGAGCGTGTGATGGTTCGCTGGTTATAACCCATGGGGGGTTCTGCTGGGAGCCAGTCCTGCTGGATGTTTTAATCGGTCGGAGATGAGGACAGAGTGGCTGAGCTGCAGGCACCGTCGCATTTACTGAAAGCTGTGCCAGGAACACCCCCTTCCGTCCCCTGCTGCAAAGGTCTGAACAGATGGTAATGACAGGTCAACTGTGACAAGACGGAAAGGGGTAGATAGACCAGAGGGCATGTGATCTTATCATCTTGTAATCTACTGCGCAGACGTTCTGGTGTGGAAGGAGGGTGCTCTTCGCAGCTCTGCCAAAATATCAGGTGCCAACCAGGAGTGTCCCGGGCAGTCGGGTAGCACGGGCGTCCCTACTTGACGGCGAGGATGAGAAAGGTCCTGGGGCTCTGGCGGACTGCAAGTTCAGTAAGTCCTCTGTCTGCAGGTCTGTGAAATCTTAGGCTGCGTGAGGAGCCCCCTGGACTGGGTGACTTACCCAAGGGGCCAGGCTTAGAAGGGACAGCAGCAGGATCAGCAACCAGGGCAGCAACCACACAGCTCCCTTTAAGGACTCCAGCTGCCACTTCCTTTGCAGAAGACGGCCAACACCAGCTGCTCCATTAGTTCCCCAAATTTCCACCTGACAGATGAGCCAGGGATGAGCCAGGAAACATTCTCCTCTGCTTCTCCACTCCGTCAGTGTCTACAAACCAGACTCAGTTCTCAGCAGTCATGGGCGTGGCTCACGCCACCCCCTTCTTGCCCTGCCACCCCCCCCACCTTGGAAGGGGGGCTAACAGGTGGTTTCAGGCCCCATCCCCAGGTCGCCTCTCTCTCTCACCCCCTCTGAGCCCACATGGCAGGGCAAGGCAGGGCACTCAGGCTGATCGTTTTCTGGCTCGAGATTTTACCAAAGGCTTTGCCAGGAGAGAGTGACTTTGGATCAGCATTTCTCAACCTCAGACGTCTCTGCGCTATGCGGGGCTTTTGCCATATCCTTGTGCTACGTATACTGTGGTTCAGAGAGTAAATATATATTTAAAGCAACGGCCTTTTTTTTTTTTAACTTCAAGAAAATAATTTGTTTAGGAAACTTCAGATCACCACCATGAATAAACAGGACCACCAGCCCCAACCATAAAATTACAGAGAACAAAGCAATGTAGGAAATTTGAGCATGCTGGGTCTGAAGAGGCTGCGCCTATAGCCTGTTCCCCCCTTTGTTACACAGACAGATTTACTGGAGAGGGGTCCAAGACAGTGGGCCATCAAGCTGAGGTAAGTCAGAAGGCTTGGAAGAGAACGGGAACAGGACAAACCCCGGTTCACTGTGAGAGTATTGAACACTCTCTCTCTGTACCGTCGGAAGTCATGCCATGTACCATGGTTTCGCATGGTCACATTTTTAGGAAGCCCACTTTGGGCTGCAGTGATAGTTGGTAATTCCAAATGACTGAAGAAAGGGGCTGAAGTGTCCTCATTGGTGAGGCGAGACTATTACATAGCATGTGCGGACGAGGGTTGTGGCGAGAAATCAAAGAGAATGGAAAGCACCTAGCAGTGTGTCTGGTACTTTATAGTGTGTTTCCAGCCTGGAGAGAAGAGTGGAGGGCCCCCTCTGTGGCTGGTCCCCGTCACTGGAAATAAGAGGAGTCATCTGTATTTTTAAACCAGCTTGCTTAGTGGCTGAGAAGTATAGATGTAGGAGTTTGTGTATTTTTTCCCTTTTCTCTTTTTGCCAACAATGGAGGCTTCTTGGCCACAGAACTGAGCTGGCTTTAACTAAAAGCCTTAGGCTGACAACCATCCCCTCACTTCCAGCTGAGTTCAGGCCCTCCTCAGTTGGGGCAAAAATAAAACGGGGGCAATTTCAACTTTACAGACCATCTCCATAAACAAAACAAACCCACTCCACAATTTGTCTAGGGCATTCCTCCCTCCAAACCCTCCTTATTTAATTTCTGGGGAATTTTAAATAGAGGCCTTGCAAAATTCTGTACCGCCTGACGTCAACAGCTCTCTGACAATGTGGATTCCTCGTCGCTGTGTGGGGAACAGCCACCACCAATACTGCTGCTTTTCCAGGCTCCTTTCCCAGTTGGAATTTGGGAGCCACTGGTGTCACTCTAGGAGACTGTGGGAGAAGGAGGGTACCCAGGAGTGTCCCACTTGGGGTCCTCTGACTGCGTTTCCCGAACCTCGGGCATTACTGAGCGCCAGACATCGGTGGAGCTGTCCAAGTGGTACCCGTACTAGTGTCTGCTTTAAGAGAAAAATGGAAATACTTTTGTGTTTCAAAAAGGCAGTTTCCTATGCTACATGGCATGGAAAGCCAATATTCCTCGGTGTAAACAGAAGATAACTGGAAAAATGCATACACTGAAATGACAATGCTATAGGCTTCTAGTAAGAGCTATAGGCTTCTAGTAAGATATTAAGACAAGCTCTAGGAAGACACCAAGGCTAGGACCAGGTTTTCTAACAAACAATGGAACAAGCAGGCAACACCCACAAATGTTAACACCACAGAGGTCCCAAACAGACACTTAGCCCTTCACCCAACGTGGAGTGAAAGAGAAGTCAAGGTTAATAACCTTCTCGTGATGGGATTCCATGTCATTTTAATGCTGTGTCCACCACATGTTTCTAGGACCCACTCCCTGGGAAATATCGAGCTCGCAGAAGGAGACTTGGGTTAAGAATACGCAGCCCCTTGATTCAAATCCAAGCCTGGCCGCTAGCAAGCTCTGAGGTGCCAACCATTTATCCTTCTGAAACTCAGTTTCTTCTTCTGAAAAATGGAAACAAAGCCGCCTGGCCTACTTAGCCCTAGAGAGCCACTCTGAAATAACAGATGGGAAAATGCTTCGAAGAGTCTGTGGGCTGTAGGTAGATGGGGGTGGATGAGTTATTATTCCACGTGATCTCAGGAGCCTGATGGACTTCTATCCCCGCTCCCCCGATTCAACTCACTGTCTGGACTGGATGGTGGCCCGCCCCTGTCTACCAGGGAAGAGAAAATGAACACACCACTTTACAATTTTTTTTTCAACCTTCCCAAGAGCCAGATGGGTTTCAAAATATTACCCCCATTTTATAGATATGGAAACTGAGGATCAAAATGGCCACACACTGTCTCCCCAATGGCAGAACAGAATTTGAACATAAGCCTTCCATGCAGCCTGGGACGAAATGCCCTCTATCTAGCTTTTTTTGTGTGCACACTCAGCAGACCCCAAAAGTGTTGGTCTCCCGGATCCACCAACTGCTGAGCCCAGGCCTCGTCTTTCAAAGTCACCGCCTTTGCCATGTTCCCGTGAATCCTTGCCAGGATCCCAGCTGCGATTCTGCTCTCCTGACCTTGTGCTCCCCCGGCCCCTGACCTTAGGTTTGTGCTGGTTGCCTCCCCCTGCCAGACCAAGAGCTCTCTGGGGACAAAGGCCAAGGCTCGCTCATCCTGGCACCCTCTCAAGCCCTGGTCTGGGTCAGTGTTTCAGACAAAGAAGGGGCTCAATAAACAGTTGTTGAAAATGAAATGCCATGACACGCGGGCATAAGACTTCCTCCCCACTCCCTGGCTTCTCCACCCACACACTGCGGGCTCTCCTGCTTCCTTATCCTCAAGTATCTCTCGAGTCCAGCTCTTGGGGTCAGTGCAGGGTTGGCGGTGGGCTTCTTTCCAACACTCCTCCCTCTGATCCAGGGCCTTCTGCCCTGCTCGAGTCCAGTGTAGCTATGTGGCCCCGAGGTGGCATTCCCTCCTCCAGCCCCCCAAATTCATGGCTCACCTAGGAGGATTTGCCCACAGGGACCTGAGACCAGGAGATGTTTGTTGCTTGTTGCCCGTCTTGCCCAAGATTAGCCAGTAAGCTAACGCTCCCACCCGGAAGCTCTCTCTTGCAGGCTGCTTGGATACCTGATCCGGCCATTTTCATTTGGGCCTCTCCCCTCACAGGAATGGAAGAGCAAAGCTCAGGGAGGTCCCAGCCAGGCACCAGGGACAACCCACGCCCTGGGTGAGGCTCTTGGAGGAATGCAGAGGGCCGGGCTGCCACCAGCAGCCCCACAGGCTGGTGCAGGCCTCCGCTGGGACTCTGGGAGTCATGGCTTCTCCTACAGAAAACACAAAGCCCTCTTCCTTGGTGGGCACAACGTGGAGCTCTGGAAGGGGCAGCTCTGGAGATCTGCTGCCTCCAACCCCCAGAGGGTGGGTGGGGAGAAGGCTATGCCAAACACAGCTTCCCTGGCCATGGCGCCCTACTCCGAGCCTGAGGAGCTGCAGAGAACTCACTAGCAGGCTGCAGAGTCCACAGGGAAGAAGCCGGCAAATTTCCTGAACTCTCTGGGCCTCAGATTTCTCATAAATGGAAGTCATGATACCTGTGCTTTATAGGTCAGTGGTGCTGACTACAGGGGGAAAGGGGCTCGGCTCGCCGCCTGACCCACAGGACACGCTTTAGCGTCTTTGTACAGCTTCCAATGTTAAGAGTCTCTAGAAAGCAGCAAATAGGTTAACTTGAGCCCCAACTACTCTGATCCTGGGATAACCATCCTAGAGCCCCAGCCAGGTTTGTGATTTAGGGACAGGTTCTCTCCCTGAGCTTTTCCTGTCCCGTTTCCCTTTCAGTCTCTCTCCTGTTTCTGGGTACCATCTTGTCTTGCTAGTTCCTAAGAGCTGGTCTAATACAGATCCTACTCAAATCCAAGGAGAAAAGGCCACACTCAAAACAGACAGACCTTAGCCCAGATGCCCCAGAGGTCACCCAGGTCCAGGTGCATCATTCTAGACTTGCACTGTTAGTGATTGGCCAGGCAGTGTGACTGGCACCCACGGGCACCAATCAGTGATGGAACTCAATCCTACCTTTACCCTGTCAGTTTCTGGTGCCGCCTGCCCCAATACCCAAAGACAGTCAGCACCATGCCTCACAACACTGCAATGACCACAGGCCCCTCAGCTGGGTCAGAAGTGGGCAACTGTCTGCTTCCCCATTAGACCATCAGTTCCATGATCAAGTCTTCCTTGCTCAGCTCTGCTTGTTTGCTTGCTTTGGTTTTCTCAATCTGCATGAGGGCCAGTCTTTGATCAATGTGCCACCATGGTAGCTGATGGCAGAGAGATGGGGAGGAAGCTGGGCAATCACTGGCCTTGCCTGCCCTCCAACCTGTCTTCTCCCAGCCTCCATGGGGTCACTCTACTGACTTCGGGGCCCTTGGAGGACAGACTCATCCTACAAGTGGTTCCCAGGTGGGGAGGCCTACATGGAGTAAGATAACAGAAATCTGGGGGTCAAGGTGGGCATGAAGAAGGTGGGCCATGAAGATCTCTGTCCTTTAACAGAGTTAAGTCCAGCAGTGACAGGCCCAAGACATCTCAGCAGAGACTCAACCCGCAGCCATGGCAGGCTAGAACTGTGCTCCCCATTAAGTGAGTAATATCATCATCGTTTCCAGCCCCCTGGCTCCGGCCTATCCCTTGGCCTAGAACGTGAATGTCCCACCCAACCAGGCTCTCACTCCATTCAGGCTCCCCAACCCTGAAACCACCTCTCGAATGAAGTTTCTCATCCAAGGGCCTTGAGGTGGTGGGATGGCCCCATGGAGGCTGAGAGATGGGTGTATGGAAGGCAGGCTAGGCCCCTGGGGTACAGAATCCGCCTGTCAGCTGCCACAACAGTGCCAACAAGATGCTCTGGCCCCACCAATAGTGGAGGCCTTTGAAGTCCAAGGAGGGGAGTCTGTGTCTGGCTGCACAATGAGGCAGAAGAATGGGGTTAAACACTTGTAAGGGAGGCACTGGGGCAGGAGCCCTGGATGCTCATTCCCCTTGTGCAAAGCCCCAAGGATGAGGTCAACTTCCTCCCTCTCCTCCAAGGAGCAGTCAGTTAAAATCCTGTCCTGTTGGCAAGGAGGTCTAGGTGTTGGCCAACCCTGGTTCTGCTCCCGTTACCAATGACAGGGAAGCACGCCCCTGACGGTGTCTGTACTCCAGGGAGCAGTAGTATTTACCGCCAAGTGTGAAGGAGCAGAACTGACACTCACCTAGAAGGTGCTGGTTGAGGGAGGGGAGGGGGTTGAGACGCAGGCCCCCCAGGGTTGGGTTGGGGCTAGAAGTGGTGAGAGCTCCATTAATTTCTTTTCTTTCTTTTTGAAGCTATTTTCATTACATTTCCACCTGCCCCCTCCTCCTCACAGTGCTAGGTACACCGCAAACACGCAGAAAATGCCAGCTTACATATGCAGAAGGGTCAAGGACACTTGGTTGGTGGGCAAAACGGAGGTGAGGATGCCCTACGCACACAAGAAAGACTCTGGGCTTCTCCAGTTCACCCAAGAAGAAATGGGCCAGACGAACCCTTGCCCCAGTATTAGCAGAGCTGGGGGCGCCCTCCCATGCTGGGCCTTTGAGACCCCTCACTGCCTTGAATTTTGGTCTCTCTTTACATCCCAGAGCTATTGCTTTCACAGATCTTGTTAAACTTGAGAAGGACAGGGGAGGAGGGGCAAGGAAAACTGCATTCTTCCCCATCAAAGCCAAGAGTCTAAAGTAATACTTCTGGTTGTAACTGATCCCGGCCTGTTTGTGATTACAGCCCCTTGCTCGCTTTCTGGCAGGATGGCCCTGGAACCCAGCAGCAGGCTGAAGGGGAGAGACACCCTTGCTCACTTGGATAATCTTGTCCTCGCCTGACATGACCAAAAACGTCCATCAGCCGCTGCTTTCAGCAGTTCTCCAGGGCAACTCTTCAAAACATTTATTTAAAAAAGGGGGGAAGAAGCCACCCCCAAACCCAACCATGAAATTCCATAACACTAATCATATTCCTTCTGTTACCAGCACCAGCCTAGAAAACACAGCAGCACCCGCAGTCCCATTGGCTGATGCAAATTGAAGGGGAGAGGGAGGATCGGGATTGGAGGAATCGGACCATCTTCCTTTTTTGCCTACCCCCTCCTTTTTATTAGGGGAGAACACACACACACACACACACACACACACACACACACACACACACACACACCAGACCATCTTCCTCTTTTGCCTACCCCCTCCTTTTTATTAGGGGAGAACACACACACACACACACACACCCCTGCGGCCACAGCACAGAAACGGCTCTGCAAAGCTCAAGACTCTCAGCTGTTCTTTCTCCGGAAATTTAATCTGCACAGCATTTGGCCTCACAAAGCCCATTCCAAAGGTGTCCAGGAGCCCATGAGCCCTGTGATCATCATTACAAACCCAACGATGTTTGCAAGCCAATGACCCATTTGGCTGCTTAGGAGAGCTGGCTGAAGGCTTGCCAACATGGTCAAATTCCCCTCACCTGCTCCCTCTAAGCTCAAACTGGCTTTTCCTCGGAGCCCCAGGGGTAGGGACCTTAGGAGCTCTGGAACTACGGAGATGAAAGGCCGGCTTCTTGCCTGGCTTGGGTAAAAGCATGATGGTCATGGGAATGGGGTGCTTGGTATCTGGAACACAACTGTGGCCACTATCTTCACTCTCAATCCCATTTCCATCTGTAAGTGAGGAAAGAGGATGCTCAGAGAGGTAAAGTGACTTGCCTGAGGTCACACAGTTAGTGGGTAACTGAGCTTGGAACCTAGATGCACCAGAGATCCTCTTCTACGAAGCCTGGCATTCCTTCCATGAGGGCACACCACCGCCCAGCCCATTCGCGCTGTGCCAAGTGGCAATCCCTTGACCCAGTGGCTCGAGCAAGACGTGGGTGGCTGCAACTGGTGGAAAGCCCCCCAGAGCAGAGGGAGATCACATGGCCGGGCCGGGCCAGGCCTTGGACAAGCCTGTAGCCAACACTGCAGGTGCCGGTGGGGGGGCCCAAGACCCCAGGCCTTGCCTCGGGAAATCCTGATCACAGCAGCTCAAAAGATGAATAGTACACTGAGCAGAGAAGGCTGGGGCCTTACAAGGGCGCCGGTTAGAAGTACAGAAAACAAACAAGAAGAAGAGTATCCAGAAACCCCAGGACTGGAGGCCTGGCCAACCTCAACAGCAGCCTCACCACCTTCCTGGGGAGGAAGAAGGACCGAGGAGGCATAGCCTCTGGTCTGGGGGGAGACCCACAGCCAGCCGGGGGCACAGCCCAGAGAAGCGGTGTTGCTAAACAGCGGGGAGTCCGTATTCTCAAGTAGGGGATCTGAAGATGACCTTGCAGGAGGGAAGTCACCATGTTTGAAAAATCAGACTGTTTGAACGTATGGGGGTACAGAGAATGTAGCAAGGACCTCTGAGTTTGGGCCTCCAGGTTCTAGCTTTAGCAGCAGGCTGAGGAACCAGGGTCGGGGAGCCTCAGTCAGTCGGGGTTCAAGTTGGGGTACGCCCAGGCCTGAGAGGGCGTCAAGGCCTCAGTGAGGCCGGGAGATGCCAGCAGGCCTCACAGACAGCCACCTCTATAGCAATGGTCCACAGCTGTGCCACAGCCTGGCCCTGAACTCTCCGTGTGACACTGGGCGGGCGGCTTCCCTTTTCCAGGCTCTGTTCCTCCTCTGACAGAGAGGTTTAGGCAGACGGTCAGAAATGTCTCCCTCAGCTTGGTGGGAAAGGAAGGGAGAAAGCTCTCCTTCACCTGACATGTGGAGCCCTTGAAGGCCCTCGACATGCTTCCTTATTAGCCTGCTCATTGCTGGATGAACACCTTCCCGTAGGCCGCCTCAGACGCTGTGGCCCAATAATGCTTGTCAGGCCGGCTCTCTGTGTCCTGGCAGGTATCACCCTGGTTCACCCAGCTTGGAGCCCCTGCCTCCTTCAGCAACCTGCTCAAGGCCCATCTTCCACAGGAGACTTTCCTGACCATGGAACGCAGGCACTGCCCCATCTCTGAACCCAACACTATTACATGAAAACCCACAGCCTTCTGGTCCCACCTGTAATACTGCTTAACCCCAGCAACACCGTGCTGTCTGCCTTGCATTTGGCAGGTACGCTATCAAAATGATGGACACACCGCGTCTGGGCCTTTACCCTGCAGGTAAGAGGGAGCCCTGGAATGCCATCCCCCCAGGGACGGGAAGACAGGGACGGCCGCTGCTTGTCCAGTGCTGCACTCTGACGCTGGGCACACCAGAGGGCACACGCAAGGGGCTCCACGTGTGTCGACTGACTAAGCAAACCACATCATCTGGAATCATTCCCCCATGGAGGAGGTCACTCAAACAGGGCTGAGACTAAAGATGTCATGCGGGAGAGGGAAGGAGGCAGGATGGCAGCTCTACCTTGGGTCTGGAGAGGCGAGGGGGAGGGGCCGGGACAGGTCTATTTATTTGGACAAAGGGGAAAGCGGAGTAGGCTAGGGCCCTGCACAGCACGGCCCAGCCTCTGCCCAGCCTCTGCCCTCATGGCCCGGGTGAGCAGGTCTCACAGATGCCCCCAACCCATCTACCCGTCCAGTCCAGCCCCGGCCATGGGGCTGGCTGAGCCGAACGCTGGAACACGCACACAACTCTTCTGCAGGAAACTTGCCTTTTGACCACTTCTCTCCTATCCCTGCCAGGGCTTTAGCAAGACTGACCTCTGTTCTCCTGCTCTCTGTGGCCTGAGGAACTCACACAGCAGAGCCCTCTGGGGCTTGGCTCTCTAAAGAAGTAAAATCCACAAGCATGAGATACACAAACATCCAGATTTCCAAACACTGGATAAACAGCACGTGTTGGAAGTCCACGCCCCACCTCCCAGCTGTGCAACCTCAGGGCAAGTCACTTAACCTCTCTGGGCTTCAATTTCCACCTTTGAGAGACAATGCCAAGTTTTGCCCTTCGTCTTCTCAATATGTTTTATAAGCTTCATGGTTCTATATCTTGTAAAACATAAAATATTCTGATTCGGAAAGAAGTCACATTGAAAAATGTCCCAAATCTCCTATGGGCGGGCATGAGCAGGCCGTCCCCAGGTGGCCTTAACCTCTTCAAGGACACCCCCTGCTCACCCGGTCCCAGCAGGGAACAAAGAGAACAGACTCGCAGGCTTCAGGCCACTGTGTTTAGAATGTCCCTTAAAACACAAGGTTCTGGGACATGGTGATCCAAGGGCCACTCAGGGCAGTGCTGATGGGCCAGATGTAACAGGAGAAAGGGATTTGCACACCAATTTCAAAAACCTACTCGTGGCTTGCTCACTTTATGGCCAGTCCTTGGCAGACTCTTCCCCTTAGTTTGTTTGGCTTTCTCTCACCTCCCGTGGTGCCTGGGCCACTTCCCCACAATTTAGTCCAATAAAAGCTTAGGGGAGGCAAATATATTTTAGCATGAGACTAAAAAGTGCCTGCTTCAGAAGGGAAATGTGGAGTTGGGGCCGAAACAATTAAATGAAACAAAAAGCCCCCAAGAATTCCCTATAGCACATTTTCAGTGTAGGTAGAAATGATGCTGGGGGTTACATGAGCTGTAAGCTGCTCTCCACGTAGTCCCAGTAAACACTGGCTCCCACCAAGCTTCCCAGGGCGACTGGTTTAATTAGGTCACCCTGGCTTTCCCCCGGGACGAGAGCAGGAGTGCAGGTCAGCACAGGGAGCCTGGGGGATGAGGTTATGGAATCGGAAAAGATGCTGATAGAGAGGAGGGCGGTCAAGGCCGCTACCATGAGTGATTACGGGAAACCCAAGTGCCGAGAATGTAGTATCACACGGCCACGGGATCGTCTGGGGAAAAACCAAGGGGCGATTTCTCAACCCAAATTCCCTGAGGTCCTGACAAATTATACTCCCCAGAAAGGGCCACAATCGCAGGGTGGAAATCCGTTATGTAAGGGTGGAGGGACCGCTGTGCGGGGAGCTCTTTCCTGGCACTTCAGCCACGCGGGGAGACCTGTCACTTCTACCGGCAACAAAGGCCCAGGGCGTGCATGCATGTTGGAACAGCCAGGGGTACCTGGTGATGCCTGCTCCCTGGGCCCCTGGGCCAGGGTATGTCCAGGGAGGGTAGTGAGGTCACCTGTTGGCTATACTGCAAGACTCCTACCTAGGATGTGGTGGCCGTTACACCTGGGGCCACATGCCTAGGCCTGGTACCACCAGGCCTCTCCCACTTCTCTGCCCTCACTCACCACCAGCCTCCCCAAACCAACTGGGGCCTTTGGGTCTTCTTCTGTTCACTGAGCTCCACGCATCCTCAGTAGGAAGGCCTTCAGAGAGCCCCTCCCTGGCCACACCCTATCCCCCCCACCAACTTATTCATGGTCATAGGGCCCTGATTTCTGTTCTGCACTTTTCAAAATCTCAAATATTTTCCCGGTTTCCTTGTGACTGTCTCACCACTCCATGGGAGCCCCAGGGGGTGGGACTTTGTTGGCCTCATCACCTCTGACCCCAGCCTGGCACTTAGTCAACTAATATGGGTTTAGGGACAACAGATCATGTGAACAGCAGCCTGCTAGGGTCTGGGCAGCGTGTGGTTTAAGTGCTCCTTTGGTGTCCAAGCCCAGAAAAGCAGCATTTTGGAGATGCCCGTGAACAGACTCAGTGTAAACCTATCTGCCCCCCAAAACAGAAGGCAGAGGGGGTTGCCCTGGCACAGAGAGAAGCTGGCATCACTCGGGCACTCACTAGAGCTGGATTTCCAAGGTCACTGCTAAAACACACCTTTTGCTCAGAAATGACTGTTCAAGGGGAATGGCTTCAAGACATGCTGGGTCCACGGAGCCACCATGAGGTCAGAGTGACCAGCCACCCCATGTGCCCAACCTGAGCCAGTGGGGGCGAGACACGGCAGCGCCCTGATGGCCACGGTCCCCCCCCCAGCCGTCTGGCCGCTGGCTCCAGGCAGGTGGCTGGCCCTGGCCGTTCTCAGTGCTGACAAGCCCTTGGATGCCTCCCTGACAACAGCCTGTGCAGATCTAGCTCGACGAGAGAGCGATGGCCAGTTCTGCAAGGCACCTTCCCCTGCCGCTTTCCTCCCCACAGCCGGACCGCGGCTTCAAGCGCCACCGTCCTCACGTCCCTCTCCGGCTCATCAGCTTCCCGTGGCCCCATCCTTCCTCCCCCCTCCACTGCAGCCCAATGTCCACTTCTTCATCAGGACACACCTGCTAGAGGCAGCCAGACACTTGCCTTGCTGTCTCAGCCCCAGCAGGCCCAGCCCTCCACCTGGGATTCCCTCATGTGGACCTGGAATTCCTTCACCTCTCTGCCTATCTAACCCCTTCTCTCGCCAAGGCCCGGCTTGATGCCTCTAGGCAGCCCTCCCTGACTCTGTGAGTCCCCCGTAGTTCAGCTCCGTGCCACATAACAGAGCCACAGAGTGATGTCAAGCCAGCGTGAGGGGTCACGGGTGAGCCGTTCCTCTTCCCTCAGCCTTGCATGAAGCTTGTGACCTCGTGAAGATCTCACCTCTGACCCTATCTGGGTCACCAATAGGAGCTTGACTTTTGTCTCCAGCTCTTCCTGTCACAGGCTAGGACACGGACAGCTACCCAAGCAAGAGCTCTGAAGGTGCAACTCTGGTCTCCAACATGGTTTTGGGGCTTCCCTGACCTGCAGGAAGTGCCCTGTTTGCCCTACCCACCTTGCAAACCAGCAGGGCTGAGAGACTCCTCAGACACTACTGAGTGCAATCCATTCTCTGGCCAGGCAGGGAAACTGAGGCCATAAGAGGAAAACTGGCCTGCCGTGGGCCCCGAGATCAATCTGTGGCAGGGCTGCCCTCATCCGGCAGTCTTCCGGGTGACCACCACGTCCTGAGCACTTACTGTGTGCCAGGCCTTGCACCAAGCACTGAATTCCTTCTGAACTGGCATATATCAACCCTCTGGCTGTGGGTACAATTATCCCCATTTTACAGGTAAGGAAACAGACGCTCAGAAGACCCAACTAACTTTCCCAGGCTTACCACTAGCAAGTGCCAAGTCAAGATGAAAACCAGGCTTATCTAAGTTGAAGTCCCTATTTTTCATTGCTAGGCTATCCTGCCATCTCAAAACAATCTCCAGCCTGCAGTGAATAAAGTGGGCTAAGGGGCCCCAGGTGGACTTAGGATACCAGCTTCTGCTCCTGGATTTATGCTCTGCGGCCCTTTCCCTTTGCAGCCAGCTTCGTGAAGCAGAGAACTGCACGCCAGAGACAGTCTTAGACCAGAATAGACTTTGGAAATTGCTGATTTGGCTGACATAGCAGGAACGTGCACGCACTATACTTAGGAAGAGAGGAGAGGTCAGAGCACCAAGGCTGTCTGACAGCTGAGACAGGACCTCATGGGGACCAGTTACCACATGCAGCTGGCAGCTGGCTCATTGGAACCAAACTCTTAAAAGGCTGTGGCAGAGCTTAGAGTGTTAGTTTACTTATCTGCAATGCAGGCTACAAAAAACCTGCATTTCTAGAAATATCCTATCCTGTCTTTATCAGGATAGCTCTTTTCTAGAGTAGCTTGGCAGTCTGAATGAGCGATCAGATGGTTCCTCAGTAAGCACATGGTCTAAGCCGATGACACAGAAGTTACATCAGAGACGTCCACCAAAGACGTCGCCAATCTGTGAGGCTGCCGCAGCCTTACCGTACAGTCCACCCCTTAAGTATCTGGAATGCTCTCATTGAGTGGAGTCTAAACTTCATAAGGGCAGGAACCTCATGGGTATGCACGCAACCAGCACGGGGCCTGGGACAAAGGAGGTATTCAAGAACTGTGAGATGAATGAATGCGCGGATAAATGAACACTACGTAAGTACTTTTCTCCCTTATAAAAAAGCCCTTGTAGAACCAGTTATAACAACGTTCATCAGGAAATCTCAAAGTAACAGAAGAGATACATCCCTCAATGTTGAAAAGATTCCAACTCAAAAAACACACGGCTGGAGAATGCATTATCTTTGACAGGACAAAATCATCACGACACACAAATCTGAGAGAAAAGCTTCTTATTTTGTCTTCTCTGTCAAACAATGAACGGTTACATCCAATGCCCCATCCCGAAAAGCCCACGCAGTGTGCATCACTGCCCCCACTGCCCCCTTACACTGGTGAGGAAACCAAGGGATTCCTATGCACATCACGAAGTCAGGGTAGCATTAGACCTTAAACCTAGTACTCAGAGTCCAGATTCTTTGTTTCTCCACTACACACACAGCTGCTAAACAAGTGACAGAGTTTGCAGCCCAACACCTTTTTGGGTACCTGGCCCCTCTATCTGTCCTTTAAAACCTGCTCTCCAACAGCCACTGCTGAGGAGCTTGGCCGGGCAGCCATGCTTACACCCCACAGGGCTTCTCCCAGACACAGCTGAGTGGCCCAGGGCGGGACGCCTGATCTAAGGTCTGCCGGTTCACTGGCGGGCCAGGAACCAATCGGATTCAGAGTCGAACTTCAAATTTTGAACTCAGAGAATGGGACGTCACAATCAGTGGGTGGCAGTGACCACCCCTGAAAAGTCCTGCAATCTGGTCCTGACAGACCAACAGCAGATGTTAAGTGGATGGCAGCAGGACGCAGGCCGCTCTGCAGGGAGAAGACCCCGGGGCTTGACGTCTACAGGGTACAGCCAAGAGCGAGGCAGAGACAATCATGGCTGCTCCGGCTTGGGCCAACTCTCTTGTTCCCGTGAGGCTGGGATGTACTTCGCACCCTCTGGTTCAGTGAGATTTTTCTGCAGCCTTTTCAGGAGACTCTTGAGCAAGTCTGAGTGGACCTCTGTCCTCTGTTCACTACTCAGTTGGGACTAAAATGGTGATTTTTGGAGGGGATGGAGATCTGCAAACTCTCCAAGGCTGAGTGTTCTTGCCTGTACAGTTTCTCACCTGGATGGACCAGGGGAGCTCAAAATTCCTTGCCAGCACAACATTTTGATCTTAGACCTCTAGCTCTGTGCCTTCAAGGAAGTGTAAGAACTCCCAGTGTTATCAAGCTGGGGCCAGCAAAGAAACAAAGACCCAGAGAAGGAAAGCAGAGGCAGGAAACGAATGAGCATCTGGTGACTTGTAACCCCCTGTCGGCCTGGGCCTCTAGTCCTAAGAAGAAGGAAGCAATCCTGGAAGGTTGGAGACAAGCCTTGCTCAACACAGAGACCAGCGCAACCGGCACTCTGCCAGAAGTCAGACCAGATTATACTGGCTTGAAGGTGAAGCCAATGTGGTCTTTGAGGCATAAGAATGTCCCACAAAGGAGGTGTCTCAGGTACTGCTCTCTGTGGGAAGCGTGGTGGGATTCCCAAAGACAAGATAACAGTGGCTTGTCAAAGCAAGCAAAGCTGTTTAATCTTTTTGCTGGATTTGTCCCTGTTCATGAATGGAGAAAAAGAGTGCTTTCTGGCTCCGCCCCAGGCCCATTGCTTGATCAAAAAGGCTTTCCCTGAAGCCACTTAGGTCCCACTTTGGGGGTCCTTGACTTCTGTCCATCTACATTCCCGGGAATAGGCCTGTCCTCGGTGCTGGGTACACATCAGATCCTCTCAGCTGTCACTTGGCCCCAAGTTCAAAGGAATAATTAACAACCGGAATTCCCACAACCCATGACCACCACGTTGGAAGGTGGGACACAGAGTCATCCTTCTGCAACGATGTTCCCGGGAGACCTGTGGTCATCTCACCCAGCCCGTGTCTCTCCCCAACCTGCAGCGTCTCCAGTTTGTGGCAGTCCTACCCGGGATGAGCCCGTTCTCACCTTCCCCCCCACGTCCTCGTCGAGGGCAGAGATCTCAGCTGTTGGACTCTAAGAAAACGACTTAACCTCTCAGCCTGTTACCGCAGCCACAAAATTGTTAAAGAGCCTTCTACTGCAAGGGGTCGTGTCCTGATTCCAGTAAAATGATACCTATCACATGGTACCAGGTGTTTACTCTGAACTCCCTTCCAGACACATCTCTCTTTGGACCAATGAGATCACAGAGCCCTGGCACAACCACACCTCCAAATTGGTCGGTGGCTGCGGTCCCAGCCAGAGGGCTCGGATGAGCAGCCAGAGGTTGGTGGACCCCTCTCTGGACACTCTACTTGAGGGACGTCTAGCCAAGAGAGAAGGGGACACAGGCAGAGTCCCCACTTTCATTGAGCAAGTCAAGGCCCCTGGGGGTGGGGATGGTGCTAACTGGGGCTACTGCCCCAACTGGCGTGGAAATGCCTGAACACACCCACCATGTCCCAGGGTCAGAGGCATAACAATTGGGTCTTTGTTACAGAGTTCAAAAGCCTCACTTACCACTGCTTCCAAAGCCGCTTACAGGGTGCACAACACACCTCCCCTCCCCCACCTCGGCCTTCCAGCGTCCTTCAACTGGGAAAGCACTGTCCCAGTGATCTGCAGTTTGGTCCTCCTGCTCTCTCCCCTCCACCCACTTAGTTTCTCTGGTTAAACGGGTTGTATCCTCCAGGCCCCCTGGTTTCTGCCAGCAACAGATAGTGTGGGTTTGCATGGGGAACATAGCGCTCCAGGGTCCGGGTGCAAACGCCCGCTGCTGAGCAGCTCTCTCCATCGACCGTAAAGATACGAAAGTCCTGGAGGAGAAGAGCCATGTTCAGGGAGGCTCTACCTGACTAGGCCCTAAAGAGGCTCCCAGCCTTACTCCAGCTCCTGCTTCTTTTTTTTTTTTTTTTTTTTTTAAAGTTTTTTTTTTTTTTNAAAGGCAGACGCTTAACCGCTGTGCCACCCAGGCGCCCCCAGCTCCTGCTTCTAAGCAGCCACCAAATTATCTCCATTTTACAGAAGGGTTAACTGAGGCCCAGAGGGATTAAGGGACTTGCAGCCACCCAGCCAGGAGGTGGTGGTAGAATCCTGCTTCCAGGGACAGTAGCTCCCTCAGAGGGTCTGTGAGTCAGACTGGGGAGTGAGGCTGCTTGAGCCCCCTCACACAGCCATCAGGGACTCCTCAGGAGCAGAGGTGTCTCTATGCTTTTTCCAGGCCCCCTCACTCTGTCAAGTCCCCCCCCCCCGACTAGGCAGGACTTCCAAGTATTCCTAGAATCCTGGGTATGGGATGGGAAGGTAGAGGAAGGACATCCCTGGGAATCAGAGTCCCCGAGCATGCTGACTTCCTTTGGTGTGGGGTCTTCCCCATCCTGGCCAGTGGCGGGTACCCAGAACCATGGAGGTTATATAGTTGTGCTGGTGACATAAGGTAGGGGAGGTGGCAGGAGGGTCTCTAAGCCAGAACTCTACTTCTGAACAGCCCTGACCTTATACAGAGAAGTGGGCACATCTCTCCCCGCGGAGCAAGCTCCAGAACGTATCTCTCAGCTGGCGCCTCCAATTCTACCATCAGAGATCCCTTCCTTTGGGTCTGGAGGTGCTCAGGGTTTCCAGAGCCAGGCCCTTGTGACAATGCCAGCTTCCCGGGGGGCAGCGGTGGGGGGGTAGGCAGGGTGAGGGGTGGGGACGGGTAAGTAGGGCTGGTACTAGGACAGACGCTGAAGGCAAAGGTGTGCAGGTAGGAGACCAGTGCAGGCACCTGGGTGAAGGGCTCAGGACTTAGGCTAGGGGTGTGGCTCTGTCGGGTAGGGACGGCCTCTGCCAACCACCTTGCCAATGACTCCAAGCACAAGGACAAAGCCTGACCTCTCTGAAAGGTCTGTGAAGACCCCAGACCCAGGAGGGCCAGGAGTCTGACCTGTGCTGGCATCACAGCTCTGTTCTCAGGGAGCACCGATCCTGGGCCTCCTGCAGCAGGAGCCTCAGCTCACCTCCTCCAGGAGGTCTGCTGGGATTTCCTCAGCATCTCTACAGCTACTTGCTGCTCACAGGTATAGGAACCAGGGCCCCGGGAATGTCCCTGTTCTGCTTTCGCCCTCAGAGGACTCATTTCCCTTCAGTCTGTCTGTGCCTTGGTTACTCTATCTATAGAATGGGCACAGTCAGCCCTTGGTCTTTCAGAGCTCAAAATATTGGAAGGGAAAGGAACTGAGTAGGACAGGAAAAGGGAAACAGGCCCCTCCCCTCTGGGAGTGTCCAAATACTGCCCAGAGAGGATCCCGTGCAAGGGACCCTCCCCTGCAGCTAACTGAAACCAAAACAAAACACCCCAGGAACTAATTCAAGCCCCAGCAGGATATGGGCAAACTGCTGAGGGATGTCTTGGCCTTGCACCTCAGACTGACCAATTCAGGCCCTCCTCTCTCCACCTACAGAGATGCCTGCCACACTTGTGGCCCGGGTGAGGACCATGGAACCAGCAGCCCCTAGAGAGCCATGGGCAGGGCCCCAGACGAGACAAAAGCCTCAGCTCCCAATGACAGGGCGGCCCTCCCTGGCCCCCTTATCCCCCTGTCTGGGCCCTCTTCCCAGGTCCTGGCGGCCTTCAGCTCTGCAGGAGGCATTCAGCTCACCACCCAGACACTAGCCAAACCCCACAGGCCTAGCCTTTCCTGAGACAGCCGGCCAGGGGTCCAAGAACCCTGGCCCCACAGTGACGTCACGGCCCGCCTTCCCCACCAGCCAGTCGGCTTCTCTCGCCCCTGCCTGGACCCTGGCTTGGCAGATGGCGCCAACAGGGTAAGCTGCCCTAAGGTGCCCCTGAGCCGGGAGCCACCTTCCCTGGAGCCTCAGTGGGCATGGGGACCCCGAACAGGGCTGGGCCGTTGAACTGGCTTCTGCCACCCTGGCCTCGCACGCACACAAGCTGGTTCATTTCCCTGGGCTGGGGAACATTCCTCCACCACCAGGCAAAGTGCTGGCCTGCAGCCCAAACCAACAGGGGAAACTTCGGCCTCCTCAGCCCTCTCCCCCACCAGATGGAAATAACGTACAGCTGCAGAGGTGGGGGAGGAGGTAGGGAACAAAACCAGCCAGACGTCCGTCCGTCTGCCTGTCCATCCCGGGAGCCAGGCCGGCCATCTGGGCACTCACCGCTCTCGTTCTTCTCGATGACATCCACCACCTCCCCGGCCTGGAGGCTCAGCTCCGAATTCTCCTGCTTCTTATAGTTGGACACCACCACGTACTGTTCCAGGATCATGGGCTCGGCGTTGGTGTCGGCACCTGGCGAGGGCAGAAAGCACGCGGTGAGCCAGCGGCCGGCCATGGCCCCGCGGCCGGGGCGCCCCCTGTCCATCGGGGGAGGCTGCTCCGTCGCCAGCGCCGCTGCCGCTCTGAGGGGCCGCCCGCAGCCAGGGCTCGCAGCTCGCCGGGCCCCAAGGCCAGGCCATATAGCAAGGCCCCACACCGGCCCGCTGCGCCGCGGGGACCGGGGGACATGGGGAGCCGGGCTGGGGGAGGGGGGACAGCCGGGGCCGAGTGGCGGCCCGGGAAGCGGAGAGGAAGAGCCCGCCGCTGCGATGAGTCAGTCACAGCCCAGGACAAGCGAGCGGGAGGAGAGGCCTTGTGCGGACGTGGTCTCCCCAGACCCCTCGGCTGGCAGGGGTGGGATGGGAGGGCCGCCCATGAGGGCTGAGGCCGAGCACAGGAGAGAGAGAAAGGCAAGGCAAGGAGGAGGGCTCGTCCCTCTCCCCCAGCCCCTGTGAACCCGGGGAAAAGAGGCAGCGGTCCTCCCCTCGGGAGGGAGAAGGAGCGAGCTGGAGAGAAGTCTCCACAGCCCGGGCCCAGGCGAGAAGTCAAGAGGGTTTGAGGCCGCCAATCACTGGGGTTTACTCGCAACCCTTAAATAGAAACACATGAGACCCATCGAATGAGGAGCCAGGGGTGGAGGCAGGGGAGGGGGAGGAGGGCCGAGACTGTTTACTTGAAACCCAAGAAGAAAGTCCCAGCGCCAGCAGCCAGGCAAGCCCAGCCCGCCCCCCGCCAACTTTTCCTCAAGTTCGGCTCACCAAGGCGCTGCCACTGAGCCCAGGGGCCTGGTGCAGGCTGACCAGCCTTAGGCCGGCTTCACTCCAGTCTGGCTACTGCCTTTTGGCCACATGGAGACTGATTCAGTCTCCCTCTACCTTCTAGTGCTGGGCCTTGTGGTCAGGCCCTGGGAAGTGTCCAGCCACCCTCTGGCAATTGAGGGGTCAAAAGATGGGGCTCTGCAGAAGGGCAGATGGGCTAGAGTCTCCCAGAGGTGGGGACAAAACACCTAAGACAGGGCATGCCCTGCTAGGAGCTGAAAGGAACCACAAACCAGAGACCTATTGGTCACCTCCTACAGGAAGCCTTCCCAGACCACCTGCAGCCCAAAGGGAATTCCTAGCACACTTTATGTGTCTACCACCCCATACATCTGTCAATCTCCTGGAAGGCTAGGGGATTCACACCACCTGCATGGCTATAGTAATGGCTGAGAGGGTCCCGAGGCTTCCTATGGCTCCCATGGTGCTTTAGTCTACAGCCACATTCCTTACACGCCTAAGTCTAACTTGGCACATGTTCTGTGTCAGGCATGTACCCTGTCCCATTTTATCCTCACCACAACCTTTCTACCTTCTCATTTCACAAAAGACAACTCAGAGGCCCAGAGAGGGCAAGAGGCTTGCCTCAGCTCACACAGCTGCTATGGAGAGAACCAAACTCCCTGTTTTAGGTTCAAGCCCATCCCTCTTTCCATTAAAGAACTTGCCTCTCTGATTTCTGTTTCTAGACACTCATTCTTCTAGCACAATGATCTTCAACTTTGCTCCACAGAATTGCCTGGGGGGCTTTTAAAGAATACCAAAGACTGGGTCCCACCCGCAGAGGTCCAGATTTAACTGGTCAGTATTTTTTGGACACTCCCTCCTCCCCTGTGGTTCCCAGGTGCAGCAGGGCAAGGGGAGAGAGGCACTGCTTAGAGCTCTGGGTCTTTCCATGAGGAAGGCCCCATCCCACCCACGGCAGGGAGCAATGGAAGGAAAGAAACTCACTGCCCCTGATGGTTTTCTCCCATGAGGTGTGGGGCCTGCAGCCCCAGCTCAGCCCTCTGGAGCCCCAGAAGGGACCCTGTCCCTGCTGAGCCCTGCCACATGGATACGCACACGCACAACCCCAGGCAGCTCCACCAAAGCCAGGATCGGATTTCAGGCAGAAATGCAACCAGCAGCTGGGCAGTAGGGCCGGCCCACTCTGCACTCACATGGGGCCAGCTTTTGCGCCTGCCCCTGCCAACCAGACAGAGGCAGTGCTGGGCATGGTGCTGACAGAGACTACCTTCCACCGTGCCCCTGGGGGGACGGCAGTGCCTCTGTGGCCAAGAGCACCTCTTCAGTGAACCTAACACAAAAAGGCCCAGCCCTTGCCCTTTTACAGGGGCTCCCTTTCCAGTTTGTAGGGAAGGAAAACTCAGGCTCAAACAGAAAAGAGGAGTTCCCATGGGCTAGAGAGCTTCCAAATCCCAAGAGCCCAGATTATACGGACAATTAACAGCAGACCCTCAGGGGCTCACTCAAGGTCAACACGATGCCAAGCACCCAACTGCATCATTTTGCTGTCTTGTGGATCCTCACAACTACCCTATGTGGTAGGTTCTGTTACAGACCCATTTTATACACAGGCGGACTGAGGCTCATGAGGGTAAGCAGTTTTCCTAAGGTCACACAGCTGGGACTTGAACCCACACCCACCAGACAGGGGGTCGCTGGTGTTCTGAACTTCTCTACTATATGCCGCCTGCTGAGAGCCATTGATCCCTGGTTCCCAGAGGGAGTCTCCTCACCCTATCTTCCCACACCCAGCACACAGTTGGTGTTTGATAAAGACTGGAGTGTGGGTTCTTTGTTGGCTGTTGCTACATCTGTTGAGCAGACCACAGGGCCCAGTAGGTAGTAGGCATTCGGTTAGTATTTGCAAAATGAATGAAGGAAATGAACAAATGGGCAGACAGATGATCGGAGTGATTTCGTGGTTTGTTTTGAGCCATTAGAGCTAAAGCAGGCAGGGCCTCACCTCCAACATTCAGGAAAACTGGACAACTGTGGAAGGGGGAAAGGGGAGATGGGGAAACAGAGGCACAGAAGAGCAAGGGGCGATGCGTTTGTGGCCAGAAGCTGCTAGAGAGGACAAGCTGGGGTGCTGGGCAGTGGAGAGGCCTCAGCTTACTTTAATGCAAGCCGAAGAAATCTGAGGCAAGATTTCAAAGAGGGGAAAAAATCCCACCTCCACCGTCCTGGCCCCCCCAGCCCCTTGGAAATTTGGCCTAAGCTTTCTGAAGACTGACATTTTGGGACACAGGTAGGAAAGAGAATGTTCTCCAGGGATTCCAGAGCACAGAAGACAGGAGGTGGCACCTCTTGGAGGCTGCTCCAAAGGCTGTGGGATGGACAGATGGACACACAGACACTCCGCCCTCCTGGCTGCTCTCCCCTCCCCCAGCACATGCAGACTCCCAGCTCCCTCTCTCCGGCATGTGCCTCTCAGGATGTCGCCTGCCCAGGACTGCCCGGGCAGGCGTGTGCGGCGAGCAGGTATCCAGATGAGAAACCACTCGGCAGGCGGGCCGGTGGGTGATGTCATCCCACAGAGGCTGCTCTGGATCCCCTCCCAGCCAAGGCCTGGAAAATTGGGGGCTGGCGGAGTCAGCCCAAAGGAGGAGGAGGGGCAGGGGCAGTGGATGAAGCCTCTCATCTTTAGATGGGAAGGGTCTGACAGAGGCACAGAGAAGGGGTGTGCCCCTTCTAGAGAGGAGAGCCCCCCCAGGGTTGGAAGGGGGACTTTTTAACAGTCTTGTCCAGGGATGGGCCCCTTGTTACTCAGAGCCCCTGGCGGGGGTCTGGAGGTTTCTGGAGCCCTTCCCCACACCTGCATTCCTCCAACTACCACCTGGATGGACCCCTGGCTCTGGCCTGATGCTGCCTGCCAACTTAAACTTCGAAATGAGGCTTCTGCCAAGTCAGTCCCCTGCTCCAAAACCTTCAATGGGTCCCTGTTGCCTACAGAATAAAGGCCAAATTCAAGCTCAGTCTTTCTGACCATCTGAGTTCCCCAAGTTCCCTGACATATAACCACCCTGTTCCAGGCCACATTCATGAGTCAACATATGTATTGAGGGCAGCATGTGCCCACCACACTGTTCCTTGTGGGGACTTACCTCCAAGCCTTTGCCTTACCTGTTCCCCCCTGCCTGGAATGCCTTCCTGTCTTCCACCAACCCCAATTCTACCCAACTGTCTCCGACCCTCTAGGAGCTGCCTGATTTTACTCCAGCCATGGTGTTCACCCCTGGCCTCCGCTGGATTTGTTGGTGGGGCACTGAGCCCCCGTCAGCTGTGTGCTTTAGACAAGAGTCTCCCTGGTAAGAGTACTTGCCCCAGGACTGATGCCACAGGGCACTGGCCTCAGCTGCCTGTGATTCATGATGCAAAAGCAGAAGATTCAAGTCTGACAGTCTGAGGTCCAGTCCTGCTTTGCCCTTACTGGCTCTGTGACCCTTAACCTCTGTGACCCTGTGACACTTAATCTCTCTGAGCTTTAAGTTTCCTCATTTTAAACAGGTACAGTACCAGTACCTACCCTCAATGGGTTGCTCTGTGCATGGAACTAGGTGACAGGGTTAATGCCCTATGTAAACTGTAGACACTGTTTATAAAGCAAACAGGAAATGGGAGATTTGGGGAGGAACAGGAGGGCTTCAGCTTCCCCTGCAGCCTCAGAACCAGCAGGCAGCTCAAGGCAAGGGCCACAGGCGCCAGGAAAAGTGAAACATTCTCTCAAACCTCACCTCCTGGCAGGCAGTGGATCCTTGCCAGCTGGAGAGCCCGATCAGAGCCCCCTGGGCCCACTCAGGGGAGGATGCCAGGCTAAGCAGCCCCAGGCCTCTTATCTATAAGAATCCCCCACATCAGCCCCTTACCTCTGAGTTTCCTGTCTCATGCACTCTTTGACATTCCAGATGGGGAAACTAAGGCCCAGAGAGAGCTGGCGGCTTGCCCAAGAATCCAGCTCTGAACTCCTAGTCTGGCTGGTTTTCCCCAGCCCACACTGCTTCCCCTCAACCTCTCACTCCAAACAGCTGGGCTTATCCTGAGAAGCCAAGCCCTGTGGTGGCCCCCCCAGGCTCCCCATGTTCTCAGTGACCCCCCCAAACCCTGGCATCCCACCAAAGGTCCTCCAAGCCCCTCACAACTGGTTCCTCCCAGGCTGGACTTGGCCTGCCGGTTTCTCTATAGGCCCCTGGGCGGCCAGGCTATACGTTTCGTGAATAAAATGTATTGTTGTAGGCCAAGTGGGCTCTGGCTCACTGGCTCATGGAGAGGGGAAAAAGGGACAGGAGCCCAGTGATTAGTCAGGCCCAGGCCCTCGTCACAGACAACACCAGAAGGATGACTGCAAGGAGCTTGGGACAGGCAAAGGGTCCTCCTGCCTGCTGCCTTTCTCCTCTGGCCCCCTCCCAGAACATCCACCTCCCATTCCCTGAGCACAGCTGTGGTGGGGAAGGGCTGAGCCTTGGGCTGACTGCAGGGGCTGGCCCAGCCCATGTGACCTCTGACCCTTCTGCCTTGTCCCCCAACTCCTGAGCCTGAATCTCTGCTCTCAGGTTTGGGCAAAATGGGTGGTGATGGTGGTGGTGGTGGTGGTGGGGTGTGTGTGTGTCTGTGTTTTAGTACTCTCAGAAATGGAGAGGCTCCTAGAAGCCCCTTCTGGAAATCCCACCCCTCTGCATGCCACCATCTCCCTGTAGCAGCAGAGAACCCTGGTCCCGTAAGACCAGAGGCTAAAGGAAAGACCCTGACCCCTGGTCTAGCTCTGCCCAGACACAAGGCAAAGGCCCGAGTCCCTGAGGCCCATCGGGGACCAGGCAGCCCAAAGCCCGGCAAGGCCACTGGGGCAGAGGCAGCTCCAAGCTCTGGGGCACAGAGGCAGCGACATCGGTCACAGGATTCCCCGCCCTGCTGCATGCAGCTCCCCAGTGAGGACCATGGGAAACCAGGCTGGGGGGGTCTGAGACTTCAGCTCTCTGCCTCAGTGAGACTGACTGTCTTTGGCCAGCCCACCTCACAGGGATGGCCAGCTGAGTCATCCTACAAGACGATGGTCGCCTCGCCATCACCTGAGGGCTTTCTGCGTGCGGGCTCCCCGGGAGGTGGCAGCGTACCACCCAGGGAGGTTAAGTTCACACAGCCAGGACAGGGCCGGGGACAAACCCACACACTCCGGGTCCAGACCGTATTTGTTTACACACTGAACTATGTGCTCATCACCCATCGAAGGCTCCGAGGTTGGATCTGAGGCCTAGAGAGGGTGGAAAGGAGGCCAGTGAGTACAGCAAGGGAAGGGCAGGAGGGGGCCCAGAGGACAGCTGGCGTGCCAACAGAGGGCCGCGACCCATCCCAGGGAAGCACGCGGCCGGCGGCTCCCACACGCGCGTGCCCGGGACACACGGTCACACACATGCACTCAGGGCAGTACCTGTCACGTCCTTCTTGGGAGACTCAGTCCAGCTGGAGAGCCACACTTCCAAGTCCCCCCGAGAGCAAGCAGCAGCAGGAGAGAGAGGAGAATCAGAGGAGGAGAGAGAACCGTTAGGCAGGCAGGAGGTCCACCAGGCGAGTGGCTGCAGGCACCGCTTTGGGCTGGCGGCGGAAGGCGGGGGAGGGGAGGGGAGTGATTTCCTGGCCCTGGGCTGGCTGCTGGGCGTGGGCCGGAGTGATTACAGAGGCTCTGGGACACGGCCGGCGGGGATGGGGATAATGAGGTGTCTGCCGAAACGCAGGAATCCTCTGGAGCACAGAGAATCCTACACAATCCCTGCCTGGAATGGGGCCCATTGGTTATCACTGCCTGGAGAAAGCAGCCTGGACCTTTCTCTGGCCGTGTGGGTGGGTGGCTGGCCCCACAGGGCCTGGTGGCTCTGACGATCCTCACCAGGCCAGCAGGCTCAGCAGCATGGACCCGGAACCTCAAACACAGGGCTGGCGAGCCCAAGGCCAGACTCCAGTCGTGGGGCACTGCACCACTGGGCTCTGCTGTCTTGCCCACCCCTAGCCCCAGCCCTACCCAGTGAGGAAGGCAGGTTGGGGCAGAATGGAGGGAAGCGTCATTCTGGACTCTCTAAAACACCCCAACTCCAACACAGAAGGACGGGGACCTTTAGTGACCATCAGAGATGAAGGCTCTGGCCCAGGCTCAGACATTCATGTCTGATCTGGGCCTCAGTTTCCTCATCTGTGAAATGAGGTGAGAAGTTGACCTCCTGCCAAGAGGGAGGAGTGAAGTCAAAGAACGTAAAAGAACGTACGATGGTGACATGTGATATAATAATGTGATGAGGCAGACAGCTCTCAGCTTAATCAGTGGGGTGAACAATTCTAGAATATCAGAGGGTCAGCATGTAATAAGCACTGACAGTCTACCTTCAGTAGACAGAGACTCATTTACTGCCTACGACAATCCCTTGAGGGGGGAGTCTGCATTCTTCACCCCATTTTACAGGGGAGGAGACCAAGTTCCCACAAGCACAGACTAGCAGAGCCAGAAACAGAATTGGGTCTGGGATCAGCCCTGGCGGGTGCTTTCTCTGATGCATTTCTCATTGCCTCCAACGGAGCACAGTGTGGGCTGCAGTGGGGACAATAAGAAGGAAACGTTGAGATGCAAGTCTGAGGGGCACCCAGTGCTGGCCAGAAAAGCTGTCTGACCCAATAACAGATAGCAAAGATAACGTAAAGGCAGAAAAAGCTTACGTAGCATTTACTATACACCAAACATCGCGCTGAACACGTACATGTGGTAAGTCATTTGCTTTTCAGAACAAACCTACAATAAGGTACTTCCTCCACTTTGTAGAAGGGGAAAATGAACCAGCGAGGTTAAGTAACCTGCCCAAGGTCACACAGCTAGTACCGTGCCCATCTTGTGTGGGGCCACAGACTCTGGGTGACCAGTGGACGCCACTCATCATTTAAAGCACCTGATTCTCCCTTGCTCAGCAAGTCACCTACCAGTTGCTGGCTGGCTCCCCATGCAGAACTGGGAAGCCTGGCCCTTCCAGCTCTCACTGTAACCAGCAGAAGGGATCTGGCGGAGGGGTTTAGCAAGGTCCCTGGAGTCTGTGTGGATGCTCCCTTATGAGGGACTCACTGAACCTCCCTGAACCCTTCCCTCACTTGTAAAAATGGAGATGAGACGAAATACCCACTTTCTAGGTAGCTACGAGGATTAACGAGGTAATATGCAGTAAGTGCTCAGCATAGTGCCTGGTATATAGGCAGTGCTCAATGATGGTTAGCCGCCATCAGCAACATCTCCCATGAGCTCTGTTCAAACCAACCCTGGGCTACCAGGAAAATCATCCTCCCAGAGCTGCAAGGTTGAGAACCTGGCAGCGTTTGATACTGGATGTGCCAAGAAAACGCTGGCAGCCAGAGATGCCTTCCTGTAGACACCCCCCAAACACCAGGTCAGCTGGAGCTGGGGGTAGAGAGACCCTGGAGACTGCACCCAGAAACAAACATCCTATGGCCGGATCCTCTCACCAGGACCCGCAGCCAGAAACCTCCCTGGGCAGCAGGAGCTGTGCTGGCCCAGCTCTCATGCCCTGGTAGGGCTGAGACAAGGTAGACACACTTAGGCCCTCTGAGGCTTGAAGCTGGGGCTCTAACTCCCTGCTGTTGTACCCCAAATGTGGCCAAGTAGGCCATCACCCAGCAAGACCATCCTAAGCACCCTGGACAGGCCTAGTGCCAGGCCCACCCCAGCTCTCCCATCTGGCCCCACTCAGCCCGATGCCAGCACACCTAAGAGGGTCCGCATCTCTATCCATCTCTGCTGGCTTGGTTACTTTGTACATCTTCCATTTTGGTTTCTCTTGGGTTCTTCAGAAGGAAAACTTTTGGGAAATGCTAACCTCTTTCAGTGAGCCAAGAGAAATTATTTGGCTCAGGCCTGGAGAACCGAGGAAGACTTGTTCTGCTGAAATAGGGGTTAACAAACTTTTCCTGTAAAGGGCCAGAGTTGCTATTTTAGGCTTTGGAGGCCATGTGGTCTCTTTCAAGACTACTTACCTTTGCTGTTACAGTGCAAAAGCAGCCCCTGATAATCTGTAGAAGAGTGAGTGGGCTGTGTGCCAATAAAACTTAATTTACAAAACTACATGGTGGGCTGGGCTTGGCCAATGGGCAGTAGTTTGCCAACACCCATGCTAGAAGATGGGGGCTGTCAGAGAGGGGGAGCTGCTGTCTTCCTCAATGCGGGGATACCCCCAAATCCTCGAGAGCAAAGTGGGGACTCTTGGCCCAACCTAGACTAAATGTTCACAAGGTCTATGCTGCTCGGATGATTTTCTCAATAGTCACCTTGAAGGGTCTGATGGCCTTCCAGGCCCTTGGAGTTTGGGCATTTGGGCAGGCAGGACAGGAAAAAAATCCCCCAGCCTCTGGAAACTGAGCCCCACTGCTAAGTGTGGAACAACCCAAGCTCATGCCCACCCCTGCACCCCCCATAAGCAGGCCTTCCCTTCACTCTCCAAAGGAAAATGGGAAGTGGACCAGAAACGAGCCTGTCTTTTTAAAAACATGATTTATTTCCCAGTCTCCTGGATCTGCAGAATTAATCCAGTTCCGCTGCTCCCACCCCAAATCTCTCTTCACTTTGGAGTGCCTTGTCTCCAGCCCACCCGAGCAAGCCCTCTCCTAGGGTGGGAAGGCCACCCCCCTCCCCAGCATCCTTACAATGAACAGAGGAGAGACACTGGCTCACAAACCCTGGCCCTCCAGCCAGGAGGCAGACAAGACTGCTGGCTGCGGGCTGGGAAAGCAGAGACAGAGGGACGGGATGAGGGAGCAAGGAGCAGGCATAGCCAAGTGAGCAGCTGTGACCGACACAAACCAACCGCTTCCTGCCCTCCCACTGTCTCCCCCACCCCCCACTCCTGGTGACATAACCAAGGGCCCTACAGAGCAGGGTCGGGGCAGTGGAAAGTGAGGGGCGCCAGATGGAATCTGCACAACTGGTTTGGCTGAAAACCAGCTCTGTGACCTGGGGCAAGTGGCTCGACTTCTCTGAGCCTCCATGCTGATGTCCCTAAAATCAAGCATCTGCACCTAGCAACAGCCAAGGCCCTGTGTGATGTTCTAAGTCTCCCAGCAGAGAACTGCTAGTCTTCATAATGCGAGTGCTCCACGGCTGTAATGAATCTTTCTAGAGAAATAGACCACCTTTCTTTCCAGGGAAAACCACTTAAACACATGCTCAATATATGGAAACTCAAGTGAAAAAAAAAAGCAATTAATTCAAGAGGCACAGAGGGCAGAGAACTGAGGCAAGAATTCTTTTAAAATTTTGCCTCTTTTGCTTACCCTACCACTCAGCTGCCTGATCCTGGGGCATTTAGCCCTTTCTCTGGGCCTCTTTTCTTCCGTACAATGGGGATAAAAATACTTACCTCCTCTTCTTTGTAGGAGTGCAATGGCCTAATGCCTGTGGAAGGTTTTGGAGGGGGAGGAACGAGGCCCCTGGGACAGAGAGAGGGAGTGGGTGATGGGGACAAGCTGGTGACTGCAACAGTGTGTGCGGGGAGGCAGGAGGCGTGGAGACAAGGCCCCTCTCTTGGCCTTCCCAGGCCTTCCCACAGCACTCCCATCCCCCCCACAGAGAGATGAGCCAGAATCCAGGCCCTGAGAAAACCAGGTGCCTGCAGCTCCTGGCCAAATATGGTGACCGAGGATACTTCTGAGATGCTGAACCTGCTTCTTGTCAGGTCCAGGTGATTATGAGAAATCACAGAACAGTCGCACAGGTGCCCCTGACTTGAAGGAACCCCCAAACAAGAGACACCCAAGTACTACGTAAAAACACACCTGGACAGAGCGAAGTTCACAAAGGGACTGATTCCCAATATGGTTTCTTTTAACCTTGAGTAACTCCAGAGCAGTGAAAAGTGGGTTCGATTTGCCCAAATCTAGTCTCAAACCATGCTTCCAGGAATCCTTCCCTGGTGTAAAGCAGGTCCCACCCATTCAAACTAATAAATCCAGAGTGGGCTGCGAGCCCAGGTGGGAGAGACAGGAGAACAGCCAGCAGCACAAACTCCTCGGAGAACGAAAGCCAAGCAAGAGCTCAGGAGACCAGGGCAGGGTCACTCACCTCACCGACCTCCACAGCCCAAGCCCGGGGCGGGGGCGGGGGGGTCGGCTGGGAGGGGAGGAGAAGCAGGGACCCTGCCAGGGGCCCCGAATGGAATGAACACCCCCGTCTTCTCCGCATCCTTCCATTTTTCCAGATCTCAATGTCCTTGAGCCCTCAAGACCTCCCCCTCCTTGGGAATTCTATTGTCCTTCCTTCGCTGCAGCGTGGAACGGGGTTCTGGAGAGCTGCTGGAGCCTAGTCTTTCCTCCCCCTTGATACAACTAAACTTTGCCCAGGGCTGGATTTCTTGGGTTTCCTATAGGTTCCGCGTTTCTTTTCCTTTTTTCACTAAGCCACGGGGAAACGCAGCCTCTGCTTTCAGGCCATTGGTGAACTAGGGGCTGCGAGCTGCGCGGGCGCTGATCGCTCTGCCAGTTACCGGCTGTAGCAGGAGGGGCTGGCTTGGCCAGAGTGGAGCGCGGCCCCTGTCACAGGCGTGAAGGAGCTCCGATCTTTAGAGCAGCCCTCCAGGGCTAACAGTCCTTCGCAAAGAATAGCTCCTTTACAAAGAAGTCAGAGTTTGGTCTACGTGATATATTCACTTGAGGGGGCTGCAAATAGGTCCGGAAAAAGCATGGCACGAATTAAAATGGCTAAGAAAGAAAACAAGCAATAATTCAAACATGGATTCCAATCCGAAGCCACATGGGTGCGAGCTGGGTAGCGTGAACGATGGTGAGGTGTGCGCGCTCCCACTCACAGTCAACTCCACGCACCTGATCCAGAGTGAGCGGCAGCCTCCAGCTCATCAGAAATATTGAGGGCATGAAACAAAAATCATACTCCTGGATTGCAGGAGTGAGGGGTTAATGTGGCAGCTCAGACCACTGGCCCTGCCTCCTACTCTCACAGCCTCCAAAGCGGGGCTTGCTTCAGGTGCATGTGACCCAGGCTGTCCCCACAAGGCCCCACGCAGAGAAGGGCCATGCGCTCAGTTTAATGCTCTTCTGTCCCTCATCTGAAATCTTGAATCATTTATGAACAAGAGGCCCCATAATTATGTAGCTGGTCCTGCCTAGGGCCTGAGGTTTCAGGGCCACAGAACTCTGAGGTGAATAAATAGAAGTACTCAAGAATAAATTGAGTAGGGCTGGATTTCTGATGTGTATCATCTTGAAGACAGAAGGCAAATCCTAAGTGGGAAGACCGGCCATTTTCTGTCGCCAGGTCCCGTCCCCACCAACATCTCTGGCTTCTTGGGGGTATCCCAAAGGCTAGAAGGAGCATGTGGGGACTCAGGACCAGAGAGGGCAAGAAATTTGCCTAAGATCACACAGCAAGGGAGTGGCAAGGCTGGGGCTAGAAAAATTATACCACTTCCTACTTTCTAACACTCATGCTAGGCGCTGCGTTGAACATTTTCTGAGCGCTAGTTTAATGCTTATAACAATCTGTATTTTACAGATGCACAAGGTGAGGCTCTTCCCGAGGCCCAACAGTAAGACTTGAGCCAGACTTGAGCCCAGGCAGGCCGGCTGGCTGGGAATTGGGAACAAAGGGGCCTAAAATAGGGGACTTCATTCTCTGGATTCTCCCCTGCCATTGCCCAAGGGAGGCTCATTATTTCTGTTGGGCTTCCCTTTGTACATGCAGCCATGTTCCTACTCATTTTGCTTTCAATAAGAAGGGGTCTGCCTCCTTCCCCAGGAGCTGCCTTTCCCGGAATCCAGAGTCTGCGTGGGGGCAGCCCAACCCCGGGCAGGAATGTACTACTGACCCTTGGGCCACCGAGCTGTGCAGTCAGAGAACAGTCAGTTTCCCTGCTCAGGTGGGGAATGGGGTGGGGTGGGGGCTGGGGCTGTGCCTGGAGCCCTTCCATAGTTCCTCAGGGACTGGGTCCGAGGGCGCCCATCTAGGCCACGGCCGGGGCGGCCAAGATAGCCCAGTACCAATGGGTGTGGGCAGAGGGGCCATGGATGCCTCCGGGAGCTTTGCGGCTGCCCAGAAGGGGCTGCCCTGCCAGAGGGTGGCAGGCAGATCTGCTGTTGAAAAGACCTAACGCATCCCGGTTAAAGACAGGTGTTGTGGTTAGTCAGAAGAGCCGTAGGTGGACAGAGGGGTGCCGGGTGGGGAGGCCAGTGGGGTTCCGAGCCCCACTCCCAGCAGCTGCTGCCTGACCCCACCTCAGCCCCTTGGGCTGGGTCTCGCTCTCAGTTCTCAGGTTCTCACCTCGCCCCACGCTGGGGCGGTGGTGTGCGGAAAAGAGACAAACAACACTGTTCCGAGTTCCAGGATCCCAGCCACCTCCCCACTCCCTGGGGTGGTCTGCCTTGGTGGTCCTCTCCCACTTACTGGGATATCCCCCTCCCATTCCCCCACCCTCCAGCTCCCCCAGCCGAAGCCAGGATCTGTGAGGATGAGGCAGCAGCAGAAACAGGGGCCAGCGAAGCTGGATGAGGTGAGGAGCTGCTGGGTCCCCAGGTCCCCAGCCCCCCAGGCCCCCATCCTGTGGTCCGTCTGTCTCCCTGGCTCAGTCTCCATGATCGAGTGAGTCATGGAGATCAAGAACAATGGACCCAGGACCAACATTCCCATCCCAGGGCTACAAAAAGTGCAGTGTCTTGTTTTCTCCAGACTGGACTCTTGCGATCCGATTATCAGCGAATCAACTGCCAGTAATTGAATGACCATCTAGGGCGTGCACAGCAGGGCGCCCTGGCTATGACAAACTGACTCTCTACCATCTGTCTCCAAGCTTGGGGCCCAGGCGCTCCTGTCTGTGTCAGGGGTCATAGGGGTCTGGGAGGGAGGCAGTGTGGCTCCCTCACCCACTTGCCTGGAACCTCAAGCGCACCCTCACTTCCCGAGGGCTGCCCAGACCCAACCGGAGGGCAGGCGGAGGCCAGCACAGCAGGCTGCCTCAGGTGGGGCCTGGGGGCGGGTGACGAAGCAGGGACGAGTCCCAAAGGCCTCACATCTGTGATGAGACCCTCCCCTGGGGCAGGACTCACAATGCCTCAGCTGGTATCTGGCTGGACACTGCTATCAACTGGAACAGGACGTGGGTGGGGCTGAGGGGGCAGCGGCTAGGGACAGAGTTCACTCCTGAACTGAGGCTGAGACTGACCTGCTTTCCAAGGTCTACAGGCCTCGCTCATCTTGCCCTGGGCAGGATCTCTGTATTGTTCAGTGACCGTGCCAGCTGGCTCCAGTGCTGGCTAGCGCTGGAGTCCTAGCAAGTCAATGGCACATAGTAGGTGCTTAATCAAAATTTGTTGAGTCTCTCCAATCAGATCTGAAGTTCCTTCAGACTCTTAACCCTGCCAGCACCCTCACAGCACCCGAACATAGGAGGTGGTGTGCAATAAATCTTCAGTGGCTGATGGAAGGATGCATACTCATTACACTCTGTCCCAAGGGCCTTGTGGGGAAACTGAGGCCCAGCTTACCCCACTGCCCTGGGGTCCTCTTGGCACCCCAGGCCCTGCATATTCTCTAGTCCAAGTTTTGCCCCTTGAGCCACATACAGGCCTTCTCAGGCCAGGATAAGACCCTGAGCCTCGCTTGTGCTGGGCAGACAGGCTCACGGAAAGGCACCCCCCCCACAGGCCGAGCAGAACATCCCTGGAAGGCTCTGGTCCAGCATCTGCTGTAAAACCCTTCAAAGAGATTATTTAAAAAATGTATCCATAACCAATACGGTCTACGGCAAGATGGATGTTGCAGGATATGGGAGACTGAGCAAGAACGGGCTTATCTATAATGTCTGCTGGGAGCAGGGCTCAGCACCGCTGGGAGCAGCCCCCCATGGTGTGTGCCCACAACCCCTGGGCCTCTCCGCATCCCTATCCCTCTCTTGCTCTGCATGGGTCGGGACCAATCCCCCAAGCGCTCAGATGCCACGTAAACCGAGCAGTGTTAGTGTGCGTATGTGCGTGCGTGTCTGTGTGTGTCTGTGAGCCTGCCTGCGCACATCACTGCTTGGGAAATCCCCACATCTGGTTCACACGTGACCGAGCTATTCCCAGAAGGCACAACTGGGAGGGCCTGGAGGACAGCGGAGGGTCAGGAGTGTGTGAGCTCTCTGGGGAGCACCGAGTTAACCCTTTGGCACCAGAGCTCGGGGTCTCTGGCTAATGCTGGGCTTCTCTCCCCACCAGGAGAAGCCAGGAGGGAGACTGGTGCCCTGAGGGCCCTGTCCTGGCTCATCACAGAAGGGTGGGAAAATGGTCTTCAACTGCAATATGAAAGGCCTGCTTCTTCCTCTGTCCTGTCAATGATGGTCAATCATCAACCACTGCGGAGACTCCCTGGCTGGAGAGTCCTTCTCCAACACAGATCAGTCTATTAATCAGACAATGAGCAGCTCTAGGTGCTGGGCACCTGGCTAGGGCGAGCATGGCCCTGGAATTGCATGCTCCGCTTACAGGCAAGGACAGGTGTCCCCAGGAGACAGCTGGAAGCCAGAGGCCTCCTGATGGTAAGGAAAGGGTCAGAGGTGGCCCGTGGGATGAGTTCTCTCCAGCCCAGGCACATGGATTAATTTTATAATTAGAACTTTTTAAGCTTCAACGGTATGAGCGAGCGAGTGGCCATCCGTGACAGGGTCTCTGACTTCGCGCCACCCACTAGTTACTGCGGGGATATGGAGGACGAGCCTCAGCCCAGTGTAGAAGACGTGGCACCGCGAACGCTGAGACTGGCCAGATGTCCTCTGTATGGCCGCTCTCCCTCTTTTCCAGGCTGACTCATTTAAAAACCTCAGTGAACCGGGGTAGAAAGCCTTGCTCGGCACCCCCAGGCAGGGCTGTGTGCCTCCCACCGGCGGGCTCCCTTGCGCTCGGCCCCACCCCCACCAATGCACTTGGACGTTGTATTGTAACTGCTGTTGACTTTCCTATCTCCTCCACCCAACTGACAGTCCTGAGGACAGGGACCTCATCCTACCCACCTTGGTACCCCACTGCTTCCACGGCAGGGCCTGGCGGAGGGGGTGCGCGGATGTTCGCTGGAGAACTCCATGAGGCGGCCACGGCAGAGCCAGTGAGGTCAGCTACAGGTCTGGCAGGCACCAGCTCCTCCCAGAAGGGGAGTCTAGGACCAGCATCCCTTCCGAAACCGGCTTCCTATTGATTCGGCCTCTAAGGGCAACCCCCCCACCCTGCTGCCCTTGCTTGTCCCGGGGGAGAGCTGCCACAGTGTCCACGAAGCTTATACTCAGAGCAGAGAGAGCAACCAAGGTCATCAGTGAAGCTGAGGAAAGGGCCCTCTTCAGCACAACCCTGTGGTCAAATACGAGTGAGACGTGGTGGAGGGCTCTTGGCACCACGGGGCTCCAGGGAGGGACCGTGCAGGGCAGGGAGCTGACAGACCACAAGAACTTGTCCCGTCCTGAAGGATCTGCCTCGAGTCGGCATGTTTGTTCCGTTTCCCCCAGGGGGCCACTGCCAACGTACAAAGAGAGTCTTTGTTTGGCCTCTAGTCCCCAGTCCATCATCTACAGCTTTATAAGGACCTCACCCTCCTGCCGGGGTCACTTACGCACCCAACCCTGATCCGGATCCAACACAAGGGGAGAGGCAGCCCCCACATTCCCGTGGGGTTTCCTCCAACACTGCACCCGTTAACCAAAAGCAGCATCGGGGGAAGGATTGCCCGGAGGTGACGGCTCTTCCTTCTGAGCACGGGGACGTGAAGGGACCTTGACATGGTCCAGTTTCCTGTACAAGACTCCAGTTCTAACCGTAACAAAAACATCTTCGTCCCAGCTGCCTGGGTCACGTGTGGCAATGACAAGATCCAGGGGGCAAAGCAGAAAGAGTCAGGGAAAAACGCTTTTTTTTCCCCCCTGCAAATGTCTAATTTTTACTGAAACTTTGGAAAATTTTTCTTTGCCTTCACATTTCAGAACTGACCAATTATATAAAAAGGCCGTGAGCCAACTAAGTCACACATGCCACATTTCTGTTTCTAAACAAAGTAACCCAAGATCAGAAAAAGGTGCTAAAACAATAAGTAATGCACATTTCCCCCAAATCTTTGTTTTTCCACTGGCTTCATCATTACTGGAAATGCTGCCTCTTCTGTCACATGCCTATAAACCAAAAAGCTGAAGTGAGGAACACATTATTTTCTGGCCGAGGGCTGCGGTGGGAAGCATTTCTTTGCTGGACCACAACGTGGGTGATTCCCACCCCCAAGAAGACAACCTTGTGGAAAGAAAAGACAGACGGAGTCTTGTCACTGCCTCCTATGAGGCCAGGAGGGAGGCCAGTGCTGGGGCAGGCTCCCGGGCCGTTGTCCAAGCCCAGACTGCTGGGCCAGTGCTCTGTCCTCCCACAGGTCCCCCTTCCCCTTGGTCGCCCATCCTTTCCCCCACTTGGGAGACAGCTGAGTGACCCTCAGGGCCAGCCCCGCCAATCCCCGCACTTCACGAGAGTGCCGGTCCTCGGGCAGCCTCACTGCCTGTCTGCCCCGAATACCACCATCAACCCACAAGGATGACCCATTTCAGATTCAACCCTGGCTTGATCTCAGAATCCCTGGAGAGCCCATCAACATGAATTCCCAGGCCCCACCCGCAGAAAGGCTGATTCAGCAGGTCTGGGCAGGGGCTGGGAACTTGTACTTCAGTGAGCAGGCTGAGAGCACCTCCAGCCTTTTACTTGCTGTTCAATTCAGGACCATCTTCCTATTATCCCAGCAGAGGAAGCTGGGAGACAGCAGCGAGGAGCGGAGAGAGGCTAAGCACACAGGGCCAAGGGCGGCCAGGCTAGCTGGGGGGTGGGGGGCAGGGGATGCCAGGAGCCCTTGGCCTGCCTGCCTACCTGGGGTCCGAGTCCAGGCCAGTAGGGCAGTGGGTCCATGCGGCCTTCGGCGGGGGGAAGGGAAGCGGAGACACACACGTGAGCAGCGTGCTCCCTCTCTCCATCCCATCACTGCCACATGGGCTGCCTGCGGAGCTGCCAGATCAATCAGCCTCCTTTCATTTCCAATTAGTTGGCTTTGAACTTCGGGGGTGACATTAGGCTGAGGACCCAAAGCCACGAAAATAAGAATTGTTTAAAAACGCCAGCCCCGGTGAGATGTGCCAGAAGGCAATGCCTTCACGAGACACATTCACTCTTGGAACGGGCCATTGGAGGGTGCCAGGAATGTCTTGGCCGTGTTTGCCAAGCAGCCGGGGCCTTTCTCACTGAGGATGGGTGGCTCGGGTAGACAAGAAAGCCTTGGAAATTGCTTTGAAAAGTCTTGCTGATCTATCGTCTCCAAAGCTCCCTTTCCAGACTCACCCCTTGTCATCCCCTCTGAGCCCAGAGCTCTCTCCACTCCCACCGGGCTGAACACCTCTCCTTACGTCAAATTCCTCACCCTGATTTCAGCCTCTGAGTCCTCGCTCACGCCTGGCCCTCCCACCGGGCAGCTGCCCACCCCTCTGCTCATCCCCAGCCTCCCCCATCTTGCCTAGCCCTGTCTCCTTCTGGTTGACTCCCACAGCTTGGAGATCGCAACCTATCCTGTCTTGCATTCGTTAATGAGTCCCTGACAATATCCTGCTTTCTTCAGTTGAACCGGGAGCTCTATGGGGCCAGGGATAGCAATCACTTAAGAGAAATGAGAGCCTCAAGGAGAGCTGCCCTCTGGAGGAGAGTGAAAGTGGCTGCTGTCTGCTGTGTCTCTGTCCCCCTCCTCCTGTGGATGGTGAACAGGTCAGGCCTGGGGCCAGGATAGGGCCTGGCTCTGCTCTTTGCCCTACGGGGGCCTTCATCTTGGGGGAGGACAGCCGCAGAGGCCCTAAAGACCCACTTTCTCTGCATTGTAATGGCCCCACTCACACCTCTGCCTAGCTCCATGGCCTGGTGGCAGTGTGACCAGCAGGAGACCAGCTCTGCCCACTCCCACCTGGGATAGGCGGAGCCCCTCTCTTAAGGGCTTCCTCTACAGGAGGAGGGTAGACAAACTTTTTATAGTAGCCGGTACTTATGGGCTTTAAGCAAATCCACACTCTACCTTCTCCTGTCTGATTGAGAGGGCTTGCTTCTTGGAGGAGGGCAAATAGCAAAGCCAGGGATCTCTCCTGCTTGAGAGCTGGATACCTATGGGACTGCCTCCTATTCATAATAAAAATGGCTTAACCCTTAGCGAGCATTTACTGTGCCAGGCAGGGTACTGGAGTTAACATTTCATAGGTAGTAACTCGTATTCAAGCCTCAAACAACCTGATGAATCATCATTCCCATTTCACAGACAAGGAAACTGAGGCAAGGAAGTTAAGGACTCGCCTAAGACCACACAGCTGGCAAGGCTGGGACAGGAAACCAAGCACTCTGGCTCCAGAATCTGGGTCCTTAACTCTACGAACGACTCCGCACTGGCTGGGTCTAGCTTCTATCTCCTCTGAGACAGGCCTTGGGCTTGGAAAATGAAAATAAATGCTTCAAGCGGGTCTTTAAACTCATGGACCAAAGGTAAGACCAACTTCTCCCCTCCTTCCAGAATCTATCAATACTGAAACTGTAACAGTGGCAGCGGCTATCATTGGGAACTCGCTCTGTGCCAGATCCTTACATTTAATGAGACAGATACTATTTTTACCTGCATTTTCCATAAGGGGGCATGAGGGTCAGAGGTTAGTCAACCTGCCAGTCACAGAGCAAACACACAGTAGAGCTGGGCTTCCAACCCTGTCCATCTGACGCCAAAACCTGAAATCTTATCTTCAAGCAACATGCTTCTGTGCCCATCACAGAACGCAGATCTCATTAACTCCGTCCAGTAATGCAGATTTTATGGTCAGTAAAATGGAAGTCAGACTGAACTCACCAATTTTCCAAGGAAAAGTATAAAGTAAACAGGATTTCAGGAGGAACATCAACACTTGCCCAAAAGAACAAACTTGCAACACTCTTGAGTAACCTCATTTGCGTTTAAACGAGCCGCAGCTCCTCACAGACTGCTGGATGGGATGGGGCATCGGGCCCTCTGCCTGGCAACAAGCCGGGGCCAAGAGGAAACCGCAAGAGGAAATCCGTGGCCGCCTGCCCCCCCCTGGCGGCGAAACTCGGAACTCCACAGCCGGACTGGGGAGAAGAGCAGCTTCCCGAAGTGAGAGCACGGGCCTTGGGTCTTCAGGTCTGAAGGGCACCCACCGCTCTGGGGAGCCTGCTTCAGCCCCCTCTCAGCTTGTCGAGGAAGCAGCACGACTGGCAACAGGGCCTCCCGACCACCAGTTCCGAAGCCCCCTCACTGCCTCACCTCCTGGGACCCTCTGCACTTGGCAGCAGGCAGCTGCTCTGACAGCTCCATTTTACTGGTGTTTCAGGTGTCAGCCTGGCTAGGCTACAGTTCCCAGTTACCGCACCACTCACTACTCTAGGTGTTGCTGCGGAAGGTATTCTGCAAATGTGACAAAGTCCATAATTAGTTTATTTTGAGTGAGATTATCCTAGCTACTTCGCAGGGGGTGGGTGCTGAGTCGATCAGCTCTAAGGACTGGAGGGCAGCGCTGAGGCTTCACGGGGTAGGAAATTTCACCTGCAGACCATGCAGTTGGCCTCCCCTCGGACCTTGGACTTGCAAAGCCAGCCCTCACCATCGTGTAAGCCAATTCCTTGTAAGAAATCTCTTGATGCATAGCTCCCCCTGGTTCTGTTTCTCTAGTTGAACCCCGACCAATACAACAGAAGAGTGAGGCAGCTGAGCTCAGCTGGAGGGGTCTGCCCAAGGTCACATGATTGGCAAGCGGGGCTGAATGCCGCTCCCCAGCACCCACAGGAACTGCTCTCAGCTTGCACCCAATCATTGAAACCCAGCAATGCTGACGGCAGCTCGCCCTCCATTGCTGCTGGAATTCTCATGACCTCTCACCTATCTCCTCTCCTGGTCCACCTCCACTCACCAGTCAGAAGAATCTTTCTGAGATCTAAGTCAGATCATGCCCCCCCCCCCCGAATCCCTTAGTGGCTCTTCATCTCACAGTGAAAGTCAAAACCCTTGAAATGGTCTGCAAAGCCCTACATGGTAGAGCTGGGGTTCTGTGCTGCTTCCCCCACCCCCAGCTACCTCTCTGCTCTCACTTCCTACCACCTTTCCCTCCACTGTTCTCCACCCCAGGCACAAACCTCCCTGCCATGCCTTGAGCAGGCCAGCATGCTCCCACCCCAGGGCCTTTGCACTGTTTATGCCTTTGGCCCGGACAACTCTTCCTCAGGTAGCCATGTCACTTCCTTGCTTCCCTCTAACAGGACATTCTTATAATATATACAGTTCATCACCCTAGCAGACTGCAAACTCCTTGAGGACAGAAAGACCCATCCCTGTAACCACAACACCCAACACAGTACCTGGCCTACAGCCGCTGGTGCTCGGTAAGGTCAGCTGAAGTCTCTGGTCTCCAAACAAGCCATGCTCGGTCCTGCTGTCCCACCTTTGCCCAAATGCTGTCCCTTGATCACCAAAGTCACCTGTTCTCTGGCCCCAACCAGCAAAATTGCTCCTCTTCCCAGAGAATGTCCCCCGATTTGAGGCTGCAGGGAGCTCTCTGTCCTGACCTGCAGTCTCATCCATGCACGTGTGAGCTCCTTGACCCACTTGCTCATGCAGCCAGCACGAGGGGACTCCTGCAGCAAAGTCTTCCCTCTCAAGGTGGTGGGGCACGGATCATACCCAAGAACACCCACAAGATAGAGTGTGGTCAGTGATGCGCACAGTGAGGGGAGGAGGCAGCTAAACACTGGAGAAATGGGGCTTCTCTGAGGTGACAATTAAGCTGACATGTTAAGAGGGGGCAGCTGTGTGAAAAGATCAGAGAATGGCAAGTGCACGGGCTGCATGGAGAGAACGAGCTTGTGTTTCAGGAACGGAAGGTGAGCGGTATGACAGAGTGGGGGGGCGGGGGGCATGTTGGGAGGTGGGCAGGCAGAAGAGGGTAGAGCCTGGGGCGGGACAGCAGGCGAGGGGCTAAACCACACAGGGCTCTGTAAACTAGATTAAAGAGCTTAATCTGGGTGGGATGGGACAATTTAAGCAGAGAAGCACATGATTTGATACTTGCTTTGAAGAGCTCACTCTAGCTGTGGTGGGGAGAACAATGTGGAGGGGCAAGGGTGGGAGCAGATAGACCCAGAAGGAGACAGTTCTTCCTGAAGAGAAGGGAGCTTCCAACGCGGCGTGATGGCGGAGGTCGGGTTGGCAGGGGAGAGAAAGGGAGGGGTCAAGGGCCACTTCTTAATGCAGGGTCGGAGCCACAGCACGGATGGTGGGTGGGATGGGGAAAATGCGGGGAGGAGCAAGTTCATCGGAGGGAAGGAAGGAGCAGAGAAGTCTGAGGCTACACTGCCTGCCAGTTTCAAGGTCACTGGTCCTGCCTCTTCCAAGAGGCTGTAAGCTGCCTGAGAACTTTCTTGCTGTTGACTCCACCTTCCCCAGGCCTGGCTTCAAGTCTTGGATCTGCACTCAATAAGAGACCACTCCGAGGAGGAGGAACTGGGGCTTTGGGGACTGCTATGTATAAAGTGACGACCAGGGAACCGCAACCGTGTTCTCCGCGCGCACTGCTGGCTGCAGGGACTCTGGGAAGCTCCGTGAACGTCATTACCGAGCAGGCTGGAGCCCTGATCATGGACTCTGATCCTCACTTTGCCATGGACTGGGGACAGCCACCCTCTCAGAGCCTCAATGTCTCATCAGTAAAATGGGAATCCCACCACCCATATGCAATGAGCCTCTGGGCAGCAAATGAGAAAACATGTCAATTTGCCAATCCCTAGGGGATGCTCAATAAATAATAGGAGCTAGCACTTTGGGAGAACTTTCTAGGTTGTAGGCAGTGTTCTAAGCATGCTTACATATATTAGTTTGTACAATCCTCATTATAACCATATGAGGTGTGTATTAGTCAGTGTCCTCCAGAGAAACAGAACAGGATGTGTATATATAGAGAGAAAGAGATTTATTTTAAGGAATTGGTGCACATGATTATGAGGGCTTGGTGAGCCTAAATCTGATGGGATAGGATGGTAGGCTGGAGACTCGGGGAAGAGTTGCAGTTCAAGTCCAAAGGCAGTCTGGTAGCAGGATTCCTTCTTTTGTGGGGAGGTGCGGGGGGAGGTCAGCCTTTGTTCTATTAAACTCTTCAACTGATTGGATGAGGCCAACCTATATTATGGAGGGTAATCTGCTTGACTCAAAGTCCTGTGATTTAGATGTTCATCTCATCCAAAAACTGCCTTGACAGAAACATCCAGAACAACGCTTCACCAAGTATCTAAATACCGTGGCCCACCACTGACGCATAAAATGAACAAGGTGGGTGTGAATATCATCCCCAATTTACAGAAGAGCGGACAGACACGAAGAGGGCAAGAAATCTGCCCAAGGTCTCCGAGGAGAAAAGCAAGACTCGACATTGCTGCTGTCTGGCTCCAGAGCTTGCACTTTTAACCATGACACTAAGTGGCCATTATCATAAGCCAACGTAAATTAAATTTCTCTCTCCATCCTTTTCCTGGCCTGAGAGTGGAAGGCAGAGAAACCGGGGGTGGCTTTCCCTGGGGGAAGCAGCCTGGGTGGGGCCCTGCCTTATTTAGGAAGCAGCACAGAACCTGAGCCTTGAAGATGGGGGGTAGGGGGACCTGAGAGGTTATCTGGTCCAGCCCTTGACTTTCTAGAGGGGAAACTAAGGCCCAGAGTAGAGAAGATAGTCACCCAAGATCCCAGGGCTTCAGAAAATACTGATGACGACAAACTTATACTTGTATAGTAGTTACTCTGTTCTAGGGGCTATTCCACATGAACTTATTTAAACTGCTACTTGTGAGGTAGATACTATTGTCACCTTTGTAGAAAATGAGGAAACTGAGGCAGAGTCTAGAAACTTGCCTAAGGCACAGCCAGTACACTCTACCTCTGAGGCCTAGGCAAGGTTCTTGGGTGGGGGTGGAGGGGTGCTGTGACAGAACACAATCCCAAGTGTGCGCCTCCTTCCCAGTTCTCCCTCCCGGGGCTCTGACTGTAAGTGACAGCTGGGGCCCATATGCAATATACGATTCCTCAGGTTCCTAATGCAGCCTCCCCACCCTGTTCACACAGGAAATACCCTTCTGTACCAGTGGGTGGGCAGGCCTCCGACACCCCCTGCCCAGCTGCCAGGCACGTGCACACACACATCTCCTCCCACACTAGACACCTCCCAAACACGGAGGCAAACACCCATGAACACAGACTCTAACCGGATACATCCCAACACTGGCACACACACTCAACACCCGTATGCCCTCAACAGCATACAACCATGAAGACCCACACAGGTCCACACACAACCCCACCCACACACACGCCCCCCCCAGTACATAAACCAAGGCACAACTTTCCTGGTCCTAATAAACATGTAAGCAAGCACCTGTACACATAAAACATATCAGCCCATATCAGAAACACACACGACATAGCATTACACCTGTCCCAATTCCCCTTCCATCCCTCATACATGGGCACACACACCTCTACTGATCCACAGATCAATGCACTTCAACAGATTTCTCCCCACGGGAGCCAGTAACGTGAGCCACGTGCTTATACATACTCCCACATCCCTGGAGGGCCAGAACCCCCAGATGGCTGCTGGTCCCATAACTCACCACCCCCATAAATATGGGCAACACATATGCCAACACAGATCGCTCCAGTCTGCCGCCCTCCCCCCAGCCGCCAGACACACAGCCCTAACTCCTAGGGACCACCCTCCCCCATGAACTATGCGTCACCCACACCCAGGCACCCAGGCGTGTGCAGACCCGCCTCCCCCNCCCCCCCCCCCAGAGAATCCTTCTCTGACCCCAGCCGACAGCGCCCAGCACACAGCGTCTGAAGACTTGCCCCGCCTCTCTCCCTGTCCCCACCCCCTTCGCAAACTCCGGGTGGACCCCGGCACCTGTCAGGCCAATGCCAGGGCAGTCGGCTCCCTCGCATCCTGGCCCCTGCTGCCACCACGTAGAGCCCCCATCCCCGCACCAATGAGAAAGCGCTCAGAGCTGGGGAAAAAGGAGAAGATTTGCGTTGCAGGCTTTAAAAACTCACAGCCACTCAAGTAGGCCCCCTTTTCAATCCAGGATCTCACCTTCTCACCGGGAAAACCCTGCGTCTCTGTTAACCCCCTCATCACCGCCGCACCACCGGAAGGACCCAAGGAGAAGTCACAGCAGTGCCCAGCCATAGGCACCGCAGCCCGCGGTTGGCGGGGGGGCGGGGAGGAGTAGGATCCGCTGCCAGCGTTGCGGGGGCCCTTCACGAGACACCCCCACACCCTCCCATGCACCCATCCGCATTCCCACGGGGAGAGCCCGGGGAGAGGGGCTCGGTGGGAGAAGAAGGTGTGAGTACCAGAGAGCTTAGGGGCCATGGGCTGGGGAAGGGACACCTGAAGGGAGCACCGCCCCGCGGGACCACGGGCGGCCGGCAAGGACAAGTCCCCAGAAAGTCCTCTGAGATCGGGGAGCCGCGAGCGCGAAGCGGGAGGGGAGGTTGGAGGAAAAAACGCCCGGAGGCTCCCTTACCTGATTTCCTCTTGGAACTGCCATAGTCCCTGAAAAAGAAGCAACAACAGACAGACATGGTTAGGGCCAGGCAGGGCGCGGGGCTGCTTGGCTGCGGCTGCCGGGCGCCCACCGGCCGGCTGCGGTCGGTCCCCGGCACCACTGCTCATGTGATCCTAGCGGCCCGCGAGCCGCGCGCTCCGCAGCCGCACNAGGGAAACTGAGGCCCCGGGCGCCCACTCCCCTCCCCTGCAGCGCTTCCCCTCCCAATTCTTTGCACCGCTTGCTCATGCCCACTCAGACTTCCAGTCACGACTGAAATGTCACCTCCTCAGCGTGTCTTCCCCAACATCCTCCTCATCTCCTCCACTCCTCTGCATAATTGCAGATTTGTGTGATCCTTTGATTAAAGTCTGCCCCTGCCCTAGACCCCAGGCTCCCTGAGGTCACACTGTGAATTGACTCCTCCCATTACTTCCCTTGGGCCTGGTGTAGGTGTGGATATATATTGACTGTAGGCTGAATATTGAACAGATATGTCTTTCACCTAAAGGCTCAGGCTGGGAAACTGGGGATTCAGCAGCGGTGAGGGAGGGCACAGCACAACGCAAGGGTAACTCCGAGGCTAGGAATAGTAAGAACGGAGGTTGAGCTTCTGAGTGAGTACTGGGTTCAAATGTCCTTAACGGCAATAACTCAACACCTCCCAGCCCCCCTAAAGCTGCCCTGGACTACCCCAGGCTGGGGCCTGCCCGGCCCTGAAGCAAGGAATTAACCCAGACTCAGATCAGGCTATTGCCCAAACCCTGCCCTGGTTCCTGCCTTTGGCCCCTCCCATCACCACTTCCATTCACCAGTCCTCCGGAGCGTCACAGGCCTCTGAAATGCTGAAGGTTCCTTGAGTGCTCAGGAGAGGCTGGCTGGGGATCTAGAGGAAATGCCTTTATTTTCCCTGGGGGATCAAAGAAAATGCCAATTGCTGGACTTTGGTCTAAGTGAACTGGCCAGCTAGGTCGGCCAGTGGAGGAAGGAACAGCAGGTTCATAAGAATGGGAGTCAACCTCATGAAGACTCCCCGAGATTCTCATTCTGGAGGTCTAGGGGGAGAGCCTGAGCTTCTGGGGAGTTAAGCACCAAAGTGATTTGCTTGCACAGCCAAGGGTGAGGGGTTCCAACTCTCCTAGGCTCCTAAGTTTTCTAAAGTTTGGGCTCAGACTCCAGTGATTCAGAAAGCTGGGGCTGAGGCCCAGGAACCTGCATTTCTGATACCTTCCCCCTACCTGCCCATCCTAGTTTGAGAACTCCCTTAGTATTCCATGCTTCTTTCAGTCTTCACATCCACACTAAGAGGAAGGTCCTATCACCCCCACTTTACATATGAAGAGAGAGGGTCAGCCACTGCCCAAGGCCATCCAACCCAGGAAAGAGCAGCGGTACCTACACCCACCTGCAAGAACGGCAGCAGCAGGCTGCATGGGGGGGGGGGATCCTGCTAAATCTGTTGCCTCCAAAAGGAGTTAGGAAGGTGGGGAATTCCCATTCGCCCCTCCCAACCCCAACCTGGCAGTCCAGGCATGCTCATGTCCCTAGGACGGAAGGTTAGACCAGGAGAGACTGTGTCGCGGAGTGCCTGGCTGGGCTCCTTGAAGCTCAACTGTGGGGAGAATTCTCAGCGAGAAGAGGAGAGCATTAGACGGTGGCTATGTCCTGCCCAGCGGACTTGCCACTTCCGGAGAGGAACTCATTTCTCAGGTTTTTTTGCCAAGTGAGGGAGGCCAGGGAAAGGAGCTGTCTCTCCCGGTTCCGCTATGTTCCTGCTGGTCCTGCAGGAGAAGTCCTCGGGACCTGTGACGACCCCAGCCTACTGGCTGCCAGTGGTCCAGGAAGGGGTGGCTTCCTTATAGTGCCAGAGCCACCTTCCTCCTCTCTCATTTGTGCAGCTGCCCACTGCCCAGGATTCGCTTTGAGCTTGTCAACAGCACCATGAAAAGAGGCAGGCTGGTCATTATCAGGTGACAGGGGAGCACACTGAGGCTTGGGAGTGGGAGAGGGACATAATTCCCAGGGGCTGAGTGCCTCCTCTGTGCCGTGCCCAGGTCAGCAATCCTCAGCTTGGTTATTTAACAGGATCATCTGGGGAGCCGGTTACAAATTCAGACGTAGAGCCCCACCAGCCAACCACACTGTCTGCATCTCTGACAAGTGCTGGCCGAGAACTCCACCCCTTCACTACAACCCTGACAGGTAGGCAGGAGTGGTACAAGGGGGCACTGCAGTCCCTGTACCATAGTCTCCATCAGGACCCCGGCCGACCCTAAGAAACATTTCTGCTTCGTAAGAACAATGTGCTTGCAGTGCCAAAGATGTTTCCAGACAGATATCATCCCCCTCTCCCCACCCCTGCCCGCCTGTCCTTTAACCGGTTATTATAAGCCCCTCCCATCTGGACCCCCTGCAGGAGGTGTGGCTTCCACGGTTTACAGGTGAGGAGGGCAAAGCTTAGAAAAGCTGACAATTTGTTCAAGGTCACACGATGAGTAAGGGCGAGACTGGGATTGGGCACTGAGAACCCAGGCCTTGCTCTGGTGCCCAAATCCTCACATGCTGCCACCCTGGAGCCATGGGTGCAAGGAAGGGAAGGGAGTCTGACCCGGAGAAGCACCCGGGTCAATGGAATGGAGCCTCCCTGGCAGTGGGGGTGGCCAGGCTGTCACGGAATAGCGGGAGTGGCCAGCACAGGAATCCTTCACAGGGCACCTGGCCTCCAGCCCAAGCAGGCATGGCCCTAATAGGAAACCTCTTGCAGGTTTCTGGTGGGGTACCTTTGAGCAAAGCCATTCTGTATTTTCAGCCGCTGAGTATGCTGAGAAGCAGCTCAGGTATCCAGTGGCTGGGACACCCCATCCCTCACATATCAGGTCATGGGGGGTGGCGAGGCAGGGCCTGCCCACCTCCAGCTGCCCTCCAGTCAATCCTGGCCTGGGCAGGACTGCAGGCCCTTCTGCTGGGGTTCAGCTCCCTAACAACTCAAGATCCCCTCCCACACTTCCCCTTCTTGCTCCAGTTCTTGCCCACAGTGGGTGCTGATAGCCCCCACCCTGCCAGGTGATTCCACTTGAGCAGGTCACAGTCTAGCCTCCTTCCAACTTGCTGCTGAATCACTATATTGCAGAGAGCCTCAGGAAGCAGAAGGGGAGGGGAAGGCCACTCTCCCTCTAGTGCCGCCAGAAGCTAATGTAATTGCAAAGGCTCCCAGGCGGTATCCTGACCAGCTTCCATCAGGCCACTCAGCCTTCTCTGCAACTGGTACTGAGGATGACTAAGACCCCGGGTACAGTGACCCGGCCCTTCCAGGCAGACTGGGACAGTTGGCCAGGCTCTGGTCCACAGGTCTGGCCCGGCTGGGGAGAGAGGGGTGGAGTTCCGCCAACACAGCACCATACCCCACCCCTTATCTCCACAGGGACTCCTGAGGCCTCTCCCATCCCCTCCCCCACAATCTCCGGATAGAAACACTTCATCTCCTGGCCCTGCCTCAAGGATGCAGGGGACGGGTTCCTAAAGCAGACAGAGGCCAGTTCAGCCCTCTGCTACTTGCTAGCTGGGTGGCCATCTTGAGCCTCTGTTTCCCTTCCTGTAGAATGGGGATAATAACAATACCTTAAGATTTAGGCAAGATGAAAGGTACAGTATGTGTAAAAGGGCTTGCATAGTGCCAGGCCCAGAAAATGCCATAAAAATTGTCTTTGTTATTTGTCTTTCACATCTGGAACTGACCCCACCTCAGCTGCTACCCACACGACAAAGGCCTGTTTAAACTTGGACCTCACCATGATGCTGGCAGCACAGTACCAAGCAGGGGCAAGTCCAGCCCCATTTGCAGAGTTCTGGGTTTTTACAGACACAAAACAGGCCCTGCTCTCTGCAAGCATGGTCCACCCAGGAAGAGCCCATTTCTATACACTGAATGTCCAAACAGGGCCCGTCTGGCCACAACCACATTTTCAGGGAGACAATGACCCCTTGGAATTGGCATGCCTGGCTCACTTATCGGGTGCCTTTAACCTTCCAGAGTGGCCTACTTTCTGAGCCCCAAGCCACAAGACGGCACCCAGGTGGGTCAGCTTATTTTCTTCCCCCTTTTTTTCACTTTAATTTCTCTTGGTGAGACATGCTGCTCTCCTCCTGCAAACATTCTACTGAAGGGGCTGGGTACTGGAGACAGCGAAGAGCACGAGGTCGGAGGCAGGGGGCAGGAAAGTCAACAATTCCTACCTGCTGGTCACCTATCTTTGCACACGCCTTCCCGCTCTCGGCCCTCCCCTGAGAGTTCCTGGCACGCATGTGACCTACAGTGCTCTGAAACAGGCAGGGGTGGTGGTGACCCCTTTTATGAATGGGAAGACTGAGCTCCCAACAGCTTCTGTGGTCTGTCCAGCCTCCTGAAGCTGAAGGGACATTCCTGAGGGGGAACTTCCCACCCTGAAGCCCACCGGGGAGCGGGCTGCGAGAAGGGCGTGCTTGAGCCGCAGGGGCAGGCTCTTGGGGAAAGGAGGAGGCAGTCCTGCCAGTCAGGGATCCCGGGGTGGGAGAGCCGCAGAGGGTGTGGCCAGGCCAGCTCTGTGGAAGGATGCTGAGTCCCTGCCAGGTGGAACTCTGAGTCCTCTGCTGCCACCCCCTGCCCCCTATCAGAGAGTGCCCTGGCAGAGGACGACATACACGCGGGAAACTTCCAGCCTGATGTTCTCACCCTCCTGTCTGCTGGCTGACATTGGCCACTCGGCCCAGGACGCCCGTCTGCAGGGCCGGCTGATGCTTGGAACTGCTCAAGAGGCCTGCTGGCTGGCCAGACGGCTGGCTATGGGTGACCTTGAGAGCCCAGTGGTCTCTCAGGGGACCTGGGTAGGGCCTGGACTACAGGGGCTGGAGTGTGGGTATGCAGCCACGGCCAGGGCAGGGATACGGAGCCCGAGATGTGGAACAATGATCTTGACTGCCATTATCCGCCACTAAGCATGTTTTCAGCTCCTGCCGCAGGCTGCTCGTGAAGGTCTGTGCAGGGGCAGGAGAAATAGGACCTGCTCTGGCCTGTGAGTTTAGGGCGAAGTTGGGGGAATAGAACTAACCAGCACAATGAGAAACCTAACATTCTGAGACATTCCAAGAGGCACAGGAGTGGTTACATTCCAAGTGCAGAAAAAAGAGAGATCCTGGGGGCCACAAAATATCTTAAGACAGGCTTCCAGGAGCAGTGGGCTTTGAGCTGAACCTTGAAGGATCAGGAGTATTTGGATCCATGGAGAGTAGAGGGTGGAAGGCTCTAGAACAGGAACAAGCAGCTCCGAACAGGAGGAGTTGAACCTGGGAGGGCGGGTAAGCAGATGGGCAGGCAGGGGAAAGCCAGGCTGGCGGAGGTGGGGGAAAATGTGTGGGGGGGTGGTCCATGTCCCTCCGTGAAATACAGAAGATTTCAGAGTCAGGGAGGGATGTGGTCAGAGTGTGACTGGAGGAAGAGTTTTGTTAGGAGGTGAGGCAGATGGTGAGGGGGCGGGACGGGAGAGAGCTAATGCCAAGTCTGGTACTGACATCTACAGACCCCCCGGCTCTGGGCCCAGCTCTGCCCCAGCGGCTGGTGCACCAGGGCAAGCCGCTTCAAACTAACGCCTTTCAAATGACAGGCTGTGACCCCTTGGTGAGTTCTGAAACCAACTTAGTGTGTCGCAATAAGCATTTTAAAAAGATAGACAAAACAGTGGCGTCCATCATGGTGAGGTCAGTACTGCCTTGTGAAACCTGTTTCAGATGTCCACCTATTTACTTATCTATCTGTACTGGGTTGTGATGAGAAATTTGTTACTATGGCAGAAACATTTTTAAAAACAACGACCAATGAACGCTCACGGCCTGTCTCCCCAGCTCTCACATGAGGGTATCCCAGGTGCCCTCTCAGCCTGTTAATTCTCTGTGGAACCAGTCCAGTGGGGCAGAGCATGTTGGTCCAGAAGCTGAGGGAGTGGGGTCTGAGCAAAGGGGCTTCAGGTCAGCTGAGGTCGGGAGAAGGCTGGGGGATTTTCCCACCCCGCTTAGCCCCTCGCTGGCTCTCTGTTCTGGCTTTTCAAAGCCTTTGCATGGAATGGTCCTGTGGGGCAGCGACCTCCAGGGAAGACAGACAGAGGGGCCATGAATGCTGTTCTTTGCCCCCATTTGTGCCCTGATGTAAACTGTGGCACTGAGGGCCCTTGTGTCCAACAAGAATCCATCCTTTCTCCACAGGATGTGTTTTCCAGGGTCCTGAGAATGGGTCCCATTGTGGCCATGTGGACAGTCCAGAGAGGCCGGAATTCCTGCCCTGGGCGAGAAAGCTGAATTCCTGGGGAGGGAAAGGGTCTCGGCCCCCCCAGGCTGAGTCCCAGAGAGGCCCATGCCAGGGCTATGGCACACCCCAGAAACCTCCCAGGCCTTATGCTTATCTGCCAAACATCCCAGAGCGTCTCTGCCACTGCTCCATCCACAGCAAAAAGACAATGCCCTGTCTGTCTCCTCTGACTGGATTCACCATTCTGGGCAAAGGCCCTGCGCGTGTTGCCAGCCCAGGGACAGCTCCACTGTGCCCAGGCCTCAGAGCAGAGGGTTAAGAGTGTGTGTGGGGTGGAGGCTGGTTCAGCCACTTGCCACTTTGTGACACAGGCAAGTTACTTAAACTGTCTGGACCTTCAGTTGTCAGAGGGAGATAGAACTATCCTGCCTTTGTGGTGGGGATGACCTGAGATCATGTGCAAAGCTCGTGTGTGGCGAGAACGCTGGCCAAGAGCCTGGCTTCACAGCAGGGGTTCTACTGAGTGTGGATGGCGGCCAGGATATAGGAATTTCTAGCTGGCCCATCCTCGTGGGTATGGACTTCATAAGGATCTGGCCCCATCGCCCAGGGGGCCAGCTCGGGACCCTGAAAACAACGGGCCTGGGTTTCCACTTGTGTGCATGCCAAGAAGTCCCACCTTGATGGTGACTGATGAGCAGTCTGTGGGGGAGGGGGAGGCTGGGGTGCAGGCACAGAGCTGGTCTCCTAGAGGGAGACGAGGCTACTCAGCCCTCTGGCCGCAGAGGCTGCCTGAGCTCCTGCCCTCTATGCTGCCTGGCCTTGGGTCTCCCTGGACTTCTGGAAGGGGCAGTGACAAAATGCTGTGCTGGGGTTCAATTGCAAAGTTCCTGGAGAAAAGGGCGGAGAGGGTCTTCCATGTGTGCAGGCCTTCCCGGTCTCTCTCCAAGTACATTTGTCTGTCTGCCTGTCCACCCACCCACCCATGTCTTAACTGAGAGGTTGCTGAGACCCAACTCAGTCTTGTGTCTGAGCAGAAGGGTGGTGGGGAAGACAGTTCTGCCCTCACAGAGCACACTGTCTAGTTGGGAGTGACAAGACAAACACACAGGAAGAGAAAACATACAGTCACTTTGTGATCTGATATCCCAGTCAAAAGGATTTGTTGTATAGGAATTTCCTGGGAAGGGGAGGTCAGAGTGGTCCAGGGCAGTTGGAAGGGCCGTCTAGAAGAGGGGGCTCTAGGGCTACCCTTGAAAGATGAATACTAGAAAGAGTAGAGGAAGGAAGGAGGTTTGGGGTGGAAGGGGTGAGATGAGCAAAGGGGCAGGGGCAGGAACAGATATGGGATCTTGTGTGTGTGTGTGTGTGTGTGCACGTGTGTGTGCGTGCATTGGCGTGTGCTCATGTGTGCTAGGAGCAGAGGGTGAGAAGACCACGGGAAGGCTGTCTGCCTCGGGCGGGGGCAGGTAGGACCTGCAGCTGGGGCCGGACTCCAGTGAAGACACATGGCTTAGACTTTAGAAGACACTTGGTGGGAGAAACCCAGGGATGATGTATGTAACAAAAGGTTTTCCCCAGGAAGGCGGCAGCGCCAGCCCCGTGACTGAAAGTCTGGTCTCCACCTGGTTCTGCTTTTCCCTGGGTAGCCCATGGCATGGGCACTTGTTTCACGGGACAGAGAAGACTGCTTCGCTCCCCCCATTACAGAGGCCCCTTTTGCAGAAGTGTGCCTGGTGTGTGTGTGTGTGTGTGTGGTACACACTGGGGCCTCAATGCTAGCAGACCTCTGGGTTGGCCCTTGGCTGCAGGCCGCTTGCTCCCCAGCCCTGGCCTAACTTCGGGCTGGGCCAAGGGCTCTCTGCTTCCCACGGACACCCAGGAGCCTGTCCAAGGCCCATCCGCGCTTACTCCTGCCTTAGCGTCCGTGGGAAAGAACGCCTGAAGCAGGGCCCCAGGCTTCTCCTGGCACCTAGCTCCCAGCACCACCCAGGAGGGCCTCGGCTCTTGGGGCTCCCAGGGTGGCCTCTTACAACGAGAGAACCGTGCATCTCCCAGCCTTTCTCGAACTCCACATCATAAATACGCAAGCACTGGACACCCAGACAGGCCAGGCCCCTTGACACCTCCTTGCTGTTGTTTCTGAGACAGGTGCTTTAGGCCCATTTTACAGGGGAGGCTCAGACAGGTTAAGTAACCTGCCCGGAGCCACACAGCAAGCAGTGGGGAAGCAGGGCTGTTTGGGCTTATGGCCTCCTCACGTGCCCTCCCACCCTCTCCAGTGTTTCACGTCATTCCAGCCCAGAAAGCTCATTCTGATTCTGACCCCCCATGGCACTGAGTGTCCCAGTTCTGTCCCCGACACCTAGTGGTGCCCCACCTCGAGCTGCCCAATAGAATGGTGATCACCGATAGACATGGCCTCCACCTACACTGGCCAATCTGGCAGCCACTGCCATTGTGTCTGTCCAACACTTGAGACGTGGCTAGTATGACCCAAGAACTGAATTCTTAATCTGACTTAATACAAATTCTAATTTAGATAGCCACAGTGCATTGCCTGGTACATTGGACAGTGCGGCCTAGACCACTGAGCCGAACATGTCTAGTGCGGGAGATGTACGTGTGAGGTGGCCTGGCTTCAAATCCCAGCACTGCCAGATCGTGTGTGGTGGCCTGGCTTCAAATCCTGGCGCTGCCAGATCATTTGAGGGTCTCTGTCTTCATGTCCACTCTGAAGTGAAGAGAGTAGCACCCGCCTAACTGGATTGCTGGGGGATGAAAGAAGCCGGTGCCTGTGCAGCAGCCGGTGTGGGGCAGGCTGCACGAAGGCAAGAATGCCAGAGCCTCCCGCATGGCCTGCAGCCCCTCCGGCCCCGTGCCCTGGTCACAGAGCCCTGCACAGGCGCAGTGGCTCGGGGTGGGGGAGGAGCAGCTTGGGAAGGATGTGGGGAGACTGGCCTGGCTGGTCCTAGGGGAGTGGGCCAAGGCTTGGGGTGTCGTTGAGAGATGAAGAGACCCAGGCTCGGGGGGGGGGTGGTAAAGCCACTTCGCCAAGACCACGTGGCTGGCGGGTGGCAGAGCTGAGCGGTTCGAGCTCCCTCTTTGTGACTGTTTGGTTTTCCTATTCCCCAGGCAGCCCGGCCGCTGCCAGGCGTGGGCCCCCCTCACAGCTGGACCACGTGGTGCTGGTCCATGAAGGGCAGGCGGCTGCCACACTCTGAGCCGCAGGCGCCGGGAATGCAGGACGAAGGGCTCTGGGCGGGAACTTGGATGCTCCGGGCCAACCTGGGCCCACGGCAGGCTGGGCGCTTCCCAAGGGCACTGCCTCCACTACCACCTCCCTGAGCAGCACGTGAGAGAGGGGGTCGACCCAGGAGTCTCGAAAGATACCAAACAGGCCGCCCAGCGTGGGGGGTGGGCACAAGACCAGGGTTCCAGGTTCAACTCTATCTGAACCAGAGCGTGACCTGGGGGATGGCACTCTCTCTGTGCCTTGGTCTCCTTTTTCTTCCTTCCTTCCTTCCTTCCTTCCTTCCTTCCTTCCTTCCTTCCTTCCTCCCTCCCTCCCTCCCTCCCTCCCTCCCTCTTTCTTTCTTTCTTTCTTTCTTTCTTTCTTTCTTTCTTTCTTTTTCTTTCTTAAAGATTTTATTTATTTGAGACAGAGAGAGAGAACGAGCAATGCGGAGGGAGAGAGAGAGAGAGAAGCAGACTCCCTGCTGAGCAGGAAGCCTGATGTGGGGCTTGATCCCAGGACCTGGAGATCATGACCTGAGCCAAAGGCAGACGCTTCGCTTAACTGACTGAGCCACCCAGGCGCCCCTGTGCCTTGGTCTCCTTGACTGAAAGACTCAGGACTGGGCCCCTCTTAACTAGCTCCAGGCCCCAGAGAGGCCCACACACCACGTGCCACGGGAGGGGCCAGCCGGGAGCCCTGGATACCAGCGTCCTGCTCCAGCCCTCCTACCAGCACAGCCTGTGCTCTCTCCTCTGGGTCAGCCCTGGGCCACCGCCTTCATCCTCTGCTGTGTAATGACACCTGAGCTTCAGGCCAAGAAGTAATCTGTGGCCTGGAGCAGGCCTGAGCCCTTGGCCTCCAAGGCATGGAGGGAAATGGGGAGGGGAGAGGGGGTGAGTGAGGCCTTGACAGGCATCACCACTGAGCAGCCCTCCCACACTGAGTGCACCCTTCTGTCCCAAAGATCTGTGTGTGCTGGGGTGGGGGTGCTATTACTGCTGTTGTTATTATATTGCAATTGACAAGAATAGTACTTTTTCAAGTATTTACATCAGACCAGCTACCAAACTAGGCCTTGACACATACCATCAGCCATTTTATCCTCACAACACTCCTATGTGGTAGATTCTCTTATTTCTTCCATGTTACGGAAGAAAAATGGAGGATCAGAGAGGGCATGTAACTTGCCCAAAGTAACACAGCTAGTGACCCCAAGCTGTCTTAGTCTAGTGCTCCAATCATTTACCACCTTGTGGCTGATAAGGACACCTGTAAAATCCAGATATGCTAAATTAGGAGTAGGTGGGAAAAAGGTAAGATGGAGGCAAGGACTCGGGGCCAGAAATATCAAACATCATCATCGAGCTGTAGACACTTTCTTGGGGAGGTTACAACTTCAGCTCTCATGTGAGGAAGGGGACACTGGCTGCGACACGTGGTGCAGTGTCCCTGACCAGCCACTCAGGGAGGGAGTGGTTTCTGACTCTAACGGCCTATCCAGAGCGCCCTGGCTGAGAGTTTCCCCGGGCGCCTTCTTGGAGGCTCTCACGGAACAGAGCCTCCAACAGGCCCACGGCTGGCTCTGCGGCCCGAGGACAGCCTGGCCTCACCGAAGGGCAGGTCTGACTGTCGCCAGAGGGGCTGTTTCTGTCAGCAGAGTTGTCAGGAATTCTGGGAACAGTGACACTGGCTTGATGCTGTCCCGGGCTCTGCCTGCCTCTGACTTTCTCTCCTCCCTGTCCTCGCCTCCTAATGTCACTTCTGACACCCCAGAATCCGGCCTGGCATGGCACCCTCTTTTCCTTTGCAGCTCTTACGTTACTACAATGTCTCTGCTGTCTCCTCACCCAGGGTGAGGCATGGCAGGTGTTTGCTGAAGGCACCAATGCCCTGACTACGGGCACCTGGCTCGGGGCTCCCGGGGGTTCTGAGGGGCTGGCAAGAGCTCTGGCGTTATCCTTAGCTGGCCTCCGGGCAGACCCTGGGTCTCTGCCCTCCACTCTGTTTCCCCGGGTAAAGCCCAGTGGAAGTGCTGCTTCCTCCAGGGGGTCCTCCTTGAGGATTACAGGTGGGTCAGCTCATGTGGATGTTAGTGTGTATAAAATGTCCCAGTACTTGGACAGTCTCCACGTGCAGAGTTCACCCTGATGGCTCAGTGCTTTTCCCCTCCATTGGTGGGATGGCCTTGGCATCCTGGGCTCCATCCCCTGGCTGTGACGTCACGCAGGGTTGCCTTGGAAACTACTGGGCCAGCACAGCGAGGCTGCAGGCTCTCCCTGACAGCCTGCATTCTGCTGCAGGTGCGTTGCAGCCTCACATGTGTCTCTCCCTCCCCGGCCGAACCACAGCGCCACACCGCCTCCTTCGCCTGGCTCCCATGTGGGCCCAAGTCTGAGAACAAGGGCACGCGTGTGCTTAGGAAGGGCCACCGATAAGATGCTAGCTCAGTAGGGAGCTGAGATCTGAACCCAGTGCTGGCTGACTCCTAAGCCAGTGCTTGGAACCGTCAGGATCCTGATCTTTCTACCCTTCCTGTCTGTCAGCCTTCCCAGCCTTCTCACCCTCCTGTTCAGAAGCCTTCAAGCCAGCACTCCCAGGCCTCCATCAGCCCAGGTTCTCTCCCTCCCCATCTGTCTCTGAGGCCTCCCCCAGGTGGAGGTCAGGCTCCCCACCCTTCCCTGCACACCCCCACCCTCAAAGGTCTCGCTCCTTCTCCAAGCTCCTCCTGCACTCCAGGCCAGTGTGTCTCCATTGGGCCTGCTTGACCACTCATGCTCGCTGACCATCAGGCAAGCATTGGTCAGCCCTGCCCTCCTGGGGAGAGGACCACGGGGGGCTGACCCCTCCACGCAGGCCTTCCTGAGAGCCTCGGCCAGCACAACGTTGGGCCAGTCCAGTCTCCATACTCTTATGACATAACTCAGGGCCTGGTGACAAAGGGCCTCAGCCCCAGACCCCCAGGCTGGGGTGGGTCAGTCAACGAGCATTTGCAAGCACCCACTGCATGCCAGCCAGGCCCTGGGGTCTCAGCGTTGACTAAAACAGACTCATCCCCTGCCCTGGGGAGGGCAGTAAACAACCGAATAAAATAAACTGGGTTAAGAGTCATGAAGAAAAGGCAAAGGTTGCAGAGATTGAGAGAAAGGGAGGTCTCTCTGAGGAGGTGAGGATTCTAGGAGAACGTGAGGACCAGATGGAATGGGGGGCAGGCTTCAGGCTGGGGACAGGGAGGGAACCAGGCCTCCCAGGCCACCGAAAACCTGCTTGGAAGTCATCCTAAGCACCATGGAAAGCCATGGCAGTGCTAGCTCGAGCCCCTTGGAAAGCCCTCTCTTGCTGCTCTCTGGAGGTGGATGGGGGAGGGGGGAGCAGGAAAGCTAGAGGAAGAAACCTCAGTGGGTGCTTAAAAGCCCAGCACCCCTGCCCTTGGGTGGGACCACCAGTCGCTGTCAGCTCCCAGAGCTGCCTATGGGATGAGACCCCAGTGGCCCACAGGGCATCTGGTTGATCAGGCACTACTCATGGCTGCCTTCCCTGCCTGCCCTGCCTAACTTCACTCCCTTACTGGCATCTCCCGGTATCACCTCCCAAATAAACTCTGCCTGGGCTCAGATCACCCCCAGACCTGCTTCTGCAGTTTTCTACACTGACACCTGTCTCTCCCTGTCTCCGGCATAAAGTATCCGCCCCCCCCCCCCAACTTCCCCACCAAGATCCTCATAGCCTGCTGGACCTGGCACATGACCAACACATAGTGGGGGCTTTATCCAGACCTGCCAACATGGGGATAACCCACGTCCTCTGTCCTCCAGCTTGCAAGGGGGCTGCCTGTGGTGCCGCAGGTCTCCACGAGGCTCTGACCAGTAAGACAGCCTCACAAGTGCCCTCTCTTGCACGGGGTGGGGGCAGAACACTCCCTGCCACTAACCGTAATTCTCTGGCTTGCAGGCATAGCCTTCTCTGACCAGGAGCCTGCTTCCGCGTAATTAGACCCGACCTGACCAGTCCAGCGCCCACCTCCCTGGCCATTCAGGGCCACCGGCCCCTCCTCGCAGCCCAACAGACAGGCTTGGATTCGGGTCTCCGCAAAGGTTCAGGTCGGGCCTCCAGGTGCCCTTCCGTGCACCGGCATGCGGGATGCTCTGGCAATCAGCTGCAGAAGTTTCTGAGAGCCAGAAGGAACACTGGACTCTGAGTCGAACAACGCGGTGCTAGTCCAGTTTCTCCGGGTGACCTCGGGCAAACCATCGCCTCCCCCCCAACCCTGCAGAACCTGCCAGTGCAACATGAGGGCAGGGCGGGAGGGCGTGTGAAGGCTGGAGCTGGGGGCAACCCTCCCCTCCTACCTCTCAGTGGGATGCAACCCGATGGCAGAGGCTACTCGGAGGGCTCCAGAAACTGCCAACTCACGCGGCTGTGCGCTGAGCGGTGAGCCTTGTGCGGCCACTGGCTAGCCAGGCCTCCCGCTCCTCTCTCAGCACGTAGCAGCCCCTTAGCAATGGCCATGGTAGTAACAGGTCCCGTGGATTCTGAGCATGTGCCAGGCAGTGTGCTGAACACTTGGTGAGCTTTACTGAGGGTGCGAGCCAGGCTCTCCCCTGGCCTGCTGGGTTCTCACCGTCTCCGCCACGCATCGGCTTTGCAAGTCACATGACCTCCCTTTGCCTTAGTGGGTTTAACCGGAAATTGGGGGAAATACCGGTGCCCACCTCACGGACAGATGGGAAAATTAAATGAGCTAAAACACGTACATGGCTTTCTGCTAAACACCTGGGCTGCCTGCAGGTCCCCCGGGTGGAGAGTCACGCATCTTTGGCTTAGCCCCTAGGTCTGTTGCCTGGGCCCACCGGGCTTCCCAGATGCCCGGCGGGACCAGACTGTGTGTGGACTTCCTAGGGATGGGGCTGAAGTGCACCCGCAGCCCTCCACCCCAGGCCCCCATTCAATGGCCAGTGCACCTCAGGGCAGCACCGAGAAGGTGAAGCAGGCCTTGCCCCTGGGCTACTGAGCGATTTGTGCAAAGGCCAAAGCAGCTGGAACCACCAGGTCTAGAAATCAGAGCAGCACACGGCTGAGGAAAGAACCCAGTCTCCAGGGACACACATCTCCTCTTCCCAGAGAGGAGCAGAGGGAAGGGATGATAATGGGGCTCCTTTTTGGGAAGAACTAAAAACCTCCCTCTGGGCTCTTTTAAGGGTTATGTAAAAGTTCTAAAACTGGATTGCACAACTCTGGAAGTTTACGAATCGTCATCGGATTAATGGTACACTTAGAACGAGTGATTTTTGTTTTATGTCAATTATATCTCAATAAGGCTGTTCGAAAATAAAATCTCCCACCTCGCCTCAGGTAGCGAGCGCCTTGGGCTGTGGGTCCTGGGGTGGCGCAAGGGGAAGGGGGTTCCCATTAATTCAGGGTTCCTCATGTGATATATGGGCCACGTGATACAGAGAGGGCGAGAAGAGCTTAAGGGCTTGGTTTGATGCTGGGGTCACAGCTGGGCCCAAGGAAGGCCAAAATCAGGTATCAGTCTAGGCAGCACCTGGCTTCCCCTTCAGGAAGACAGAGTGAGCTGGTTCTGGAAGCAAGCCAGAGATCCGAGCCACAGCAGGAAGGCCCTCCTGGGAGCTCTGGAGGCTGGCGGTGGGGTCTCCAGGAGGGCACCCGGGACCGGCCCTGGGTTCCTGACCCTTGTATCTTCTCAAGGATGTGGGCTGACAAGAAGCCTGGGTTCCCCTTATAGAGTCCCCACATATGGAAAGTGCCCTCAGCTGTACCTTCAACTGCCCCCATCTGTGACCACAGCAACCATGGGGTCTTGAGTTAACTATTCTGCCCTCTGGTCAGATAAAGGGTCCCATCTGGCAATTTGGGACTAGTCACCCTGGCCATGGCCTGCGTGCTTCTCTCCAACACACACCCCTGTGTGGTAAGCTGGGCGCATATTTGAAGTTGGAAGGGTTTGAATCCAGCCTCTGACACTTACTAGCTGAGAGGTAACTTAACCAACATGAGCCTAGGATTCCTCATCTACAAAAAGGAGACATAAATCTCACAGGATTATACTGATGGTTAAACAAGATCATGGTCAAGGACCCAGCACAGTTTTTGGCATTATCAGCGAAATCTACGGGCATCTGCCCGGATACTGGCAACTGTAATGCCCACTGTTTCCACAAGGTGGAGCTATATACACACAGATCCCAAGTACTAAGACGCCCAAAGTTAAGCGGTGCCTAAACTCCAATCTACAGGGTTTGTGAAAGGGAAGAGTCACATGAACTGCAGAATGCTTGTCTCTTCCACATCTGACCATGTCTATGAGTGTCTTTCCTTCCCACAGCCATCAGCTACCCCTGCAGATTCCGGTTGCTACATGCTTGAACTCTTGAAATAGCCAGCAGGTCCTGATAAGATCACAGAATGTCAGAGCCAGGGGGGACCCTAGAGAACCCCAAATTTTGCTCTATCACCTGATGCTGAAATATAGAAAGGGTTAATCACTGTTCAAGGTCACCCACTGGACACTGGATGCCTCAGGCCCAATTCATCTGGCCCAGAGCTAGCCAAGGCTCTCAGTCTCCAGGAAGACAGAATTTCTTTCAATTCCTGCAAACTGCCCCAGTCTCAGGGACTCTCTCTGACCTGAATGTCCTTGTCTCCCACTCCCCTAGTGGGTGTCTCTGGCCTCACTCTCAGCTTGAATGCCACTTCTCCAAGGAGGCTTGCCTGACCACCTCGCCAGGCTAGCCCGTTCCTGTGGGTGGCCCAGCACCTGTATAATCACTTGTCTGATTTCTGCCATCTCTACTGGATTGGAAGCTGTTATAAGCCCCATTTTACAGGTGAAGAAACTGAGGTCTTGGCATTTAAGTACTTCTCTGTACTTAAGGCTACAGAGTAGGTGGGGAAGGAGCCAGGTTGCGAGACAGAGCCCTATCGTGTTCGCTGCCTCCCACAGAGGCAGGCCAGGCCCTGCCCGTGCTGTCTCTCCACTCAGGCCACAAGCTCCCCTCCGGGAGGGCTGAGGGTTGCCCATTTCCATGGCCCTGTGCCTCACACCAAGAAGATAATCAAGTTTGGTTGAGCGAATGCCTCCTGCCTGGATGCCAACCGAGGCCAAAGACCTGGGTTTGAGGGTCAAATCTGCCATGGGCTCCCAGTGGAGGGGTAGCTAACCAGAGGACTGGTTACAATGGAGGGGTAATAATTACAAGGGAGGGGGAACCGAGATACCCTTGAACATGACCTAACTACAAAGCAGGCCTCCAGGGCTCTGTGGGGGAGCTCATCCTGCCTTGGGAACAAGGGAAGAGGCCTGTGGGGGCCTCGGGCACCTGCATACCAGGACCATCCTCCTGGGGCTAAGGTTTCAGGGAAACACACATGCCCCTGGGCCCCTCTACCTTTCCTATCCTGCCACCTCCTTCCCATTCCTGCTGGAGAGAGCTGAACCCTTGCTCCAGGCCTGAAAACGGAATAACTTTCTCTCTGTAGACTAGGCCTGCATAGGCCTTTGCTCTGAGCTGGACTGTTGAGTTGGCCTCCCTGCACTTCCCACCCAGCACGACAGCCGGGCCCTCAGAAACCCTTGATCCCCAGAGCCGAGGCCCCTTTCAAGTGGGTTGGAATCAGCCTCCTGTGGGCACCTTCGTCCTACCTGCCCACCCAGGTTAAAGGTGGCCAAGGCAGGGGGTGGGCACAGTGTGCTTGCATGAAGCTCTGTGCTGGTCCAGCCCCCAGCTCCCGGTGGACCCATGGTGCCTCCATCCAGCTGGCTCTCTCACCTCAGTACAAAGAGACTATCTGTGCAGCTGCCAGTGGCAGGGGGGCTGGAAAGACAGTGTGGGCCATGTCCCTGGCCAGATGGGTGGTGGCAGAGCCTGCTGGCAAGGGTCTAAGCGGGACTCAGCAAAGCATAGGGCGGGTGAGTGGGCTCTCCACTCCAGTTCCCAGGCCACCCGCCCCCTGGGGAAGGCCAGGCACAGGGATGCCTGGGAGTTCTCAAGAGCCAGCAGGGTGCCTGGGAGCCGAGGGGGGCAGCCGCACCCCACCATCAGCACCAACCCTGGCAAGCACTGGCAGAGCTGACCATTCCCCCAGCCCTTCCATAGTGGCCCCTCTGCACCCAGGCCTGGGCTCATGGAAGAAAGGGAAGGAGAATAGAAGTTCCTGTGAATGAGCCATGTGGGGTCAGGCGGTCGAGGCACTTAGGGGCATGAGCGCCCTTGAACTTTCCCACTGTCCCCACGTGGGTATTGTTGGTCACTTTCACAGATGCCGAGGTCTGCACAGATCTGGAGAGGGAGTGATGCATTCAAGGCCAAAGCAAAGCCAGGTGTTCTGACTTGTCTCTGCAGTTAATTTAAGTCTATTCAAAATATCGACCTAGTGGCAGCCTTGAGCCTTAAGTCCATCAGCCCGTGAGTTCCTGGCACATAATAGGTGCTCAGTGGACACGTGCTGAGGAGGGAACGCACAGCAGAGACTCTCTCTCCAGGGCTCTTGTCACAACCTTCCCTTTGCCTCCCAGGGAAGAAGAGAGAGGTAAGCAGCTACTGTGTGCTCCACACACATCATCTCATTTAATTCTCCGCTCCTGGGCAGAGAGGAGGCTACGCCATCAACCCGCGGTCACCCTGCCATCGGCAGCGGAGCCTGGATTCTAACTCAAGACATCAGGAGTCAGACATGAGCAAAGCAGGCAGCCTACCTCCTGAGCAGGCGTGACCTGGAATTCAACTGGGACGGAGGACGGGGGTGCCCCCTGGAGGAGCCTCCCTAAATTCTCAGGGTCATTCTGTCAGCACCACCCCCACACTCTCTGTCTTCTTCCTGGGTCCTCCAGGCAGGGCTCGTAAAGTCTCTTCTGTCCTCCTGGCCTCTGTTTTCCCCGGGGGAGGGCAGCCCCAGCCTCCATCCCTTTCAAGACATAAATGGGAAGGGAGGCCAGGAGACCCTCCAGGGGAGTGTGTTTTCTCAGGTTGGCCCTCTTGGCCACCCCAGCCCCAGAGCCTCTGTCTGCTTTTGCTGTGCCCTGTCCTCCATTCCTGGAACCATTGCTCAGCACCCTCTGGGGCAGCCCTCACTCCGGACCCAAACCCTGGACTCTGCCCAGAACAGGCCTCCTGGTGGGACAGCCTCCCTTTCTCGCCGGTCTGCCCGGCCCCATGGCGGGCAGCAGGGAGGCTCAGGTGGAACCCTAGCCAGACGCCGGTGCTCCAGGCAGGCTGGGGCAAGGACAGTTCTGACCGGATCTGGCCATGGGCCCACAACCTTGTACCCCAGGTCCCTCCAAACATTGGGCCATTGTTCCGGGCCATAACAGAGGGTGACTCTGTGGCCTTGGGGCTGAACAAAAACCCGTTTAGCAAGGCTCTGCTCCTCCCATGCAAGTTCAAGAATTTGACCAGGATCCTGGCTGGCTTCATGGGAAGAAGTAAGCTGAGGAGACAGGCCTGAGCCTGGAGCTGAGAGGGGGCAGCAGGGAGAAGGGGACCCTCAGCCTGCCTCGTGGGCCTGCCACACGCCACTGGTGCTATTGTGTATGCGGTGAGCCCCTTGGGCCACAGGCTGCGGGGCTGGCAGCAGACGGATGCGTGGGACACTAACTGTGTGACAAGAGAGAAGCCCAGTCACCCAGCCTGGCCTCTGTTTTCCCCTCTGTGACACAGGGGGGCCAAATGTGCGTATGCTCACCCCGCCCGTGGGCTTGGGTGGAGAGCAGAGGGTCAACTGTAGCTGGGTGGCACAAGGAGACTGCAACGCAGCCCTGGGGCCCCAAGTGACACACCGGCGTCTTGTGACCGGGCCCTCCCTGCCTGGGTGAGGATGATGCAAGCCCCGGCTGACCACGCTGTGTGCCAGATTCTCACCCTCCCCACAACCCGTGGGCGCAGGCACCATTGTGATTCCCACTCTACAGATAAGGAAACTGAGGCACAGAAAAGCAAGAGGCAGAACTGGCTTCTGAACCCAGGCCAGTGACTCCAGAGGGATCAAGAACGCTCTTCACTTTGCTCCAATGACCGTGGGCAGTTCTAGTGACCAGTCTGTTAAATGGCCTACACTTTGTTGTGGCTCCATCAACTCTTAGAGGTACCAGGCCACAGAGATGTGAGCTCCCATAGTGGGAGAGACCTGGGAACAGACCCATATGATATGGTCAGTGCCACCCCTGTGGCATCCAGGGGGTGGGCTTTCTGGAAAGTCTGAGTGGGACTTAGTCCTGTGGCAGGTGGGGAGGGGGGCAGGACATTTTTCAGGGAGAGGGGACAGCAGGGCATGGGTTTGGAGGCTGGCGGTAGCTGGCTGCACTCTGGTGACAGTCTAAGAATAAGGGCAGGGCTGCTGGGCCGGAGGCTGGAGAGATGCAAAGGCAGGTCACAGGCCTTTGGGCGGGGGGCGGGGGGGTTCCTCACGGGGCTGGACCTCTTCCTGCAGGTCCAACCCTTTCCAACAGGAATGTGCATCAACCCAGGGGCCTGAAGACTGGCCTCATGGAGGTCCCTTTGAGGACCTTTGGGTTAACTCTTTCAATTGGATGAGAATTAAAATTTCTAAAAAGAGGCATTCGCTGGGTCACATGGCTATCTCCCTCCGAAGTCCTGCCAAACCAGCCGGGGCCTGCCTTAGCTCCCCTTTGCCATCACAGACACCACATTGCCTCCTGCGCCCGTGGAAGCCAGGCCAGCTGATCCCTGGCCCCCCGGCCCAGCAGGGGGTTGGTCCTCCGGGAGCTCTGGCACAGCAAAGCCCCGGAGGGTGGAAATGGCAGGTGTGGCCCCAGAACCCTGCTGGGCGGGCCACATGCCCCGCCGGGGGTCACCCTGGGCACTGTGGGGGTGCCAGCTCTAGCTGCCAGGAGACCAGACTTGGCTGGTTGTCGGAGTTAACCCAGGATTTGTGTGGCACTGAATTCCCTTGAGCTCCGGGGCTGCTTCTTTCTCTGCTTCCTCCAGATTTGGTGACTAAGGCTGTCCCTACCCTAAGCCGGCCACATGGCTGCCCCAGAGTCCCCGGAGAGGAGGCTAAGCGATATCACCACTAGCTTCTCTTGCCCACCCCTGCCCACCAACCCCTCACTACCCAGGGTCACCTACAGGTCTGGGCCACGTTCTGGGAGCTGGAGGGAGAGATGCTCAGTTCCCTTCCTGAGTGTGTGTGTTTGTGTGTGTATGTGTGGCAGAGGGTGGCCGACAGGACAGTGCCCCCCGTTCCCCGGGCCTGTTCAAGGCCTACCTTCCCTGCTTCTCAGCTGTGTGGCCTGGAGCAAGCCCTGCACCGCTAGGGCCTCTGTTTTCCCATCTGCTAAAGAGGGATAATAGGACCAACTTCAGGGGTGGCCTCAGATTTAAATAAGATGATACATAGAGTACAGAGGAAGTAACCAGTAAAGCTAGCATCTTTCTTTTCCTTTCTGCCCGCATGAAGGCACTCACACATGCATACACATGCATATGTGCAATTGTACACACACACACACGTATGTACACATTCCTATTCAACCACTGGGCTTCCCAAGAACACATCATCCTCAAGAAGAAAATAACTGTCAAAGGGGCCAGGGCTGGTCTCCATGTGCCCTGGCTAGGTGGGGCACAGGAGGGGGCTCTGTGAGGAGGGGGCAGACCTAGGAAGCAGGAGCTCAGCGATGGGTGAGGGCCGCCGTTAGACGCGGCAGCCTGGAGCCAGCCTGCCCGGGGTTTGGATCCTGGCCCTGCTGTCTGCCAGCTGGCTGACTAGGTAAGCTGCGTCGGCTCTCTGGGCCTTGATCTCCTCTGTGGAATCACGTCACCGTCTGTCTCCCATGTAAGACTATCATGAAGGCTGAACGATCAGTCTTTCCTGGGGCAGATGTTTTCTGAGCACCTGCTCCGGGCGCTGGGGGTGTAGCACGAAGAGTACGGGTACAAGCTCCGATTCCCCCAGACCTGACGTCCCAGTGAGAGGGACCGATGGTCACTGCCGTGGTGAACAGGCCACATGTGGGTGGTGACACGTTCTCCACGAGGAAGGATGAAGCCAGGAAGGGGAGGGCAAGCGCCAGGGGATTTTAACAGAAGGCCAGGGCCCGCCCTGCTGAGCAGCTGTTTGAGGAAAGACTGGAAGGAGGTGTGGGAACAGGCCAAGGGGCTCACCTGGAGAGGGGCCAAGAGGCTCCGGCTGAGGGAAGAACCAGTGCAAAGGCCCCAAGGCGGAACCCGGCTGGCAGGTGCAGGCAGCAGCCGGCAGGCCAGTGTGGCAGGAGAGGAGCCAGGTCAGGGAGCAGCAGAAGGCGCCGTCAGAGGGAAGGGAGGGCCAGGCCCAGGGGGCCTGACTCTGAGGGACATGGTCTGACGTATCTTTTTAAATGATCCTTCCTTGCGCTATGTCGAAATGGACCATAGAGAGCAAGGGCAGAGGCAGGGAGGCCAGAATCGAGGGGAGGACCAGTGACCGGGTGGCTCGGGGTGGGGGCAGCAGGGGAGATGGTGAGAGGCAGTCATGGTCTGGAAATACCCTGAAGGTAGTACCCACAGGATGTGCTGAGTGGATGGCGGGCTGTGAAGGGAAGGGATGACTCTGCTGGGGTTGGGGCTGGCACAGCAGCAGTCCATGTCAGTGTTAGTCGTGGGGGGGTGGCAGGAGCTGTCCTCCTGGGGTGGCTGCATGAAGACGGGGCGCCACCATGGCTGCTCTGGGTCAGGCTCCCCTGAAGTGTCCATCTATAGGAACGTGCTTTCTGTGTGGGGCCGGTGGTGTAGAGCAGGGCTAGCAGTTCAGAAGAAGACCCTGCTCTCTCCCACAGAAGCCAGTGAGCGGCCTGGGATCAAAGCTGAGGGGCTCGGGCCTGCTCCACCTCCCCCATCAAGGCTGGGCTGCCACAGCCTTGCCTTCCCAGCAGGATGCAAAAGGGACCCACGCCACCCCCCCAGGCCCTGTGAACCCCTGCAGGGCCCCTGCAGCAGCACACTTGAAAGAGGCAGGGGGTTATGTGCAAAATTCCAATTAAATCCACAGGCTTTGATAATTTGATAAGCCGCTCTACAGTCGCCCCTGAGTCAAAGTACACTGTTAGTTGATCCTGTGTTTATGTTTCAGGATGAAGGGGGAGGTGCACTGGGCAGGGAAGGTGCCGGCAGCTCTGAGAGAGGGGGGTGCAGGCCCTTTGGGATAAATCGTCAGCCTGTCAGGCCAGGGTCACCTACAGGTCTGGGCTCTTACGGCAAGCACGCCGTGGTCTGGAACACGAGTCTCTCTCAGCAGCTCCTGGGAGCTGAGCGGGGCCAGGGAGGAGAAGCCCTTCAGAACCGTCTGTCCACAGCTAACCCTACTTCCTCAGGTCTGTCTTGTGCTGGAGGGCTTCCTGGTCGCAGGCCACCTCTTGCCAGACCAGCTGTGAACCAGCCCAGGTGGCTGGTAGCACCTCGAGAAAGAGGTGGATGACCCCGCTGCCATGGTGACTTGGGGGCAAACGCTTTATGACCCCCGCCCCCCGCAAAAGCCAGGCTGTGATCTGCAGGGGAGAGTGTGCACTAAGCCGCGTTCCATTCTGTTCTAAAACCTTCCATGAACAAAACTACTGAGCACTTCCCTATGGCCAACAGCATTGACTAGGCTGTCTTCATTCACTTATTATCTCTGTCAGCCCTCTTGACCCTTCCGTGAGTCCCACGTTATCATGTGTTAGGGATGGGAAAACAGAAACACAGAGAAGTTGAGCCAAAGGCCAGAGATCACAGCCTTGAGTGGCAGGCCCTGACCCCAGAGCCTGGCTCTGCAAAGCCATGCCCACCGCCTCACCAATGCACCACTGTCTCCCCACGCTTGGTTAGCATCACTCAGAGGGCCTTCTGGAGATGGGCAAAAGGCTAACCTATTGCCATGAGTGCGTAGCTAGAGAGGTGAAACCGGACCGGTTTATTTCGCTGACGGGCAGAGAACAGGGCTAGGGGCACGAATCAAAGGCAGGGTCAGTGACTTCGCGGCGATGCACTGCAACTTCACCCGACAGCAATGACCCCTCTCCCCTCCAGTGGGCTCGTGATCCCATGGGACTTCAGTGATGATCGCCTGGGGAAGGACATCTCTTCTCTCCCCATGGAAGGAAGGAGACCAGAAAAGGAAGGGGAGGCTGTGAGAGACCATCACAGGAGATGGACCAGGGACACTGCTGGGGTCTCAGGAGCCTTCCCCTGTCCTGGGAGAAGGAGCATGGGGTTGGGGGGGGGAGGAAGAAGAGGGACACAGACAGGCGTCAGGACCACAGTCCCGCTGAGCCCTTCCAAACCAGGGAGGCAGGTGGGAGCAGTGGAAAGAGTACGCGCCTCTGTATGAACCTGAAGAATCTGGGTTCAAGTCCGGGCTCCTGCTGTGAGCCCCTGTTTCCTTATCTGTGATGTGGGGATAAGAATATACAACTCTTCTCTCATGAGCCTGACCATAGTAGGTACAGTGAGAGCAACGCTTCTCCCTCTGGTGAGAACACACATTTCTATCTAGTTTTGTTGTTTATGGAGCTCTTGCCAGCCCTCATGCCCTCTGAGTTTCAGATAACCCCTGGAGGTAGCAAGAACATGGATTCATCACTATTTTCTTTTTTACAGATGAGGGAAATAAAGCTGAGGGAAGCCACAGGAGTGATCTCGAGGCTGTGTGGCTAATAAGGAGCAGAGCTGGGGTGTGAACTTAGCCATTCTCTGTAGCTTTCAACGAGTCTACCTTGTGGACCAGTCACTGATGAGTTTCTGATGGTTTGCAGCATTTGCTCATTTCTTAAGCCCATGGCAGCCATCGGAGAGATGGCGAGCCTCTGGGCTGGGTAGGTTTTTCTCCCCCAAAGGGCCCAGGCCATTTTAGGCTCTCGATCTTCCAGTATAAGTGAAAAGAGCAGGGCCCCTTTCGGCAGGGCTGCCATGTATGGGTGTGCAGACCGTGCACTTTACAATCCCCATGGGCACGGTTCACAGGGCAGTGAATGGTGCCCTTAGAGCCACGCAGTGCACACCCTTGTCTTCAGGCTTCTCCTCCCCATCACCAGATGGCCTCTGGCCTCTTCCCACGTGTCCCAGACTGTTCCTCTGTACTATTCTTTCCCTTCCCCCTGGAGTACCCGCCTCATTTGCCTCTCTGCCACCCATCCTGGTACTTTAAGATTTTAGGGGAAAAGAGATATTGAGTGAGGTGATCTAGTAGCATCCCCCCAGTCCTCCCCCCACCCTCTCCCCCAGCCAACACTCTTCTCTGCCTGCCCTCTTCTGCTCATCAGCTCCTGGTGGGAACCAGAGTTTTGTGTCCACTGAGAACCTAGTCTGGTGAGGGAACTGTTCTGAGCAAGAGAGGGTGGCCCTCACCATGGAGTTTGGTCACATGTGTGAGAAACCAGCATGACCGGGTAGACCATCTTGACCACCAGACCCAGGGCATCGTGATTCCAGAGAGTAGAGACACCTGCTTGGTTGCTCATTTCTCCCCAAACAGGGAAATACTAGCCAGCACTGGGCCTCTAGGAATCAAAGATTTGGGTTTGAGCCTCCTGCCTGTCCCATATCCAACCAGCTGTGTGACTTTGGGAAGATCACCTCACCTCACTGGGCCTCAGTTTCCTCCTCTGTAAACACAGCTACTAATGACTGTTGACCCTGGACATTTGAACAGAGGCACCATCATACTTTCTCTTACCTCATCTGCTCCTTACAGTCACCTGTGAGCTAGAAAGAGTGTGCAGGAAAACCTGCTCCCCAAATGCAGAGACACCCTTCCTTCCCAGCCCTGGGGTCAAGGGGAAATGAGGAGCAAGCTTTGGCAATAAAAGCCTGGGGAATAACGGTGCATACACCTTTCGCCCATCCCTCCCTTTCCTTGTGTCTCCACATCCTAGCCTCTCCAGGCTGCCCTCTGCTTCAGGCACACCTCAAAGCACACAGAAGAGGCCTGAGCTGCCACTTACTCTTTCGGAGGGTTGACATCCTCTGGTCGGGCCTCAAAGAACCGAAAGACTTCATCACACTGTGAAATGTGGGGAGGCAGCCGGACAAGTGCCTGTGGAAAGACAGGAAGAAAGGGCATTAGGTCTGAGGAAAACCCAAAGCAGGGTCACCTTGGGCTGACAGTGATGGCAGAGGCTCAAGGACAGTGCCATGGACGACACAGTCAACCAGCCAGCTGCCCACCTAACCAGACAACTCATCAACAAATCAACTAATCCACTAGCTCACAAAACAGCTCTCCCTCCATCCCATCTACTAGCCAACCAGCCAATTAATCCACTAACCAACTCATCAATAAAAAGAACTCATTGGTCAGCCCCAATGAATCTATCAACCATCCAGCCAACAATTCAACCAACCAACCATTCAACAAGCCAGTTCGCCAACTAAACAACCAGCCAACCAAGCAAAAAACAATGCCCATCGATCCCTAGGTCTCAGGGCTCTCAGGAGCTGGTCATTCTGTGTGAACCCTGAAAGAATTCTCTCCTGGCCACAGAGGAAGTCCAAGATCCTTAGCCTGACAACCCAAGGTCTTATTCTACCAGCGTCATCTCCCACTAGCCACACTCCAGACACACCAGAGAGTCACCGTCCCTAAATACTGACTGCACAATTAATTGTTTAATGCCAAGCAGATAATTCTAGCAAGGACAACAGGGGACTGTGGCAGAATCCGATGGGACCTAAGATGATTGGCGGGGGAGGGGGGTTGGTTTGGAAAGACTCTTTGATGCTGAGACGAAAAGATGGTCACCGTGTGGGGATAACTGTCCAGGTAGGAGCATGGGCCAGCTGTGAGCTTGTCATCCAGGGAGGCCTGAGAGTCTGCTGCTGGAAAGTGAGGGGTGACAGCCAGAGGTGGTCAGAGCTCTCGCTGCTCACCAGCGCATACTCTATACCTCAGAGCCTGGGGCACCCGGGACCCCTGACCCGCCCAACATGGAGGGAGGGGGAGCGTGAGACCAGGTGAAGCCCTGCTCCTGGCTGCTCCATTCCGTATGCAGAGAAGATACTGGAATGATTCTTTAGTACAAACAAACAGGAGAGGTTGCTGCCAAAGCAGGGCTGAAGGCCAGGACCAAGGGAACTCTGGGATAGAGCCAGGATATGGGAGAGGAAAATTTGGGACTGTGGGGATTGCGAAGGACTGCTCATGAGGAGGCCAGTGGTCAGCAGAACAGGAGACGGTCACGTGCCTGTGCCTCTCCAGCCCCCTTCATCAGGGCTGCTTCAGGCGCCATGACCCGATCTGGCAGCTCCCCTGTACCGAGCGCGCTGGGGCCTCCATGTGCGGAGTCACTGGGAACCTCATGATGGTTCTCTTGAGGGCAGATCTCATCCTTACGTTACGGATAAGGAGGTAGAGGCTCAGAGAGGCCACATGGCCTCTGTCAAGGCTGGGAAAGAACTTGCTAGAAGGTAAGCGCCATGCAGTCGGGAGTCTGTTCTGTTGCCTACGTGTCCCCAGATCCTAAAAGAGTGCCTGGCACCGAGCAGGCAGGCAACAAGCATTTGCTCAAACAAATGAATGAAGAAGGGTTTTGCTGGGCAAGAGCCCAATATACAATATCAGTGGGATGTGATAATGGGGCAAAAGAAAAAAAAATGCACACGTGGTCTTTGGCTGCAAGGAGAGAAGTCTAGTGTCAAGGAAGAGGGAAGCAATTGTTCAGTTCTTCTCTGAGCTGGTCAGGTAACCATGCAGGTGTGGCACTGAACACCAGAAATCCCACCATGGTCCTTTCTGATGTCATACCCGCACATGGGCAAGATGAGACAAGACCCAACCGGAGCCGGTAAAACGACACTATGCTACTCACAGCTGTTCTTTCTAGAGCCCATGGCTTTCCAAGAGTCTCTAACACATCCCATCCCCACGAACGGCCAGGAAACAGAAAAGAAGGGAAATGAACATTTAATGGGCAACTACTGTGTTCCAGACACCATCCTGGGCCCCTTGACCCCAATCATCTGACAAACAGTGAGGGCTTTTCAGTGTGTGTCTGACATGGGGCTCTGCCAGGGGTCACGGGGATGAGTCAGACACAGCCTCTGCCCCTGCAAAGGCACGTCTGAGGACGTGTTGCTGGATGTAGACATTCTGTCCTGGAGGCAGACATCCTTGCCTCTGTTTATGACGGGGACACTGAGGCTATTGTGCTAACATGCAGAACGAAAGCCTGGGCTCAGCCGGTAGAATGGGTACAAACTGCCCCCACAGCGTCCCGGTTTTCATGTAACCTACATGGCATGTGCTGTTTTCTCCCCCCCGGAAGGGTGAGGGAAAAGGAAAAGAAAGATTGAGAAAGGAGAGAGAAAGAGGAAGATAGAGACAGAAGAGAGACGGAGAGAGGTAAAGAGACAGAGACAGGTAGAGAGACAGATGAAGAGACAGATATACAGAGACAGACAGACAGGGACAGAGGGGAAATCAGGCCTGTGCGCAGCAAGGGCCCCTGGGAGAACCTAAAGGCTGGGCTGGGCAGGCAGGCAGGACGCAGGAGGGAAACCGTGACCGGGGACCCAGGCTGCATGCAGACCCGCTGCCAGGCTGACCGCCCTGAAAGGAAGAGGGAAGGGAGCCAGGGCAGGCTCCCCGCCCCCACCCCGCTGAGCGCACTGCCACCCACCCGCGGCGCAGGCCCTGGCTGGCCAAGGGCTCGCGCAGCCCCAGCAGTGAACACAGGGGCTCTTCATGCCGACAGAGACCGGCATTCCGGCGCAGAGGACGTGTGGGCCGTGAGGGCCTCAGACAAAGAGGCCTTTCGGTCGAACCGCCATGGCATCTTTATTTAACAGAAAGCCCTGAAGGCAGCCGCATTGAGGGCTCATCCCGACTTCAGGCTGACGAGAGGCTCTCCGCTCACGGCGGCTTCCATGAGCGCCGCCGACAAGCCCAGCTCTGGCCAAAATCGTTTGGCAGGAGAGCTCGATGCCGAGCAGTCAGTCCCTGGGGCCTGGGCCGGTGACAACTGCCAGAGCTGGGGAGCCCCCCAGTCCAGCCGTTCTGAGAGGAGCAGGTGGGGGCCATACATGGGTATTTCCAAGGACACCACCCAGGCCTAAAAGTCTGCCATTGGACATTCAGGATTTCTGCCGTGGGGTGGTTAAGTCAGGGCCTCAGGGCCAGCCAAACACGGGTTTGAGTCCTGGGTCTACCATTCATGGGCTGTGTGATGCTGAATGTGCTTGCCCTCTCTGAGTTCAGCACAATGCGTTCGATATGGCATCTATCAGTTAGGAGGCTAAATGAGATCATGACAAGGAGGAACCCAGCACAGTGCCTGGCATTGAGTAAACACTCTGGAAATTTTAGTTGTTGTACTACTGTCTTTGTTGTCATTATTTTCTAGGTGAGTGCAGCGATACATACTAGAAAGAACACTGGAAAGGGAGTCAGGAGACCTCAATTCTATGGGGTGCCTGGGTGGCTCAGTCATTAAGCATCTGCCTTTGGCTCAGGTCGTGATCCCAAGGTCCTGGGATCGAGCCCCACGTCGGGGTCCCTGCTCAGCGGGAAGCCTGCTTCTCCCTCTCCCACTCCCCCTGCTCGTGTTCCTTCTCTTGCTGTGTCTCTCTGTCAAATAAATAAATAAAAATCTTAAAAAAAAAAAAAAAAGGAGACCTCAATTCTAGTTCCAATCCTGCCCCTATATACTTGCTACGTGAACTCACCTCACCTCTCTGGTTGTCATTTCTTACAGGATAAAGTTGACTAGCTCTGGAATCTCACACTATTTTATGGAGCACCTGTTTGATGAGGTAAAATGAGTTCTGTGGGCACATGTGAAATGATGCCTTGTAGATGCCCACCTTGGTCTTGGAGCTCACCATGTTCATTAGTATAGCAAAGGCTCTGAGAAGTCCTGCAGGGAAGAAACCTATAGAGCTTTGTTTAGGTCAGCATTTATTAATAACCATGACATGCTGGGGGACTGACCCATTTAATCATCGCATTAACATCACATACCCATCTCATAGGGTATGACAATGATTCCAATTTTACAGAAGAAGCAAATAAAGCACAGAGAGGTTAAGTAATTTCTCAAGGCCACACAGCTAGTAAGGAAGATTTTCAATTAGGCCATCTGAGTCCAGAGCCTGTGCCCCGTCTCATCTACTGATCTGTACTGCCTCCAGCACTACCCACAGGTCTCTGATTGTGGAGCAGGTCCTCCAACAGTTCCTACTGACAGCCCATCGAACACAACTGGGACAAATCCAGGCTACAGACATTCTGAAACTTCTTCCAGCTCTAACAGCCCCTGACTCCAGCATTGCAAACAGCACCACTATGAGTGAATTCAGTGTCTGACCTATCATTCAGTCTGACTGAGCCTTTCAATTCAGGTTAGGTGGGAAGAGCTGGAATGAGCACGACCTCCTAGCTCTCAGCATCTAGGGAGGGGGCATTGCCCCATGGGGCTGCTTAGAGTATGCAGGCCCTGTCCCATGACAGTTGAGCTGACTTCAGTCCCTTTCTGACCTTGCCATTCTGTGGTCCAGGGGGGTCCATGAGCTGGCTGAGAGCAGATCTGGAAAAACAAGGCAAGGGAAGGAGCCGAGGGCAGTGGGTACCTAGGGCTGGGGTCCCTCAGCCAGGTGAAGAGGTGCTGACAAGCCACCCAGGTTTGCCATCAGCCAGTCCTTCCAGTGCCCCCCTTCCCAGGCCTAACCTGCCCTGAGGTCTCTAGCTCCTGGCCTGCCCCACACCATTTTCTGGGAGCCAGTGACATGGGCCACCATTTGCACAGTGTCATCATTCTAGAAGACGCAGATTCAGATTAAGAGAGAGGGTGGCTGCATTGTGTGCTTCTGAGACCTCCACCCAGATGCGGCTGGCACAACCTGTGGGGGGCCCAGGCAGACTGTCCTCAGCCCTTCCTCAAAACGACCCCCCTCCATGAAGGCCACCCCTCTGGGTAGGTCTGTCCAAGGACAAAAAAGTTTTACATCTGGCTAAACAATTATGGATCAGTATTTGCTCTATGCCTCAGTCTCCCCATCAGCAACACTCCTGGCCCACGTCAGCCTTTAGCATGAGGGCCACAAGAACAGTCGGTCACCCTGTATCTAGGCCTGAGTATAACAGGAAGCCATGCTGCTTCTTCAAGGAGTGTGTTTCGGTTGGGACATGAACCTTTCTCTTTATTTAGGCGAGAGCCAACGATGGGTCATGCATGGTGGGAGGGAAATGCCTGGGACTAAGTACCACCACCCCGAAATAGTCTCAGTTTTCAAATCTGGGAAGTGGGGATAAAAAATGAATGAGTATGGGAGATGTGGAGGGTGGGGGGAGTTCCTTACCCCTTCAGGGCTGACCCCCCTCTCCCAGTCTGACTACAACCAACCCCTCCTCCCTCCCACAAAGTAAGCCATTGATCCTGAAAGCAAGTCTATCTTGGACAGCAAAATAATAGAAGCAATCTCAGCTTTTTTTTTGGGGGGGGGGAATCTAGCTGCATGCACCAGGAAATGGAGACTTGTATAAATGTCATTACCATGGCAAAGAGTGAGTTGATCATTCTCAAACACTCTCTCTCACTGCCCCCCACCCACCCCCTGCCCCAGGATATTTATTTTACCCCACAGACAAACACTGCAAACATGTATTTCACACACAGGAACGGGGTAAATGGAGTCACTTATAAAACTGTTAGTCCGAGCCCCTAAAGTATAGCTCACGCTTGTTAGTGAGATGAAAGTCTTCGACTTTTTGAGGCCACAGAACCATTAAATATTAACCGCATAACCATGTTGTCCATTAAATTAATTTATGGAGTTAAAGAAATGGCTTTGGAACCCCTCTTGATAGACACCCAGCCCTCAAGTGCCACATAAAACAATCAGCCGGCTGGTGCTCAGTAAATGTTCCGTGACGCTCATCCAAACTGCTCCATCTATGTTTAAAATTAACACTGAGATTTGGGCTGTGAAACCACCTTTGGGCAGAGGGACTGGCTGGCCAGCGAGGGCAGGGAGCCGAAGTCTGGGGAGGTCTACCGCACGGTCAGACTTTCCACGTCTGATTCCTGGCAGAGGAGCGGGCTGCTCTGGGCTGCCAGCATCACAATCTTGGGTGCATTTGAACCCCCAGCAAAGCCCGGGCCGGGAGACCACACTGTCTAGCAGTCCGAGGAAGATGCTGGCCAGCCAAGCAGGGCTGCAGTTGCAGGGTATTGGAAATAAAAACCCCAGAGGTTCTTGGCAGTGCATCCAAGGACAGACACGGACAAGGGAAGGGCTGGCCATGAAGCAGATGGCACATGGCTCTGACCATGGAATTCACAGAGGGGGCCAGTGATATTGAGTGAAAACTTGGATCCTGAGTGGCCGTAGATGGGACCATCAGGAGGCAGAGCTGTGACGTGCGATGCTGGGTTGGCGGTGGTAAGGATTGTTTCTGGCTTATCCCTAATGACCATTCCAAGGTCATTCCAAGGTCATTCCAAGATCTCCAACAATCAGACCACAGATCCCAGCTTTCTAGTTCAGCAGAATTAAAGGTCACTTCTGCGCTGACCTGACCCCCTGCCATTCGCAGAGTAAATTATAGCCTGGGAGACGGCCGGCTGTGTGCTGAAGCCCTGCCGTTGCTCCTTGTGGCTGGCTCTGAGCAGCTCTTGTCTGTGCTAATCAGGTTAGGAGGCCCGCCTCTTGCAGACCCCACTTAAACGGCGCCCCCGGCCACCAGCAGCACCACTAGGGCCCCAGAGCCCCCCTGAATCTCATCCTGATTCAGGAGTCCTGTTCAAAGCCTGATCCCCAGAGATAAGATGTTATCGGTTTCCTCCTCCGGATGGCCCAGGACACACGACTGCAGATGCCTGGGCTCACCTGCCTCGAGGCCGATGAGAGCCATAAATCCCCAGCTGGGAGAGGCCTCCCCCGCCCTCCGCCCCCTCCTCCAGGGGCTGTGCCCATTTACTTAACTCCTTGGGAAAGGAATAAAGAGAAATAAAAGCTGGAGCGGCAGCCACCAATTGAACTGGAAATGGCAAATGCCTTTTAAAGAGAAAAATGAACACTGATCCGAAGAAGAGGAGCTTCTCGAGTAAGGGAACTCATCACTGGGAATTCTTCTTAGGTTAAGGCAGAAAATGTGACCAAGTATAATCGGCACGGTCACAAAATTGAAACTTGGGTTAATGGAGATTCTGTGGGTGCGCTCGTCTTCCTATCGGCCTGGGAACATCCATTAATACAGTTAGCAACTTGCTTCTTATTTAAACATTTTTATTGTTTTTGAATCATAAAGTATTAGTGCATAAAGGGACCCTGCGGCCACAACTCTGTGTAGGGACAGAGCATTTGAGAAGCAACAAACACTGTGATACACATTCTCCCGTCCAGCCCCCTTCAGGAGCCCTGTGAGGGAGTCGTCTTTACCCTATTTTACAGATGAAGGAACCTGGGGCTCAGAGAGGGAGACTAGCTTGCCCAGAGTCACAGAGCCAGTGGGGGGCAGTGGGATTCGATCCCAGCTCTTCCCACTCTAACACCAGCTCTTGCAACCAAAGATGATCCCACACTTGCCTCTCCTCAAGACTCTTGAGTCAGACTCCACAGCGGGTTTCATTTAACTAAGAAATCCTATCTCCATGAAAGCCAGTGGTAACGTTAACTTGTTTATGCCTTGTAGTAATAATAATCAAAAGCTGGTGTCGACTGAATGCCTTCCCTGTGCCGGATGCTTGCTGGCACCTGGCCTGTGTCCATTCCTTTCCTCCCCACGACTCCCTTCTGTGGAGTTCCTGTTCTCCTCCCTCTCACACAGATGTGGAAACTGAGGCTCTGGGAAGGTAAGTAACTTGCCCAAGTTCTCAGCGCTAATGAGGCAGCCTCGCCATCCAGAGGCCACGTGCCAAGGCCACTGGAGTAGGAGCCTGTCATTTGCACTGGAGGGATCCCGGGCTCTAGTCAAAGTGGAAGGACAAATGGGCTCTTCTTCGTGACGTTGCTGTCACTCTGCCATCTCTTCTTCGGCATTGGCTGTTTTCATGCGTGTGTGTGTGTGTGTGTGTGTGTGAGCACTTGCACGGGTAAAAATGTGTACACAAACATTTGTAACCATCAGGACTTCTGTGAATAAACAAATATGCATTTCAGAGGTTTCAGATGCTATTGAACTCAGAATTGATTCTGACAGTTCGGGTTCCAAAAGGAATTCAAAGCAACAGCTCTCCTGTGTCCAGCAAAATGTCACATACAGAACATCCCGTCAGCAGGAGACCCCTTAACCGAGCTCCCAAGCCGGTGGAAATGATTTAAAATAGCATTTTGTAAACATGGGCACGTCCCGAAAGAAGTGTAGTCTCAGCTGTGATCCCAAGGCCCTTGGGCCCCAGAGGGTGGCCCAGTCAGGAGAGACCCCTCCCCGAGGGACACTCAGACCCACCGCCCTGGCCCAGAAATGCCAGGCATCAGGATGCACCTGCCAGACCACAGCAAAAGGTTTTGTACAGACAGACTCTCTGGCAGAGGACCAGCCCTTCCCCTACCACCACCCTTACCCGGCAGTACTCGTCGATGGGCTTCAGCCTCTTCACGGCTACGTCCCGGATGTGGCTTCTCCGGAAGAGGATTTTGCCTGGAAGAGAGACGCTTGTGAGCCGGGTGATTCTGGGGAAAGCTGCCATGGGACCCCGGCCTTCTGCCCTCTCATTCCCCTCTCCCTCGGCTTCTCAGCCTGGCAGCTGGCCCCCGAGTGCCACCACCTCTGCCCCCTTTCAAGAAAACAAGAGAGGAGCAGTCACCTCTCCCAGGGGGCAGGAGGCGCCCGAGGCTGAGGGCCCAGGACCTCTGGGGCACAGGCGCAGCCTCAGAGGCTGCCATCTTGGCCAAATCACCTTGTCTGGGTCTGATGGCAGGATCGATGGCCTGGCGTGGGCGCGGCTCCCGAGTGACCTCACAAATTAATACAAAGGACGGCCCAACCCACATGCTGTGTTTTGTTCTCAGGCCCTTCCCTCCTTGAGAAATCGGCATTCATTCCTGCCAGCCAGGCAGGAATTCCTATTCTTAGTTTAGGTGGGTGGCTATTTCCAGGGCGGGCACGGGCCAACGCCAGGGGAGCACGGCTGCCCCAGCCTGCCTTCCTCCAGCCTCTCTGCACACACAGCCTCCAAGCAGTCTGGGCTGTGGTGCAGACGGGCTGGTACACCCCTCTGCAGGTGTGGGGGGGCTTACAGGACATGCCAGCCCCTCAAACCTTCCCAGAAGGCTCTTCTGAGCTAGCCGAATTCAATTTCAACAACTAGATCAACGCATAGTCCTTTTCAGCTGGTTCAATTTAGAATGTGAAGTCCTTGGTCTGACTCTCAAGTCCTAACACAGCTGACATGTCTGTGCCCAGCGGCCATCAACGTCTAGGTCAATGCCTCCCTTTTAGAAGGCCTTCCTTGATTGGCCAAGCTGGCAGTAATCTCCCGCTTTCCAGAACATCCACACACGTTGTCCATTCCTAAGGTATGAGCCCCATTCTGCCGTGTGTGACAGATATATGAGAACCTCCTTCCGTCCGGGGCCTGGCTGACACATCTTAGAACCCACATAGCTTGACAAGTGGTAAAGTGCTGAGCCTGTAGTTGTAATAGGCATCTGTTGTCCCTGTCTGTCCGATTTCCCTCTGGAGAGCCTCCCTCCTCCATTCCCAGTCCTTGTGGTTCAACGGGGCTAACCACACTCCCTGGCAACAAGGGCAGGCATGTGACCCAGCCCAGCCAACCAGGGTCGGTGATTGGCTCAGAGATGGGCAGGGGACCCAAACTGGGCCAGGGAGGGTCAGCCCTGAGACTTCTGCTGGAGCCCTTTCTTTCCCACAGTTGCTGAGGTGGCAGGATGAAAGCCTGGAGCTTCTCGTGGCCATCTTTATTATTGCCTGAGAAGGAAACCTACTGAGAGAAAGGAGCCGCGTCTGGAACAAAGTAGGTGCTCAGTTAATGTTTCCTGAATGGTTGAAAGCAGACCAAAGAGATGACGAAGGGCAGATTCCTTTGACAACATTTGAGCAGCGGGACATAGCTGTTCCGAACCCAAGGTCTACCTGGTACTTGTCACATGTATAAAACAAAAAAAAATTACCTTTTATTGAAACTAATTGGAGATGGATTTTTATCACTTGCATTAAAGGAGTTCTAATTAAGATCACTGCCATTGCATGTGAACACGTGTGGTTGACTGCACGTCAGTTCACTAGAGCCCCTTCTATCGAGGCCCAGGGGAGGTACTAAGCATTGTCTTGCTTTAGGTTGTTTCCCAGATGCAGACCCAACGACGAGGCGTGTCAGTGGCTTATTTGGAAGCCGTTCCAGAAGATCCGAGGAGGAGAGGAGAGGAAGGCAGGGAAGGGAAGGAAGTACTCCCAAGCCAGTTAATCAGCATGGGGAGCTACAGCTCAGGTCCACCGGGGAACTCCAGGGGACAGAACAGCCGATAGCTCAGGGGTACCCCGACTGAGGGCGAGGAGCATTTATCACCAGCTCCCAGCTCGTGAACGTCGGAGAGCGTCACATCCCTGGCACTTTGGCCAAGTAGGTTTGCAAGGCTAGAACAAAGCCCCCGGCTGTTCCCATGAGCAGCCTTTGGAGACAGAGGTGAAGGGTAGGGGACCTGGGGGTGGGCGCTGAAAGCAGCTGCTGTAGCCTGAGCTCCCTGTCACCTGAGGACTGGTCACCAGCCCTGCTCCAGTCAGACAGCAGAGCAGCCACCTTGTCCTCTCATGGGTGACCTGCTTCCCACTGATGTCTCTCATCCCCCTGCATCGGGTGTGACCAGCTCCGTCCTCCCCTTGTCGCCACACACTCCACTCAGCACAGGCTTTGCCTACAGCAGGCGCCCCCCAGGTATCTGCTGGTCCATTCACTTTCCTCTCGTGGACTGTCCCTCCCTTGCTCTCTGAAGCCAGGCTGACGGGCCATCTCCCCATCAGAGGCACGATACTCTGCAGACTGGACAATGTCACCGAGATAAATTGGCTCTGCCACGTGTGCTCCTTTTGAGAGGAGATAAAACATGATTTATCAAGACACTGGAGACGGCCTCTCTTCCTTGGGGAAAGATGTCACAGACTTGGTATTCCTGGCCTCTTTGCCTCCTACCCTTTTTTGGTTGCCTGTCGCCTTAGTGCCCGCAGGCCGCGGGAGCCTATGCGCACGGCCGTGGGGACGGCGTGTGAAATAGCATGCAGCGGGAGGAGACCCGCTCTCCGGCCTGACCAGAGACAGGCAGCCCTGGGCGGGCTTTCTGAGCCCTCGACCTGAGCCTCCTTCGTCGAGAGCTGGAGGCTCCCCCGGCCCAGGGATGCCCGTGGCCACACGGCATCTCACAGGAACCAGAAGAGTTCATCTGAGCAGCGAGGAAAGCGAAGGAGAGACTGAGGCCCACAGACCTGGCTCTGCCCTGTGCCCCTCCTGAGATGAAACATGCCTTATCCATTCTCCAAAAATAGCACTTCTGTCCTTCCCCATGCTGGTGGGGGACAGAAAGCAAAGGAGGTAGATGGACTCCAGTCCTTCCCATGCTGGCGGGGGACAGAAAGGAAAGGAGGCACATGGGAGATCAACTGCCTCCCTTTCCAATGCCCCATCTCAAGGCTGACCCAACCTCTGAGTTTGGTGTCCCTGAGATGTGGGGCTAGATACACAGATCACAGAAGACCCGATCCCGTTGCAGCAGACCCAGCAGAAAACTAACAGTTATGGGACGATTAAGGCCTCCATAAGGTGCAGAAGGCTGGGAGAAGGGAGGGATGGGGGTGGGAGAGGTGGGGAGATAGGTGCAAGGTCTCCCTGCCCACACTGGTACGGCACCCCCCTCCTGCCCCTCTCACCCACCCCCTGCAAGAGTGGCCGCCCTGCCTCTGCGCCGGACACCTTTCACGCCCTCCACAAGGCCCATGGGTCTGTTGCTCAGGTGCAAAGTCAGAGAAGTTCTGTACAAGCCATTTCCCGGCTGCTTTTTTGGAATCCCAACAGGGCTTCTCTCCTCCCCACTGAAATCCTGACAGGAGCAACGTTTTCTTTTCTTGGGGCTTTGGCACAGGCAGCAGAGGGCAGGAAGGGGGAAGAGGGAGGGAAGATCTGGAAGGGATTCTACGGTCTGGACTTCTCCGTTAGGAATCCAAACCGCACTCAGAAAGTCACACCGGGGACTGTATTAAAAGGTAGAGAGAAAAAGAGGAGGAGGAGGAAAATCCCCATTAAGGAAGCTGAGACCACAGGGCATTAAAGGCCTCTTGTAAATGTAATTCAGCCCATTCACAGGTCCTGCCAGAGTCTTCAAAGCCACGCAGATGCTGCCCTAGAAATATGATAAAGCATCATAAGGAAGATTACACACGGGCATGAAACAGACCTCAGCACATAACTCATTCCTGAAAGTGGAGAAGAAAGCTGTCAAGCCTGACGGGGTCCAAGCACATAAGTGTAGGTCCCTCCTGCTGCTGCTGTGGGCTGGGCTGAGAAGGGGGGACAAGAGGAAGAAGCAGGGGCCTCAGCAGGAGTCCTGGGTTCAGTCCTGCCTGGGCCACAGGCTGGCTGTGTGACCCTGAAGTGGGTTCCGCCTCTGCATTCTCATCTGGAGATGCAAGGGCTGCTCCCTCCAGAGGTCCTACGATGTATACAGCAGGGGTGGTGGAATTGAGAGGGGCAGAGGAAGAGGGAGACAAGTGGTAATAGAAGCCAAGTGCTTTCTTTGTGCCCAGCATGTGCTAAGAGCTTTCCGTTAGATTCTCTTGCTTAATCCTCATGACTATGAAGCAAGCACTTTTTAAAAAAGATTTTTTTTATTTATTTGACAGAAAGAGCGAGCGAGAGAGCACGAGTAGGGGGAGTGGCAGAGGGAGAGGGAGAAGCAGACTCCTATTGAGCAGAGAGCCTGACACAGGGCTCGATCCCAGGACCCTGGGGTCATGACCTGAGCTGACGGCAGGCACTTAACCGACTGAGCTACTCAGGCGCCCCACAAGTATTTTTATTATCCCTCCTTTGCACAGGAGATGGTGGCTCAGAGAGGACTTGTCCGAAGTCACACAGCTATTAAGTGGCTGAGATTTCGACCTGGGATCTTGGAGCTCACATAGTAAGGGGGAGAGAAGGCAATGTGTCCAGAGTTCTTTGGGGTCCGATCAAGTAGGTCCTTGAGAGCCATGGTGAGGACTTGGGATTTTATTCTGTGTGATGGGAGCGTTATCAACATCTCCCCCTGCTAGGGGCCATGCTGTGGTCTGGGGAACAGCTGCCTTGGGGGCTGACTGAGAACTGTGTAAGCAATAACCATGGATGGTGGGAAATGCCATGGCGTACCACGTACAGACAGTCCTCCTGAGGTCTCTGCCTATTCCAGACAAGCGAACCAGTGAACAGATCAACAAAGTGGGAAGGAGAAGGGACCCAGTATCTAGTGGACTCTGGAAAGAAAGAGCTCCCTGAAACAGCACACCTCCCTGTCCTTCCTGTCCCTCGCCCCTGCTCTGGTTGGGCAGGTGTCAGCCACAAGTCAGTGGGCATTGCCTGGCAGAGGTCGATCTCTGTCCCAGTCTCCAGTGTGGCCACTTTGGGCCAGGACACACAGATGGGGCCTCGACTCAGGAAGGTCCCCATGCGTGGGGGGCAGAGGTATTTCTTCCTCCCGCCCAGGATACCAGGCACATAATGAGGCATCTCCGTGGTACCTGATGGGTCTTAGTAATTGGCATTTGCTTCTAGAGAATGAATTGTTCCGTTAGCCAGGGCACTGGCTAGAAGGAAAGGACTCGCCTCGGGGCCTCTTTCGGTCTGTTCAAGCTGATCTGTTCTTGGCAGCCTCTCCTCTTCAAGCTCGCAGTGTGCATGTGTGCATGTATACTTCCTCGAACAAGCTCCTCTTCCTTGCTTTCCCTGCCATCCGGAATGCCATCTATCTGCCCATCAAGAACAAGACAGATGCGGACCCTGCTCTCAAGGAGCTTACATTTGAACCGGGGAGGGGATATGCATGGAAGGGATACCGAATACAATTTTCCTGTCTAGTAAGTAGCATGTGACACATGTGTCTCTCCTACCTCTAAAAGAGAATAAAACAGGGTAATGGGGAGGGGCATCCCTGGGGTGGCAGGGGGAGAATTCGGCTAGTGGTCAGGGAACTTTGGTGGAGAATTTGAGGAGGAGAGGAAGCTAGTTATGCAAAGCTCTGGGGCGCTCAGCCAGAGGCAACCACAAGATGAAGCTGAAAGACAGAAAAGGAGCCATGTACTGGTTGTGTAAGCCATAGAAAGGAGTTTGGGTTTTTTTTGAAGCACCTTGGGCCTCCTTCCCCATCCCAAGTTCTCCGCCGTGAAGCCTTCCTTGATTGCCTGCCTTTGCCCTCCTTTGCCAGCCTCCGGGACCCTCTGGCAGTCACCTCACTCTTGCCTCCCATCTCCTGCTGTCACAGAGAATTTGTCAGGGAGTCACCATCCCAGGGCCCCCTCTTACCTTCCCAGGGGGCTCCCTGGTACAAAGGCCACCCCGACCCCCCAGGGCACAGATGGTCCCAACCCTCTCCCTTCGGGGCAGCCCAAAGAGCCTGGAGCATCACAGGGGATTGGCCTAAGAAGCAGGGGAGGCCACAGCAGGGCCCAGAGGCCCCAGACCACATGGTGCAGAGACCTCGTTCTCCACAAGCAACACTCCTACTCATCTAATTGGATCTGAGGACAGAAAGGGAAGGGGGTGCATTAGCCTCCCCGGGCGGCTAGAACAAATTACCATAGGGTGGGTGGCTGAAAACAACAGGAATTTACTCTCTCCCAGTTCTGAGGCCAGAAGCCTGCAAACGTGGGCAAGGCACCCCCGGAGGTGCTAGGGGACAATCCACCCTCCACTCTTGCAGCTTTGGTGGCTGCGGTGCTCCTCGGCTTGTGGCACCGTCACTCTCATCTCTGCCTCTGTCTTCATGTGCCCCCCCTGCCCCGTCCATGTCTCAGACCTCCCTCTGCCTTTCTCCCATAAGGACACCTGGCTTTGGGTTCATGTCTGCCCTCAATTCAGGATAATCTCATCTCTAGATCATTAACTTAATTACATCCGCAAAGACCCTTTTTCCATGAGGTCATATTCACAGGTTTGGGGATTTGGATGTGGACATATCTTCTGGGGGGCCATAGAGCTGGCCTGACATGTGACAGTCTTGTATCCCTGGATTGCAGTTGCCCTGAAGGCAGGGATGACTTTCTATCCTCCCTTTGTTCCTGGCAATCCCTGGCACAGAGCTGGGTGCCATGAATGTGGGTGCTGCCTGATGCCCTCAGGAGGGTCAGAGGATTGTCTGGAGAGAGTGCTTCAAGGGTCTCTGGAGCCCAACAGGGGACAGGCAAGCTGTGTGGATCAGAAAGTAAGTGGGGGCAGCGGGGGGGGGGTCCTCTCTGGCTCTGCTGGCTGATGTGGCATCCGGGAGAGTCTCTTCTTTACAAAACCAACTTGGGGAGAGAAGGTGTGAAGGTCACTAGAGGAACTTTCCCACCCTTGCAAAAAATGACATGCATGTATGCTCATAGCGTGTGCTATGGTCTAAATGCCTGAGCCCCTCAAAATTCATGTTGAAATCCTAATGCTCACTGTGATGGTATTGGGGTGGAGCCTTGGTGGGGGTGGTGAGGTGAGATGGGAGGCAGAGCCCTCACAAATGGGATTAGTGCTGTCATGAAAGACACCCCACAGAGGATACAGTCAGAAATTGGCAACCAGAAAGAGAACCCTCACCAGACCATGCTGGCACCCTGATCTTGGACTTCCAGCTTGAGAACCGACAGAAATAAATTTCCATTGTTTATCAGTCACCCAGTGTGTGCTTTTTTGTTATAGCAGCCCGGCCAGACTAAGACAGCCATACTAAGACAGCACTGCCTGTGGAGGGGGAAGGAATAATTAGCTTCCACCCCCACAGCTCTGGCTCCCAGTCGATTGGGGCAGGCGGTGGGGGGGGTTTGCCCATCAGCATCTCTAGTGCAGTGCCCTGAGCTTCTTTTGAGGGACAATCCCTCCTTCCCGCTCAGTCTGTCTGATTTTAGTGAGTTTCATCTCACCCCAAACTCCTGGCATTACCCATCAGGACAGTCCAGCCATGGGCATGTGACCCAAGCTGGTCCAAGGAGAATCAGCCCAGGACTTCCGCTGGAACCACCAGAAAGAGAAGTACTCTTTCTCCAGGGGCTGCTAACTCAGACACTGCAGACCCCAAGTTTCCAGAAAGTATCTTTGCAAATCTCTGTCACCATTTGGGGAAAGCTTGTCTGAGTAGCCAGAGAAGAAAGCAAAGCTAGGAACTAGAGAGACACACGATTTGGTCACCTGTATCTAGCCATGCCTGAAACCATTACCCCTGAAGTTTTCAGTTATCTGAGTCAATGCATTGCCCCGATTTTTCTTAAACTAGATTGAGATGGGCCTAGTTCTTGTCACGTATAGGTTCCTGACTAGTACATCTGGCCCTGCCACATACTGTTGTGTGATGTGGGACCAGTCACAAGCTATTGGAATCTGTTTCCTCAAATGGCAAAATGGGCATCGTAATGCCTAACTCAGGATTATTGTGAGGCATCAATGAACCCATGTACAAAATCACTGAACACGGAGCCCAGCCCATAATAACCATTGAGCAAATGGGATCTCTTACGAGCCGACAATTCCAGGTCAAGTAGGTGGTGTAGCGTGGGGGTGGGGGTACAACCTGGCCCCACCCACCCGCTCACCGGCCTGTGGGATGTGAGCACCACAGTGTTTCCCCAGCACCCTCCATCACCCGTCTTCCCCACCCAAGGCCAAACACTGGCTCCCTTCAGCCTGCAGCCACCTTTCCTGATTCAAACCCGCCCCCTAAAAACACTGTCTCCCACGCAGCTCCCATTTCTTTCCTCTGGGACGCTCTTCCGTCAGCCCAATTCAAAGAGCCCGGCACAGAACACTGAGAGGCAGCGATTACTCACGCCACCCGCCCACCTGGGGGCGCTAGGGTGACTCAGCAGGTGAGCCTCCCCTGGGGCACTCTCGGCCCCCTCCCCCACACACTCGGGGAAAACAGACTCGCAAAAATCCACCCAGGTTTGCCACGGATGGAAATCTTTACTCTCTTGCAGCCCCAGCATGCTTACGGTAAGACCCTTCACGTTCAGGAGAGGAAAATGACCTCCAAATTCTGGTCTGGAGGTTCCCACTCCCAGGGCAGAGCCAGGCATAAGGCAACACAGTCTTTCATTCCCCCGTCCTCAGTGGGGCCAGGTGGGATTTATGGGTATCTGCTAGAAGAAAGCACCTAGTCCTGGCATAGCCGAGGTTTTAATTCGTCTCTACTGAATCAAACGGAATTGAAGTCGTTTTGAGCAGCCTTACAGAGCAATCCACGATCAGAACAATTTTTTCCTTTCTTTAAAAAAAAGCCACACTTTTTTTGGAAGTATAATATACATACAGAAAAGTGCACTCTTATATGTATATAGCTCAATGAATTTCACGAACAGAACCCACCCTCGGTAACCAGCGCCCAGGCCAAGAAACAGAGAATCGGGTGAACCCCAGAAGACCTTGATTGCACCCGCGCAGATTTTAGGTGGGGTTTGTTAGCACTTCTGTCCTGGCACGGATGTTAGACTCTGGAGTGCGTGATATACGTTGCAGAGAAGGGCCACTAACACAGTTATTGTTTTAGTAATATTTACTTTCACTTTCTCCAGGCTTATTTAAAAATACATGCTTTATGATTTGATTCAAGTTGCAGCAAATTTAAGTTCAGAGTGAGTCTGGATCCTTGGAATGAAGTCCCTTTTCTATGAAATGTGAACACTTTTATTAATTGTTGTGAATAGGGGGTAGATGCTTACCTACAGTGTAAGCTTCGGGAAGAGCTGTGTTCACAGAAACAAAACCCCTGAATTTGTCAACTTGTTCTGCCTCATTTGGGAGAATGCCCAGGCATGGTCTTTAGCCCTGATATGGACTGGAGATCCTTCATTAGCTATATGATCTTACTTTGGGCCACATGCTGCCAGACAAGACCAGCTCAGGTCTTATGAATCCCCTGTAAGGTAGGGATTCCCAGTAAATATCAGATCAAGGAAGGATGTTGGCCCTGACAGCACCATGCGTAGGCGCGGCAGGCAGGCTGGCCCAGCCCAACCCTGGGACATAGAGCATTGTGGTTGACCTCCCATGTGCCCCTTAGCCCCAGGGAAGGGAGAGGCTTTGGGATTCAATACAACAGTACTTCAGGTGGGCACACTGAGGACAAATGCCACTTGGGTGCCATTGGGGTTCCTTAAGGCACAGGCTGTGGTCTCACTCACAGCTCAGCTTGGACGGGGCTGAGCACAGCCTGGGGGTGCTTGGTAAACCTGTGTAATACCTACACTAATGGTGGGCTGGGTGGCAAAGGCCAAGAGCACTGACCTTCTCGGCCATGGTCACGCTAGTCTGATTTCACCTTCCAGATTTCACCTTTCCATTCTTGGTCCACTGTGAAGGTTTTAAAAAAAATAAAATAGGGGCGTCTGGGTGGCACAGCGGTTAAGCGTCTGCCTTCGGCTCAGGGCGTGATCCCGGCATTATGGGATCGAGCCCCTCATCAGGCTTCTCCGCTATGTGCCTGCTTCTTCCTCTCCCACTCCCCCTGCTTGTGTTCCCTCTCTCGCTGGCTGTCTCTATCTCTGTCGAATAAATAAATAAAATCTTTAAAAAAAATTAAAATTAAAATTAAAAAAAATTAAAAAATAAAATAAAAATAAAAATCTAGTGCCATTCAGTTGCCAGCATGGGATGAGAGGGTGAGTTGCAGAGTTGAGAGGCCCGGGGCCTTTCAAACCCCCGTGTCCTGCGTACATTAACCGGCCTGGGCATCAGCCTTCTCATATGCCGGGTGGGATTACAGAGCTGAGACAGGGACTGGAGGCACACAGCTGCGCACACAGGAGGGGTCTGACGCCAAGTGCCTGTTGTCACAGAGAAGGGTGAGGCCCCATCACTCCGTGTTTGGCCAACAGCCCATGGTGACCTTTTGCCTCTCTGACTCCCAGTCCATTTTCTACCCAGTAGCCCAAATAACATTCTTAAGATGAAACCTTTGCTTAAACCTTTCAGTGCCTTCCCAGGGCACTGAGCGCAAAATCAGAACTCCTTCCTGTAGCCGGAATGGCCCTGCAGGGTCTGACTCACACCTCCCTCTGCCATCTGGTCTTCTCCTGCCAGCCACGCTGGGCTTCAGTGAGGGCCACAGACCTGCCACCTCGGGGCCTGTGTGCATGCTGTCCCCTCTCCTGGGACACAGTCCCCCCGGCTCTTGGCACAGATAAGGCCTTCCATACTTCAGATCATCGCTTGGGGAGGCCTCGGCAGGCCCCTCCGAGTGAGGGGGGTGCTCTCTATCTTTCTCAGAGCCCTGGACTGTCTCCTTCCCAGAATTCACTGAGATTTGTAATGCTCTTACCTCTTTGTATGATCGTTTACTAGCATCCTCAGGGCCCAGCACAAGGACTGGTGCACAGAGGCCCCAGTGGATGTTTACTGAATGGATAAGTGTGTGTTGACACCCTCTCGCTCTCGACTGTCTGTCTCATTTATACACACAAACACACACACAAGAGGGGACTAGTAAACGTAGCTCACTCTGCACGTGCTGGGGGCTGCTGGCCCAGACCCGGGCTGCAGCAGGGATGGGCTCGCCCTCCAGCACCCAGACAGAGCGAGGCCAGAGAGTGTGGCTACTCAGAGCCCAGCATCGGGGCCAAGCTGTCCCCACCGTGTGGATGTGGGTGTGGCGGGCGTGGTGGGCAGTGGCTCACAGCCTCTCTGTGAGAGCCGCAGAATAAAAGGCCCCATTCAGCCCCTGCAGCCTCAGCTCCTCCCTGCCAGGGGAGGCTGCCCTCAGGAAAGGGGACGGTGGGACGCTGGGCAGAGCTTTCCGGCGGCCTCTCCCTGTGGCCTGGCCCACAGCAGGGGCCAGTGGTGGGGGGCAGGCCAGGGATACAGGGCCTCTGGGGCACAGAGACACAACAGAAAAGGCCCAGCCAGCTGAGGAGGCTGTGGGCAGGCAGGGGCAGTCCTGGTTCCAAGGGTGATGCTGAAAGACACCGTTGACTTCTGATGGTCTGTACAGAGGAAAATCCCCAGGATGTGGAGGCCCATTGGAAAGCGGCCCCTCAACCACAGGCCTGGCTGTGCCAGCTGGAGGGAAGTTTGCCTGACTCCCTCTGGGTGGACGCAGTCCCCCAAAGCCTGCTTTTCTTGAGCTTTGGCTCTGTTGGCAGAACTGAGCCCAGACAGTCAACCCTCTTCAGCAATCTCCCAGCAACACTTTCTGTGGTTTCCCCCGCTCCCGCAAGGGTGGTGAGGATAATACGAGTAATCCGTAACATCGCTGAGTACTTGGTGTGTGCCAAGCACTGTGCTGTGTATTTTATATTTGTTCTTTTATTTGATCTTCGTTACCACCTATGATCTAGGTACTGGGATCCACTGTCATTCTCATTCTATGGCTGGGGAAATTGAAGGTCAGAAAAGGGACCCAAGTGACCTGCCCAAGGTCACAAAGCTAGTAGGTGGCAGGGCTGGAATTTAATGTGCCGTGGCCTTTCTCTAGGCCACCTGGAAGTGCCTAGGCACTTAATGGTTTTGCTCTATTCCTTCTTTTCTCGGTACCTTTTCTCTGTGTATCCGGTTGGCCTGCCTCCCCCCAGAGCTACATCTCATGTAGTCACCCACCCCCAACCCCATGAGCATGGTCAGCGAGCACCACTCACTCCCTCACTCACTTGCTAGTAATCCAGCCTTCCCAAATGCAGGCGCTGGGCCTGGGGGCTGGGCTGTGATGACACCCAATGCGGACGCGGCGCAGGCCTCGCAGAGTATGCCGTCTGTGTGACCCGTTACATCGGGGACACACAGGAGGGAGGACAGGCCTAAAAAGTGGTAGGAATGAGCCAGGGCAAGGGAAGTGGAGAGAATGTCCCAGAAGGAGGGAAGAGCCTGAGCAAAGGTCCAGAGATAATAGAACCCAGCTAAAGTAAAGTGAATGGGTTGGGAGGTTACGGGGTGTGGGTGGCAAATACTAGAAGATATCGAATGGGTGACAGGGGTTTGACCACACAGAGTAACGCAGAGCCATTCAAGTTGTATTATTTCAGAAATACCCCAAGTTCCTGAACCGTCAAGGCCAAGGACCACAGTTTTTACCTGGGGGGACACAGGTACCATCAGCTCCTTCTGAAGTACTTCTCCCTCAAGTCTTAGCCCTGAGGGTCAGAGGATGGGGGACACACTTGGGCCTAGTCCCTGGTTGGGCACACACAGCACGAGCTCAAGCCTGTGTTCTCACCAGTGTCGACGCCCACCACAGTCCACATGGATCCTGGGGTTAAAACCAGGAGATACTGGAGGTCATCATGTCCAGCCCCCTCACTCTCTGAGGTCAAGACTGAGCTCACCCAACTTCACACAGCCAGTTAGTTAGCAGCCAGGCTGGCACTCGGCAGGGCACTGGGGCTGGCGGCCTGGTTCTGGGGTAGATTTTGCGGCTTTTGCACCTACAAGTTACGTTCCCCAGGGCCCCCAACCCAGCTGTATTTCCTAATTTCTACCCCAATCCTAACCCCACAACAAGAGCTGCCACCATCGGCACCATTTCAGAGGAGCCTGTGGGAGTCGGCCTCCAAGGCAGCCCCTGGTGACACATACCTGAGTCCCTCGCCTCACACAGTCCCCTCCCATGCCCTACAGGGCTGACCCGTGGAGCAGCAGGACACTGGAGAAATGACAGGGTGACTCTAAGACTAGGTTATAAGAGATACCACAGCCCCCTTCCTGTCTTGCTCTGAGATCACTCACGTTACAGGAAGCCGGCCGCCATGGTGCGAGGACACCCAAGCACCTTATGGAGAGGTCCACATGGCAAGGACCGGAGGCCTCCTGCCAGAAGCCAGCACCCATCTGCCAGCCATCTGAGCGAGCCCAGTGAGTCCCCAGTTATGCCTTGTGCAAACATTTGGACTGTTCCTTCATAGGAGATCCTGAATCAAAACCGTGCAGTTAAGCTGCTCCTGAATTCCTGGCCTACAGAAACACTGAGATAATAAATGTCCGCTGTTGTTTTAAGCTGCTAAATTTGGGGGGTAATTTGTTACATAGCAGTAGGTAACTGACACGCCCTGCTCCCCCTGCCGTGCTCATGAGAGAGCCCCTGGGTTACCTGAATCAGAGATATTCGGGGTGTCGGTTACAAACGCAGATTCCTGGGATTTACCCCGATCCCCTGAGTTAGAATGGAATGGAATGGTGGGGGGCAGGGTGAGAACCTGCATTTTTCATAAAGCCCCTCTCGTGATTCCCATGCACCTCTGAAGCTGAGAAGTACTGAATCACTCTAACTCCCCTCAGGATCTGAAGAGGCTCAGAGAGCTGCTGGGATGGTCCTTGCCACACCCCTAAGCCAAGGCACGCCTGGTCCTAGAATCAGCACTAGACTCCCGGCTCAGTGCTCTTTCTACTTATTTCCTCCTTTGTCCATTTCAGATTGCTTTCTGAGAGGAGTGAGCTTTCTTTTCTTTTTCTCTTATTTATATTTACAGTGCACACAGCGAAATGCTACACAATTATTTGTCTATGTAAGAGCTAGCCCGGCTTGCAAAAAGCTTTGCTGGCACTAAGCAAAATGTGGATGTAAAGCTAAAAAGGATATGGGGGATGAGGCTCTGCAGAGGGGCTGGTGCCGCTGCAGAACCTTGCGTCAGAATGAGCTACTTTCTACCCACCAAGTTGCATCAGCTCCAGGCATTCCTCCCCGGCAAACAAAATGCAGTGTGTCTAAGGCAGAAACCACGGATGACGACAAGGAGGGAGTGTACTGAGCTCCTGTCACCCCAGTAGGTAAGAATAAAAACCCCACTTTCATTTTACAGCATTTGGGGCTTAGAAAGAACTCCTACACAATCTTACTACATTACCCTGACGCATTCAGGCTTTCACTCGACACAATTGCGAGCAGCTACTATGTGCCAGGTAACACGCCAGGTGCAGGGGACCTATGGATTGGTTTCTTTATTTCATAAACATTTATATATGTTTACTGTGTGTCAGGCACTGGCTGAAGCCCTTTGAAAATATTAACTCACTTAATCCTTACAACAGCTCCACAAAGTAGATGCCATTATTGTCCCCATTTTACAAGGAAATTGACATACACAGAGGTTGAGTCACTTTCCCAAGGTCAAACAGTTAGTAGGGGGCAAAATAGGGATTGGAACCCAGGCAGTCTGGCACAGACTCCACCCTCTTAACTAAGATAAAATAAGGCATGGTTCATGTTCTTCAAAACTCCGGTGTTTAGGGCGCCTGGGTGGTTCAGTTGGATAAGCACCTGACTCTTGATTTTGGCTCAGGTCGTGATCTCAGGGTTGTGAGATAGAGTCCCATGTTGGGCTCCATGCTGGGCGTGGAGTCTGCTTAAGATTCTCTCCCTCTCCCTTTGCCCCTATGCACACCTCTTTCTTTAAAACAAAAACAAAAACAAAAAGGCCAAAACTCCAGTTTTTAAATCCCCATGACCACAGAGGAAAAGGTGAAGCCCAGAGATAGCTTCTGAATTTTCCCAAGTCACACAGGCTGAGACTACAAGCTAGGTCTGATTCAGGCAGCATGACTTTGCCCCACTGTTTGTGTCTGTTCACAAAGCAGGTCTAGCAGAAGATGGGTGTCAGGGCAGCGAACAAGGAAGGTGTTTCTAGAGCCCAGAAAGAGAGATGGTTTCTCTTAGGGCCCCACTGGCAAATCTAAAGTATCCTGAGAGACCCCAGAGCAAATGAACAAGGCTCACTCACTGTCTAGGCCATCATGATTTGTGACTGTCTGCTGCCTGCCGGTATTCATGCCTCCAGATATTTTCGGGGCAGTGTTATTTATAGACCACATTTCTATTTATATTTTCATTGAATTCCTGCTAACCCTAGCTAGATTCCCCCCAACCCCCCAAAACCTAGAGAGAGGAGGATAAGAACTCTTTCTCACCAAGTAAGTCAGGGGCAAAGGTGAAGGTCAAAGTCTTGGTTATGTGTGCAGTCTTTCAGCAGGAGCCCTTTGCAGGGAAGCATTCAAGACAAGGGGGCTTTCTGCACTTTCCAAAGGAAATGGGGGGTGGGGGGAAGGGCACAAAGCTGGCCTTATACAGAGGCAGCCATATTCTGCCCATGCAGTGGGATTTGAGGTGGGCCTACAAGACCTCTGTTTCCCTAAAATGTTTTCTCTTTTGTATGATATTTCATCATTAGGCATTTATTCCTTTAGTCTATTAGATCACAAAATATTGGGACTGTGAGAAAACCTAGTCAGTATCAAGTCCAATCCTAGTATTTCTCAGATGGGGCAATTTAGCCTCAGAGAGGTAGGACTTGTTCTCATGGGAGAATCTGAACGAATACACTGAATTCTGCTACAGTGCACAGGTGTTGGAGGAAGAACTGTCAGGCACAGAGAAAGAAACTGAGGACAGCAAAGTAGGCTCAGAATTCCTCTAACATCAAGTTTTAGGAATGAACAAGTAAAACCATGTGATGTTTCCTAAAGTTCTCTTTGGTGCCCCAAATGAAAATTTTCTGGTTTTAGGGCCATATAGAAAATCGAAGGTAAAGTGGGATTTCTTTCTTCCTTTTAGTCCCTTGTTGAGCTGTGGTTTAGGAAATTGTGATTATTGTTGCTATGTGGTTACTTTATAGGTGTGTGTTTAGAAAGCCTGCCTTCTGGAAGTCAGTTATTCCCTTCTGGCCACTATGCCTGCAATTCCAGCCTTGGCCACTAGGTGGCTGGCTCAACTTGGGTAGGTCAAGTGAAAGGTAACAGAAAATAGCATCATCTAGACAAGACCATTACTGTAAGAATGTGACACTTGATTAAGTATCCAAAAAAAGGACAAAGCTGATCAAACTCTAACTGATATAATTTAAAAAAACATACAAAACTTGAAATGAAATTTAAAGAAATGCAAACACTCTGGTAAACCCACCATTTCACACACCAAAAACCTCACCTATTAATTTCCAGGCAGTACATCTTTGGTCAGTCTCACTCTGCAGAAAGCACAGCCAGGACAGAAGAACAGGGGTCAAGAGCTTGGGCTTAGAAGTAGAAGGACCTAGGTTTGAATCCCAGCTCTGCCGCTTGCTAGCTGAGTGGCCTTGGGCAAGTCATGTACCCCTCTGGCTCATGACTCTTCATTTGTAAAGTGGGTCTACTGTTAGCAAATGAGGCGATCTAAACACACAAGACCCTTTGCACAGTATCTGGTAAGAGTATGTACTTAAATGATAGCTATAATGCTTAGGGAGGAGTCTTTCATTTATAATTATTTAATCTGCTGAAAGTTCCAAGCCTCACACACAGTTTCCCAGGAAACTGTTTGCAACTTTCCCCCTATAGCCAATTCCACAAAAAGTGGGCTATAGGGCCACTTGCTAGTAAGAACAGCTTTGCCGACCCCATAGGCCTTACTTAAGCCATCTGCACTGATTACCAACTATTAAAGATGTAAATTCATCTTTGAGGTCAGAAAGAAGCTGAGAGTAAACCCCATGCCAAGCAGAGAAGGCACCAAGTTCCCCGTCACCGGTTCATCTCAACCCTCCTCCCTTGGCTCCCTTATTTTGAAGCTTAGGTTTGCAATAGTTGTTTTATACAGAAGAGAAAAGATGCTCCTTTTAAAAATCAGGGGTTTTTTTTTGGTCTTAATCCTTTTGCCAGACACTTCTTAGAAGAGACCTAAGCATTTCCCCCTCCTAACTGTGCAATGCAACTGGACACGTAGACTTTAGACAGACTCGTGCTATGCTGACTTCAAAAGCACAGAGGATTCATAGGCCAGGCTCTCCCACCTCCGATTCAGAGAGACTTCTGAAATAAAAACCTTCGCAATCTCCCTGGCCCCAAACTTCACCCCATCTTGGAAGAGCAGGGAGAAAGAATGTCCTGGCTTACAGCTGAAGAGGGAGTGCGGCTGGAACCCGAGCAACCTCCTGGTTAGGCTCGGGGAGCGGGGTGGGGCAGAGGCTGTGCTGTGACTTATGCCCCTGCCCCACAGGGTGCCAGAAGCAGGTAGGCAACTCAGGTCTGCATAGGGATGCGAAGCCAATGAACCAGCTCTTACCAAGTTACCTGCGTGAAACCTGGGTCAGAAACGGATTCAGCAAGGCAGGTTCCGTGGTTTATATTATGTGGATGGACTGAACATAACCCAACACCAAGGAAGTCCTGAAGACAGAGTCAGACAGCCTATGGAAGGGCCTCACCGGACCTTCAAACAGTGCTTTTCAAACTTTCCCGTGCATATAAGTAAACTGCAGACCGTGATTTAGGGGCTCTGGGGTGGGGCCAAGACTCTGCCTTTTCAGCCAGCTCTCAGATGATGTTCGTGCCACTCATCTGCGAACCAAATTTTGAGCAGCAGACCTTGAAACGCCTAAGACTGCGTGCAAGACCTCACTCCTGGCAAGGCTCCCAGAGAGAGAGCTGCCCCTTTTGTGTTGCATCCCATACCAAAGCCACCAAATCGCCAGCATGTATTAAGTGCTTACTGTGTGCCTAACAGATAACATTTCACTGGACGCTCACAGCAGCCCTGGGGGACTGCCGCAGATGAGGACTACAAGGAGATGTGGAGATGCTGAGTGAAGCTGGCGCAGGGTCAGGGCTACTGGGAGGCTGAGCGCGGGTCTGACTCAGGTTCTCTGGCTCTAAGGCCTCCAGGACTGAAAGGTGATGCTTACCTGCCTCTGCCATGAAAAAGGCACCGTTTCAAGTTCAGACAACTAGCGCCAAGTAGAAATCCCCAGTGTGAACCCAGACCTGTTTGAGACCAAAGCTGGGTTCAGGTCTGTGGGCAACACCGGGCGGCCGGAGGGCTGGCAAAGCTGTGGAGACACCCAGCTTCCTCTGGAATTGGCGCCGTTTCATTCTCCCTGAGATGAAGTGTGGCCCTTCTGCTCTGGCCTGGGGAGAAGCAGAAGGCCAGCCCCTCTCTTCAGCCCCTGCCCCTGGAGGGTAGAAAAGAGCCAGTGTGCCAGCCGAGCCCTCCTCGCCCCACGCACTTCCTCTCCTGCCTTTTCTAAAGGTGCATTCAGGGGAACAGACTCCATCTTCAGGCCATGCCAGGCCCTCAGGCCCACTGTGGTCTGGAGGCCAGGCGGCCTGGCACCTGGGGGCCCCTCACTGGACATCAGTCCTTGGAACTGTGGAGGTGGAGGAGAGGAGGTGTTTTCAGAGTCCAGAGGGACCGTACAGCGCAAAGCCAGGCAGCCTCTGGATGAATGGTGGGTCAGTTCATAAGGGCCTGGGGAGTCTCCAAGGGTCAGCTCAGTTCCCGCCAGGGAAGAGCTCTGGCTTGGGGCTCCATCCCTGGGCCTGGGTCCAGTTGGGGTGACCTTGGCAAACAGTGGAAGGGTCAGGCCAGGGACACTGTGGAGATCTGCCACCAGTGCCCCTCACCTGTGAAGAAGGAGGGGGCTGAGCTCCCTGTCAATGGACCTCAGTGTTCTCACTCCTCCACCACCACCCACTGACCCCCCTCCTCCCCCCCCCCCGAGTCCAAGACCCAGAAACCAGAGTGTCTAGTGCCTGGAGGCTCCTGGGGAGGGAGGCTGGTGGCAGGCCCTCCCCACCACAAAGCATCTTTCACTGTGCTGAAGGCTTCAGCTCTCTCAGGTGGAGGGAGGACATCATTCCCTTTCACTCCCCGGGGTGAAGTCCAGGGTGGGGGTTTGGGGCGGGTGCTGGGAAACGCTGGGTCTGCCGTCTCGACCAGGGCTGCCCCCAGCAGAACTGTAGGCATCCTTATTCTCCACCTCTCCCTCACCCCCGTCCTTCAGCAAGTCCTCTTGGCCGTTGCTCCAAAACAGGTCTCAGACCGACTCCTCTCCACGCCATCGTTCAGCCGAGGCCAAGCCACCCGTCTCTCACTGTGCGTCGTCCCCTTCCAGCTGGGCCTCCCACTCTGCGCTTGCTCCCTGGGGGCCCTTCCAGCCTCTGACACATCAGCTCAGGGATCCTTTCAAAACAGAAATCCGATCCTGTGACCCCTCAGCCTAAAACCTTTCAGAGGCTTCTCACTGCACATAGGACCAATCCTCACCCCTCAGTGTGGCCCGGCAGCCATGCCGAAAGCTCTCACAGCCTCATCGACCAGGCTTCTCACGGCACCCCAGAAGCCCAGAACCTTCTTCCTTCTCCTGCCTCAGTGTCCCTCCTGCTCTCACCTGTCACACCTGGGATCAGGGCACTGGCCTGTCAGTCACCCACAGCTGAATGGGTATTTAGTGACGGTGCCACTCCAGGGCATAGCAGTCCTCTCGCAGCATGGAATGAAAGGATCTGATCCTTGTGAAAGAACATTTGGGCATCAGCTAAGGCAATGGTTTATTTTTAGGGGGAGAGACCAGGAATGTCACAGTGACCCGAAATCACGGGCATCTGGTGATTCTGGCAACATGGATGGAGAACCCCGGTCACTGTGGTTTAACTTACTCAATTTTGTGCCTCAGTGGTTAGCAAGACCTACGCCTGAACCCAGCTTCTGGACGCCCAAGTCTGGGCACATTCTCCTGCACGTGAAATTCAACGGAATGACTAGACCGTGAAAAGACACACATTTCTACTTAGATCAGAAATCTCCTGTGAGAGGTGACACTCCATTCAGGGCTGAGGGTTTGGGGTGGGTATTTAGAAGTTTGATTCCCTTCTAGAATTACCTCTGGACAAGGAAGATGAGTTGTAATGAAGTGACCTGACCCTCTCCCTGGTCTCGAAATGTGGGGATGACACAGGGGAATGGCTAAGGGACCTGATCCACATTTCCTTATGCAAGTCAAAGGGGCCTTGGAGTGGCAGCCTCCTCTGCAAAGCCCCTTATTCCCAGTGAGAACTGGCAGCTCCGGAGCTGAGAGCCTGCAAGCCGGCGGCCCTGCTGTGTTATCATGGTGACAGGGCCAGGGCTGCTCAGGCCCTTCCCCGCCTCTCAGCCCCGGTCAGCCCTCTGGGTGGGTCATCCACTCCTCAGCAACTGGCTCCTTACAGCTTCAAGTTAGCACAGGCAAGAAGGAGCAAGACGTGCCACCGGGGCTGAGAGGTGATGCGCAGAGCTGAATCAGCACAGGGCAGGAGGGCGGGCAGAGGGCAGAGAGAGGAAACCCCATGGCTGAGTCGGGCCCCAAAGCCGCCTGACGAGAGGCCAGTGCACGGCCCCAGCACGTCTCCCTTTGTGGCCCACACAGTGCTTGCTCCGGACTAACTGCTTGGAACGTCATCCCAAACCCTCATTAACCCATTTGACAGATGAGGAAACTGACCCTGGAGGCCGTGTACCTGAGCCCGAGCCCCACAGCTTAAGCAAACTTGGGGAGCCCTCTCCTTCCCGGGCAGCTTTGCCACAGGAGACATGCCTTGGAGCTTCTCCGTTCCACAGCTCCTGTCTGCCCAACTCTCTGCGGTGACTCCATCCCCCCCACCCCCCACGCCTCCCACACGCGTCATCCCCTTGCTGTTCTTCAAATGCATGCCTTCGGTTGCACTCCGGTCACTGACCTTGCTGTCCCCTCAGCCCGGCACCCCAAGCCCTGATCTGCCCCCTGCCTGGCTCAGTGTCACCTCAGCAAAGAGGCTTTTTTTGACCACTAATCTCATGCCTCAAACCACAACACCTGATTATTTGTCTTTCCGGCCCTTATCACTATTGGAGATTGCTCATTTCTTTGCTTTCTGACTCCCCCACTGGAAGATGAACTTCCTGAGAGCGGAGGTCTGGCCTACCTTGCCCTCGGTGGCATCACCAGTGCCTACAGCTAGGCCTGGAACACAGTAGGTGCTCAATAAATCCCAACGGCAGGAATGGACGAACGCAGCTCTTTCACGTATTGATCAGGACTAGCGGCAGACAGCAGGTCCCAAAACACCGCCCCAGATTACAGAGTGAGAGAATGACTTCTGGGCTGGGGGCAGTAATTACAGCGAGAGAGGACCCAGCACTCTTCCAGGGGAGGTTAGAGGAAAGCCACTTTTAAAACAGTACACAGTGCCTCTAAGGCCTATCATCTTCTTGATCTTCTTAAAACCCTGGCATTATGAGCAGACCCTACTATTCCTTCTCCATCACGGAGAAAGTTTGTCTTTCCCTGCCACCCAGGCCATCAGTGAGGCTCAGAAACCTCTCGGGCACTCTCCCTCGGGGGATGTGGTGTCTGCCAGCATCTGCGACCCACTGCCTCCCTCCTGGCTTCCAAGGCCCTGTGGGGAGGGCTTTCCCGGGCTGGAGCCTGGTGCAGACACACAGAAATGCCTCCAGCCCAGGGAGAGAGCGCCAGCTCTCCCCCACACCACAGCTACGGGGACTGGCTCTAGCCAAAGACATCCCTTCCCCCTGCTTCCTTCTGTGCTTGAACAAACACCGGATCTGTCCTGGGGGGCAGGGAGAGGAAGGCCCAGGAGACCATGCTCGGGAGACCGTGCTCGCAATTCACCCAGCATCCTCCTGCCCTGTGGCTCCAAACTGCCTCTTCGTGAAGGGGCCGGTATGTAAACTGGGGAGCCAGTACAAAGGAACCAAGAGCGCCTGCCATCTAAAAATACATGCCTCGGGGCTCACAAGGTCACAAGGCGGGCAGCACCGACTTCGATTATGGTTCACTTTTCTTCCTAAGCTATCCAGCCTCTCCAGGATCCATCAACCCAGGAGCTCCGATGCCAATGGGTGGGACTGACTCAGCTATTAGGATGGAGGGGCTTTCTAGGAGCTCGAAGGCCCAGTCCCAGGCAGCACGGAGACACCAATGGCCTGTGAGCGGGAGGGAACCTCACAGCACCTTTGCAGAGTGAATTCCTCTTTCTGCTCTGCCACTTGGCTTCTGAGCTCCCTTGGTCCCTGGTCGCAGTTGTTTGCTTTTTACATCAGCAGCTAGCTACACAGCCTACTTCACTCTGTAATGGCCATTTCCTCCCAGGGAGCCTCCTCGGACTGACAAACTCAGGATACACAGGAAATCTACTCCAATCCCAGGATGGGCAACAGGAGATGGATTTTCCACAACAGTCTCTTAAGGCAGAAAGTTCCATGTAAACAGTAGGCTGCCCTGAGAGGCGGCAGAGCCCACCGTGCTTGGCCCGCTGTCCTAAAGAACATCACTTCTGTCCACCCCTCCAAAAAGTAGGAGACCCCAGAAAGCAAAAGATACACTGGTGAGATAATCTCCCTGGCTCTCCTGCATTTCTGTATGTCTTGTCAACAAGGCACTAACTGCCTTTTGTTCTGAATTATCTTTTCAAACGTGTTTGTAAAGAAACAGCTTAGAGGACAGAGGTAGTGTCCTGCTCTGGAGTAAACAGCAGGTCTGCATGTGGCCTTGGGACACGGAGACAGTACATCTCTTCAAAGCAAACCGCACAGGTTTGCTTACTGCATGCTGTAAGAGGTGTGGTCTCCCTAAGGTCTGGGTTCCTCTCCTATAATGTAACCCGCAGACATTCATCTGGACCCACGGGTCACCCCCATGGGACTTGGAGGCAATAGGAACTGAAGCAAATGGGCCCTAGGACAATCCTGTGTCTGACTCTGAAGTCTCCTATTTTCTGCTGGCATTCACGGAAGCAGGGTAAGCTAACTAGCTGGCTTGCAAATAAAGTCTCGGATCTTTCGTTGTTCTTGACCATCGTTCTTCTGCTCCTCCTGGGGTCAATGCTGCTGTCCAGTCCCCACGCTCCAGGTCTGCCCTGTGTCTCGCAAGCTCAGAAGAAGTCCCAAATTATCAAAATATATGAAAATCACAGAAAGAAGATTTTTTTTTTCCAAAAAAGGAGCGCTCTGCTTTGCAAAAGGATGGATCCCATGACTCTTACATAGAATTGTATTTAGGACACCTAACGGATGACGTGATTTGTCCCACAGGACTGGATTTGCGGGGGTTCTCACGAATACGCCTTCATGTAAGACAAGGGTCACCTCTGCTTTTCTCTTGGAGGGGGGAATGCCAAGAGGTCAGGCCTGGGAGTGGAGCTTCTCAGGGACTAGTGCCAGCCAATACCTCCTTCTGAAAGACCAGCTGGCAAGCCTGTCCACTAATACTCACTAACCCCTTACCGACTTCGATTATGGTTCACTTTTCTTCCTAAGCTATCCAGCCTCTTACAATAAAAATAAATTGCTCGGGTCTGCAGCTTAGGTAACTGACTCTTGCCAATATCAATTTCCTGGCTTTGATAATGACCTGTAGTTACCCGAGACATTACCACTGGGAGAAGCTGGCCAACGGGAGCCCCACTCAGGGGCTGTGCGATGGCAGAGAGTGATCTGACTTCTCCCTGAGCTGGGAACGTCGCCACCTACCCTGCAGTGTGGTGGTGGAGCTGGAAGGGAGGAATGTAGAGTGCCTAGTCGTTGTGCAACAGCTTGGGAGTCTGTTTCAAAATAAAAAGTTAAAAAACAAAATGCCGTGACTTTGGAAACCAAACAGGCAATCTCATTAGAGTCATAATTAAATGAAGACAGTGCTCTTAAGGCCTTGGGGCTATCCTGTTTGTAATCATATTAAAATAATAATAAACTAAACAGTTTAAGTGAAAAAAAAATCAATTCCTCAGCTTCAGTGACCTCAGGCACTCAATAGAATGAGAGCCCTTACAGGTCACCTGAGTCCCCATGAGGCTCAGGGCACCTCCAGCCCCACACAGTGTTTTCCCGAAGCACGAGACAACAATGGCAGCCAACAATGGCAGCCGGAAGGACTGCCAGGGTGCTGGGTCCTCGGGCAGAAACTCCCAGGTCCCTAGCCTGGGGGATGTGGAGGCAACAACGTAGGTGGAGGAAAGCTTCTAGCTGAGGCTGGCAGGGCTAATTCCCCCTGCCCAGGGAAAGGTGCAGGCCACAGAGGAAGGATGCCAGCCCTACGACTTGCCGGTTAAGGGGTAGGGGAAAGTGACTTGACTTCTCTCTAAAATGGGGTAATGCCACCCACCCTGCAGTGAGGACTGGGGAAAAGGTTTGTAGAGTGCCCAGCACAAGGCTGGACACACAGCAGAAGCTCAAGGAAAGGGAGCTCATTCCTGAGGGAGAATGCCCAATTCATGATCAACCAAGGGGTCTTAATAAAGCAGCCACTATGTGTCCAGAGATGTGGGAGGAGTAGATAGGGCCCTTGTCTCCAAGGAAGGCCACAAAGGTCAGCGAAAATAGCCGGGGGTATCTGCCTCACTCTCACATAATGTGAGACTGGAGGGAGCACTTCCCCTTCTCCCCTTCCCCCCACTTGCAGGGCATGAGGCCCTGGCATAATTCTCTGCCTCTTCCTGCCTGAAAAACCACTTGGGTTTTCTTTCCCGAGCTGCCTTGCTGGGGAGAAGCACCTGACCCACACGAAGGTTGGAAGTCCCCCGAGTGCCTCCTGTGGGCTCTTCAGGCCTCGCAAACACACGCATAGGCCTGGGCATAGTGGATCTTCACCCCTAGGGCCAGAAAGCAGGTTCAGACCAGGGGAAACAACTGGGTTCGGGGGTGGGGGGAGCCCTGAGGACAGTTCCCCTACACACCTTCATCCAGGATTTGACTGATATGCAAATGTCAGACCACTGGCCTGATCACTGCACTGGCTCTCCCTCCTCACCTTGTTGACCCTGCTCCCTGCCGTCCTTGCCCCAACCCCCACTCCAGCCATACTGCAGGGCACTCAGTCTTCTGGGACGGGGCCTCTGCCTTTGGCCACAGAAGCCCCAGACCCTCACCATGCTTTCAACCCGCAGGCTGACACTGAACTCAGGCCAGACACCACCCAGACACACCACAGGCCTGTGTCCTAGAGTCTAAGATTGATGGCTCACGTGTGGGAATTTTTTTTTCTTCTTCTGGGCCAGGATTTGACTGGCAGAGCTTGTAGCCATATGAAGCCATGGTTTCTCTCTTTTCTCTCAATTCCCTTGCTTTCTCTGTCACTTCCGCCAGCCAGTCAAACTTCTGTGAGCACCCTGCCCAAGCCTGTGGCCAGGCAGGCCAAAGCAAAGCAGCCGGCTAATGCTCCGAACACATCCCCAGATGCCAGGCCCAGAAATGCCCATCACATCCTGGCATCTCAAAGCTGACACGGAGACCCTTCTGGAGATAATCGGGGCTCTCTGCTTTCTCCCCTTGGGTGTTCCTTGCTCTGAAATGCCAGGCGAGGCCAAGGCCTGGCGGAGCCCCTCCCGAGGCTCGTGAGAGTGAAGGCCGTTGGTGTGTCTGACGCCGGAGCTGCTGAGTCACGCTGCCAGGGCTGAGCCTCAGGGAATCCGCAGGTGAACTCAGCCACCCTTCCCAAAGGCAGGGATGTAGAAACAGAGACTTGGCTCATGTTAGATCATGGAGTAGATGTTGGCTGCTGCCCAGAACCCCCACACCAGCACGTGCTCCCCCCCCCATGGCTGTGGGTGTTCGGGGCCGGGGGCTCACAGCCGCCCCTTCTCCAAAGGCATGCCCTCAGCTCAGCCCTCAGTCCTCAGAGCTCAGGAGACACCTTGTCCACACTCCATGCCCTCTGGGGGAGAGGCAGCCTCCAGACAAAGGATGACCTACGGAGAGTACTGAAGTTGTCTCCCACAATGGGACACACGGCTGCCACCCACCCCGGACTTCCTCCCTGCCCTGTCCTGCTTCCTCACTGCCTTAGGATGTTCACCTGAGAGCGGCCCCCCCAGGTCACTTGTGTAAGAATCCTCATCTCAGGCTCCGCTTTTAGGGAACCTGACCTAAGACAGCAAACATTCATCATTGCCCTTCTCCCTTCCCCTCTCCTCCTGGGGGACCCCGCCTTGATGCCGGGCTTAGGGCAGGTTGGAAACCCTCATGCCCACGCGGCTCTCCCTAACTTGGTTCCGATCATGTTGGCTATTTTCCTTCCATTCAAGCAAGGGAGTGAGTAGAGTATGAAAGGGTTAGGAAGTTTCTAGTGGGCCTGGGGAAGCCAGGAACAGGCCTGGGAGCCGCCAGGGTGGGATTCCACATGGCCAGCAACGCCCACTCTGAAGTCCTGGAAAGTGAGTGAGCAAGAGAGAAGCATCAGCGAGGAAACCCCACCGCGGGCAGAGGAGAAGAGCAGCGAAACAGGGGAAAGGAAACTTCCTTTGGATGGGATGGGGGCCAGTCAACCTCCTTCCTCTCTATAATGTCACGCACTGTGCAAAGGTCTCATCACGTCGGGGCTGGAAGGGGTCCTGGGCTGGCCCTTCCCAGGAGTTGGGGGTGGCATGGGGGCAGGTGACTTTATTAACAGCCGCCATTATGAGCACTTACTATGGGACAGGCACTGTGCAAAGTGCTTCCCATGAATTCTTCTCCTCCTCACCACTGGCCTATAAGAGAAAACTGAAGTTTGGAGAGGGCAGCAGCTGTTGGGTATCCTCCCCTGCAGTGGCTGATGGGGTGGGGAGCCCTGGCCAGAGGTTCTGGTGCTGGTTACACCTCCTGGATGTGTGGCCCGTTCAAGTCTATTAGCCTCCCTTGGCCTCAGCTTCCTAGTCAGTAAAATGGGGATAATAACCTCACTGGGAGGAGCAAATGAGGGTATACACGTGAGTGTGCTGTGGAAACACTAGGCACGTGCCAGGAACTGGTTATCTTAAGGGCTAACATTATTTAAGTCCTGCTAGAGGCCAGCCACAGTTCTAAGCCCCTGTAATGTACTAATTTGTTTTATCCTGACAATAGCCCCATGAAGTAGATACTATTATCATCCCAATTTTCCAGATGAGAATACTGAGGCATAAAGAAGGTAACGCACTTGATAACTGACAGAGCCAGACTTTGCAGGGGGAAGCCTGTCCACAGACGTTGGACACTGGTAGCAGCAGGACAGAAGCTTTGTGATTCCCCCAGCCTCCAAGCCCACCTGTCCTTGGAGGTCAGCTCCAGGCCCCCCTCCTTCAGGAGTCCTTTGCTGCCTTCCTCAGCTCACAATGACACACTCCAAACACACTCAGAACTGCACCATGGTAGAAAGGATCACATCCTGCCACTGGTTCCCTGATTAGGGGGTAGGTCTTGCCTCTCTCATCTCTCCTGGTAGCTTGAGGATTCCTTACATGAAGGAAACAAATCTACATCCCTCCTTGGCTCACCAGGCCATCGCAGCCCCCAGCCCCAGGTACGGATTCCGGGGCCTAGCACAGGCTGAGCCCTGCATAAATACCGCCCCCCCCCCCACTGTATGATGACGAGGGGGAATTTCCCTGGAGCACTGACCACCAGTGGGAGAAAAAGCCCATCATTCTCGAGGAACTAGGCAGCCTTCATACCCCAAAGGTCAAGTCCACTCCTGATACCAGGGCACCATGCTGGCTTCATGTTGGCTCTGGGACACTTGTGTCCACAGCACCCCAGCTGGGCTCCCAAGCCCTTACTGGGCAGAGCATCTGGACCATACTGGAGCAACATCGGAGGTCATACAAACCTGGGTGCTGGACATTCCAAATGCCCTCTGGACTCAGTGCAAAGCCAGGTAGGGCATGAAAGTCCCCCCACATTAACTCCTAGGCCAGGGATGGAGATTCAGTCCTCCGCCACAGAAGAAGCACAGGGGTGAGATTCTCTCTACCCTCACTGACTGGTTCCAATCTTGCCCAAACTGTGGGCAAGTTTTTCCTCGTAGCTGAATTAATTCTCTCTAATTTTAGCGTAAAACTCATAGGACAGGCAGCAATGCCTGTTCTTGTCTTTCCCCGCTTTGCAGGTGGGGGTGTGTGAGAAGCACCGTTCAGACAGGACCCACTCTCTGAGGGCAGTGCCCCTATGTGTGTTTGCAAGTCTCTGAGCAGGTGGGGGCCACGGGGTGAAAGTGTGCCGGAGAGTTCATGAGATAAGGACCCTGCTTCTTGCAAAGGTCCTACTAATTGCCATTGCCAGGGCCCAGCAGGAGCAGGGGTGAGGCCCACTGGGACCCAGCCCAGCTCCACGGCCTGGCGAAGGGCAGAGGACCCAGAGCCAGGAAGCAGCATCACCCACAGGTTCCGGGCAAAGACGCCAGACTGGAGCAGACAAAGTTCCCACCTCAGCTCTGCCACTTTTATGAGTAGCGAACTAACATCTCTGAACCCCAACATCTTCATCCCTCAAGCAGAAATGAGAACACACACCTCAGCGTGGAGATTTGTGTATGATAACAGAAGAGTACTTCGTAAGCTATAAACCGCACACCACCGTGAAACAGCACAGCAACAGCGGATGAGGACACATCTGGGTGGTTTTTCTCTAAATTACACAGAACCAATTGCCGTAAACATGTTCCCAAATGGTGTTGTGGTTCATGGCCCCTATAGCCAGACACACCCGGATTCAAATCCTAACTCTGCCAACTCACAGGCCGTGTCACGTAAGCTCTCGGAGCCTCGGCGGGGTAATGCGCCAGGAGGACCCCAGCTCAGACATGGGGAGGGTGCTCAATTTAAGGGTCTCTGTGATTACAATGGGATTAGTGGGAAGAGTTCAGCCTGGAGCTCTTCACCCTTCTACAGAAGAACTTGACCTCTCTGTGCTTTCCGTAAAGAGGAAAACCAAAGTCCCACCACCTGAGAAATTCCTTAGAAGTTACATGGCCAATAGAGGTGGCCTGGGAAGGGTGGGAGAGGCCCATGTGGGAACAGTGGCCTTCACAGTCAGGGGCTTCCCATTCTCTGGGGAGTTGCTGGGACATAGATTCGTAGGCCCACCCTGCCCAGAATTTCCAGTGTAGTAGTCAGCATTTTCTTGGCCTAGGAAACACTTCTCCCCAGGTCGCCTCCCATCCCAACAGTGGGGCCATCCAAAGCTTACCTGGAAGGAAGGGGATGATTCTCTGCTTGGGGTCCTTCTGGCCACCTTCAATGGGAAACTTATCCAAAAGCTGCATCTGAGAAGACAGACAGAGGGACAGGATTCATAAGACTGGAACAGCCCTCAGAGTCCCTTCCCCACTCCACTCCGTTGCTTCAGGGCCCCACTGCCCTCATACGGATGAGTGACACCTCAACCCCTCATTTCACAGACGATTAATAAACCACATGGGGCATGAGAGAGAGGAGGCCAGAGCTCTCTACGCATCAAAGAGGTTTCTGAACAATCTCAAGGAGGCGTGGAGGCACGGGGGGAGGTTCTGAAGATGCCCCCTCATGAGGCCGCAGGAGAGACCAGCAGGCTTTCAGGGCAGGCCGCAGGTGGGGTTTCCAGAGCCTTCTTTGGGCCCACCTTCCTACATACGTCATCTGCTGGGTGAGCCCTTTAGCCACCGGCCATTCCCCTGGGCCAGGACAGGGGAAGGCCCCACCTGATACTTCAGACAGACCACCCACCTTCCAGAACCACTCTGTGGAAACAGACCCAGATGTTATTTTAATTGTAAGACCAAACCCAGCCCACTGCCCCCACTGCTATAAGACCCCTCCTCCGTTTCCTACCTTCCCACCCTGAGATTGCTGCTGTTTTTCCAGGGACAGACCCACCAGAAGAGTTTCCAGGGTTCTGGAGGAACAAGTATTTTTTTTCTTCTGCTATTCTGGGCTGAAATTCTGTATAAGCTGGAAAAACACACAGGAGACAGGATGGACGAGGCCACGGCCCCTGTGCGTTTGGTTCATCCCCCTTCCAAGGCACAGGCGGAAGCAGGAGCAGAAGGGACAGGGCAGGATCTAGCCCTGCTGCCCCAGCTGTGTGACCCCGGCAAGGCGGGCAAGCTTTCTTTATAGGGCTTCGGGCGCCTCCTTGGTCAAATGAGGAAGATCAGTCACATGGTATCTGAAGTCTATTCCTTCCTTCAAATATTTATTGAGCACCTACTTGGAGCACTGAACACCAAGAAAACGGCGGTAAAGAAAAGCAACAGGGGTGCCTGGGTGGCTCAGTCAGTTAGGTGTCTGCCTTCAGCTCAGGTCATGATCCCGGGGTCCTGAGATCAAGCCCCTCATCAGGCCCCCTGCTCTGCGGGGAGTCTGCTTCTCCCTCTCCCACTCCCCAGGCTTGTGTTCCCTCTTTTGCTGTCTCTCTCTGTGTCAAATAAATAAATAAAATCTTAAAGAGAAAGAAAGAAAGAAAGAAAGAAAGAAAGAAAGAAAGAAAGAAAGAAAGAAAGAAAGAAAGAAAGAAAAGTAACAAAGTCCCTGCTATTGAGGAGTTTACATTCTAGTGGAGGGGGACAAACAGTAAACAAATAAATATGTATTGATAAAACCTGTGAAGAAGAATGAAGTCGGGGAAGGTGTTGGAGCAGGAGAGAAGTTGTTTCTTTGTATAGAGTGCTGAGAAAGGACTTAGGAATCAGATGGCAATTCAGCAGAGACCACAGGAGATGGGGAAGCAAGCCCCAAGGAAGTCAGAGAATGTTCCAGCAGGGGAAATGGGAAGTGCAAAAAGAGCCTGAAAAGGCCAGTGTGGCTGCTGTGGAGTAAAGCGAGCAGGGGCTGAGGTGCAGGCAGTGAGATCCAAGACGGGGGCCAAATCACAGGGAGGACGGCTTAGCTCCAGGGTCGTGCATGGGCCATAGGCTGGAAGCAGGGAGACCGAGTAGGAGTCTACTGATGGAGGCTGGGACCAAAGTGCTCGCTAGCACTGAGGTGGTGAAAAGCAGTCCTGCGCTAGATCTCAGGTGTGTGTGCACCTGCACGTATTCCCATCCATGAACTCACCCTCCCGGCTCTAACACATGATTTTAGGGTTCTCTCTTGCACAATCATTATCCAACACGCACAGGCTATTTAGAGTCCACGTGTGAAGGGCGGGGGTCATTGTCAGATCCGATTCAAAACAAGACAGAGACTGCTCCATTATTAACTTTCACTTCCTGAGTACAGACTGAAATTTAACAAGAGCTGGCTCATGAGTTTTCAAACCCTAATGTTATAAGTCCATCTTTCAAACATTTAATAACTGCCTGCTTCATCTAAATATACCCACTGGGCCCTAACACTACAAACTTGCACTTAGGATATTTTTTTTTTAAGATTTTATTTATTCATTTGACAGAGAGAGAGACAGCCAGCGAGAGAGGGAACACAAGCAGGGGAGTGGGAGAGAAAGAAGCAGGCTCCCAGCGGAAGAGCCTGACGTGGGGCTTGATCCCAGAACTCCAGGATCACGCCCTGAGCTGAAGGCAGACGCTTAACGACTGAGCCACCCAGGCGCCCCAGGATATTTTTTTTAATTAATATATTTTCAAACAAATTCAATACAGAATAGCACTTCCATTTTCACCTTTTCCCATTTTCCTCACCCCTACTCTGTTTTGTACATCTCATTTCTGTATTACCTAAGAATTCACATTCACTGAGGGGAAAACCAGAAATTATGGAAGCAGTGGATGAACAAGAAGAGTAAGAATCACTCATAATTCCTCCCCCGGAAAAAGTGACATGGATGTTTTCGGGGTCTATATCCTTTCCAGACATTCTTCCATGCATGTAAATAAAATGAGCTCATCAACACTCTTACACTAGGTAATGAACAATTTTCCATGCCGATGAATACTTCCGCGTTAGCACCCCCAATGGTGACGTGGAGTGTCAGTGTTCGGCTGGGCCATAGTTTATTTCTCTACTGTCCTACTTGTGGATAGTTAGGTTGTTTCTGGCTTTATATAACAGTGCTAGAGTGAACATCTCTGTCCAAGCATCTATGCACACATCCTTAATACGATTTCTATTTTTGTTTCATTCTGTTGGAATGTACGCATATTTAGAGCTGCCTTCAATCTTCTCTGGAAGAAGATTGAGAATAAATCAATGGCTAACTAACATGTATAGGCCAGGCCTAGGGCCTCTGAGCAATGGCTCCATAGAATTTCTGAGGAAGAGTACAGAGATGTCTGAGAAGGAAGCCAGGCCCAGCAACGTGCCCTGCGGTGGAGTGGTCTGCCCTCATCAAACCGCCCTTGTCCCGGGGCACCTGGGTGGCTAAGTTGGTTAAGCGCCTGACTTTGGCTCAGGCCATGATCTCGGGGTCCTGGGAACGAGCCCCGCATCCGGCTCCTTGTTTAGCAGGGAGTCTGCTTCTCTCTCTCCCTCTGCCCCTCCCCACTCGTGTGTGCACGCTCTCTCCCTATCTCAAATGAATTTTAAAAATCTTAAAAAACACAAAACAAAACAACCATTCTTGTCCTGAAAGAGGGTGACCAGCTGTGACCTACAAGCTGTGGGACTTAGACAAGTTGGGGCTTTAAGGAATTACGTTCTGCCTCCTACACCGTTCTCCAGACCCAAGATTCTAGATTCTCACGAACAGTGCACAGGGAATGAGGGGCCAACAGGAGTGAGTAGGGGGCAGGCGGGATTCACAAGTTCATCTCTTTCCTCTAAAAACATTTGCTGCGTGCCTTCTAGATGCCAGGCCCTCCGGGAGATGCTAGGAATAAGTTAAATCGCAGTCTTTACAGCAAGGAGCTCACGATCTCACCGTAGAGCAGGGCTTCACATCTTCAACGTGCCAACGGGTGAAAATGCACGTTCTGATTCAGTAGGCCCAGGCAGGGGCCTGAGAACCTGCATCTCCACCAAGCTCCCAGGCAATGCTGGAACTGCTGGCCCGTGGACCATACACGCCACACGGCTCTAGAGCTGTTCCATCTATGCGACAGTCACTAGCAACACGTGGCTGTCAAGCACGTGAAATGCAGTCCGTCCAAACTGAGATGTGTTGGAAGTGTAAAGGTCTCAAAGACTCGGTACAAAAAAAATGTGAAACATCTCATCAACAAATTTTGTATTGATTGTATATTGAAATGGTAACATTTTGGATCAGATTACATAAAAGTACTTTCAAAAATAATTTCACCTGTTTTCTCTGACGTTTTTAAGTGGCTACTAAAAAATTTAAAATGACCTATGTGGTTCACATTATATTTTTGTCAGGGAGGCTGTTCTAGGACAAGATGGTTCTCAAAGTGTAGTCTTAAGTCTGCACGTGCCAGAATCGTCTTCGGGGGGGCGGTGTTGGTTAAAAATGCAGTTTCCTGGGCCCCATGTGGAAGTTTGTGAAGTTTTGCTGTGGTGCTAGAGACAGACAAGCAAGTTCTGGAGTGACAGGGAACGGTGAGGACATAGGAACAGAACCCTGAAACTGCTGAAGGAGGAGGTCAGGGAAGGCTTCCTGTAGGAGCTGAAGCCAGCACTGTCCTGGCAGAGTGACGGTCACATTCCCTGGGCCTTCCCTGCCGAAGAGCGGTCAGAATTGCCTCCATGGGTTCACATGTCTCCTGGAAGTCAGGGGTCATCTGATAGCCCCGCAGATTTGAATTTTCCCTCAAAAGGCCTGTTGGAGGATACTTTACAGCTGGTCTCCCTCCCACCTCCTCCTTCTGTAACAGATTTTCTTCTTCCCCCGCTCTGGCTTCCTCTGGGCCCTCTTGAGGCCAAGACAAGCCCATCCGCTGAGAGTACTGGGACAAAGGGTCCTCTCCAGAGCCATGAGTACCCAGCTGGCCTACACGGCTCCTCTCCCCTATCCACCTCCCCACTCCCACCCTCACCCCCTGCCCTTGGGGGCTGAGTCCAGCCACACCTGTCACCTAATCCCGCCAGCAGGGCTGAGCCCTTAGGGCCTCAGCATCTGCCCTCCCTGACATCCCCAAGGCCCACCGCCATGGGAGAAGGGAGTGCTACTAACCAGCCGCTGGAGACATTTTCTCTGCCCACAGGTCACCCTTCAAAGAAACCAAATCCCCTGGCTCAGACTCCAGAGCACCAAGCAAAGGCAGCGCAACTGAGTTGACTCGTGTGCGGACTTGCTAAGCTGCGTGGTTCAGCGTCTCGGGGCAGGCACAGGATGGCAGAGTGGCGGGCGATGGGATAAACGTCTGGGGCCATGTGTGAGACACAGTCCAAATGCCCCCCGACCCGGGAAGCCAGGCGGGCTACAAAGTGGTTCTGTGGCCTGGGTGGTGTTCAGTTTGCCGGGCTGGGTTTGAGCGATAAAACCCTCACCTGGTTGAGGGGGCTGCCTCGTGCAGAGGCCTGTCGAGGCCTGGGGGCATGGGTGGAGAGGCAGGAAGGCCCTGCCCGGCCGGTCCTCTGCTGTGGCCACCTTTTCAGGCAGGAAGTGGATTCTCCTGTCACTCCAGCAAGGGCCTGACTCAGCTGGAAGAAAAGCAGGGCCCATTGCCAGGGTCCTTCTTAGAGAGAGAGGCATCTGGCTAACGGAGTCCTTCGCAGCCACATCGGAACTCCACAGAGTGTGGAGGACATGGGCTGTTTATCTAAGGGGTGGATAGTGTGAGAGATACAGAGCCTCTCAGTTCCAAGAGCCGGCCCAGCCAGAGAAAGCTGAGTCGGCAGCTGTGCCTGGGCAGGGCTCAGCAGCAATAAACACCGAGGAGAGAGAAGGGTGGGCCCGAGCCCAGCTGGGGCAAATGTGTAACCCAAGAGGCCGACTCCTCACCCTTCCGAGAGGGTGGAGTTCCCAGCCACTCTCGCCTTGGGGCTGCAACCCTCAAACCTTAATCCTCGTCACCATTTCCAGCTCAGGAACGAAGGGAACATTACTACAAGAGCTGGGTTCGCTAACCCGGCCATTCCCCTCAAAAAGAGGCAAGGCTACCCAGTATGCCCGGGGACCAGGAGGGATCAAGGGAAACCTCAGAACTGGTTTGTCCATTCTACTGACTGAGGGCGTACCAGTCCCTGGCTTATAGGTTGGGGACACAGCACAAGATCCCAGAGAGAGAGAGAGGGACAATAAATAACAATACATGTGGCTTTCCTTAAATTTCCCATCATTTGTGGCCTGAAATGGACTTTCCCCTTCCCTTCCGCCACCAATGGCCTTATTGAGTGCCATCTGCCCGGGGCGCATGTCTCCAACCAACCCAGCCGAAGCTCACCACCACCTTACTTGGAATTCTAACAGCACTCCTGGTTTGTAGGCCCCATTACAGTACTTCACACAGTCTTCTGTGATTTTGGGGTCCAAGTTTGTCTCATTGCCCAAGAGGAAGCACACTTCCCCTTGAACGGTTCTGGTGCCCCTTGTAGAAAAGCAGTTCACAATAAACTGGCCTCTCAATTCTATGCCTATCCTTCCAGCTGTACCACACCGCCTTGAATTCTGTAGCTTTGTCCTAAGTTGTTTTCTCTTTAATAGACTTCATTCTTTAGAAGCATTTTAGGTTTACAGCAAAACTGAGCAGAAAGTAAAGAGAGCTCTCATATGCCCCTTGACCTCACACCCCCTGGTCCCCTCACCATCACAGTCCCAGACCAGAATGGTGTATTGTTACAACTGACGAAACAGCATGGATATATTATTCTCCCCCAGAGTCCAGTGTACATCAGGGTTCGCTCTTGGTGTACATTCTACGGGTTTGGACAAATGTATAACGGCATGTGTCCATTAGCATCCATCATATAGACTAGCTCCACTGCCCTAAAAATCCTCTGTGCTCTGCCTATTCACCCCCTTCCCCCCAGCCCCTGGAAACCACTCATCTTTTTACTGTCTCCATAGTTTCCCTCTTCCCAGAATGTCATACAGTTGGGATCACACAGTGCGTAGCTCTTTCAGGTTGGCTTCTTGCACTTCTCTCACATGCACGTCAGCTCCCTCCAAGTCTTTTCATGGCTTGATGGTTTGTTTTGGGCCTTAGTGCTGAGTAATATCCACTGCTGGACTACACAGTTTATTTATCTATTAACCTACTGAAGGCATCTTGGTTGCTTCCAAGTTTTGTGATTATGAATAATGTTGCCACAAACATCCCTGTGCAGGCTTTTGTGTGGACTAAGTTTTCTTTCTTTCTTTCTTTCTTTCTTTCTTTCTTTCTTTCTTTCTTTCTTTCTTTCTTTTTTTTAGATTTATTTATTTGAGAGGGAGAGAGGTAAGGGGAGGGGCAGAGGGAGAGAATCTCAAGCAGACTCCCCGCTGAGTGCGAAGTCCAACACAGGGCTCCATCCTAAGACCTATGAGATCATGACCTGAGCCAAAACCAACAGTCATTCACTCAAGGGATTGAGCCAGAAGACACCTTGTGTGGGACATAAGTTTTCAACTTATTTGGGTAAACACCAAGGAGGGCAACTGCTAAATTGTAGAATATGTTTAGTTTTGTAAAAAATTGCCGACTGTCTTCAAAGTGGCTGTACCATTTTGCATTTCCACCACCAATGAATGAGAGTTTCCGTTGTTGCACAATCTCACAAGCATTTGGTGTCTGTGTTTTGGATTTTCACCATTCTAAGAGGTAATGATGTAGTATCTCATTGCTCTTTTAATTTGCAATTCCCCAATGACATACAATGTTGAGCACCTTTTCATATGCTTATGTCATCTATATATCTTCTTTGGTGAGGTGCCTGTTCAGATCTCTGCCTATTCATCAACCCAGTTGTTCATTCTTATTGTTTGTTGAGTTTTAAGAATTCTTTGTATATTTTGCATAACAGTCGTTTATCAAATTTTTGCAAATATCTTTTCCCAGTCTGTGGCTTGTCTTGTTATTCTCTTGATGTATTAAGTTCTGAAATCAGGAAATGTGAGTCCTCTAGCTTTGTTTTTCTTTTTCAGAAGTATTTTGGCTATTTTCAGTCCGTTGAATTTTCATATGAGTTTTGGGATCAGCTTGTCAATTAAAGAAGCCAGTTGGGATGTGGTAGGAATGCATGGGCAGAATCTGAAAATGGATTTGCAGAGTGCTGCTATCTTAGCAATATTAAGTCTTCTAGTCCATGGACATGGGATGTCTCTCCATTTATTTTTGTCTTAAAGTCCATTTTGTCTGATGTCAATATAGCCATTACAGCTCTTTTGTTTTGTGTAATATCTTAATTCCTTTAATGATTTTTTTCATTACACTTTTTAGTTATTTCCTCATGGCTCCCTAGGGCTTACAGAATATATATCTTACCTTATCAGAATCTACTTTAGGTTTATACTAACTTAATTCCATTTATCAAATTTTTGAGATAGAGAAATATTAATCCTATATAACTGTAATCTCTTTTCCTCTTTTTTGTATTATTATTGTTATACATATTACATTAATATATGTCATAAATCCAATAATTGTTATGATTACTACAGTAGCCCTAGACTGGGAGCTGGGGGGAAAGGGAACCCTGTGTTGTGGGCTGCATACAGCAGAAGTAGAACTTCTCCATTGGCCATTTCAGTTGTCCATTTAGGACAATTTCCAGAGACTTCAATTTTTTAAAGAATGATTTTCACCATTTTTGGTTGTTTCACCGGGGAGAGAGTCCACAGAGCTCATTGTACAGCCATTCTAAAAGTAATCTCCTTTCATGTTTCCTTTCTGTTCCCCCACCCCAAAGCACCAGGCCCAGTGCTGGCTACCCATCTGGGTAGCACTAGACGCTCTTGGTGTCTAGTGATTCTCAAAATTGGGCACAAATCTGAACTTCCACATGAAGATATAAAAACAACAGACTTGGAACTGGACAGCACCTCTAAAACAATTATTAGCAAATCCTTTTTTTGGGAAGGTTCAGCGAGGTTCTCTGTTCAAATGAAATCTAATATCAAACTTCATACATTATAATTCTTGGAGTACAGAGAGCCTATCTTTCCAGAAAAACTTGTTGAAAAGACTACCTTTTTCCTATTGAATTACATTAACTCCTTTGTCAAAAATCAATTAACTATATCTGTGTGGGTCTACTACTTCTGGATTCTCTATGCTGTTCCATTGACAGATTTATATATCCTGACACCAACACCATCCTTTCTTGACTACTATATGTTTTTAGTTAAGTATTAAAATCAAACTTCTTCTTTTCAAAATTGTTTTGGTCATTCTAGATTCTCTGCATTTTCAAACACATTTTAGAGTAAATTGATTAATTTCTACAAAATAAAATAACTAAATCTCTCCTGGAATTTTTAAAATTGGAATTGCATGGACTCTATAGATCAACTTAAGGGGAGAATAGCTACTTAACAATATTGACACTTCTAATCCATGAATATGGTAAATCTTTCCATGTATTTAGATCTTTCAGTTCATTCAGTGATGTAATATAGTTTTCAATGCAGAGGTCTTGTACATCTTTCATTAAATTCATTCCTAAATTTTAAAATTTCCTTTGTGATTTCTTTTTTGGACTCAAGAACCCAATCACCTTCAAACACAAGAAACATAAAGAAACCACACCAATTCACATCATAACCAGATGACTCAAAATCAGTAATAAAGAGGAAATCTCGAAAACAGCCATAGGAAAAAAAATATACATTACATTCAGAGAAACAAAGGTAATGATGGCAGCAGATTTCTTATTGGCAAAAACACAAAAAAGAAGACGGGAAAGGCTTGTGACAGCTACAGGGCCCCGAAGAACGTCTACAGTGACTACAGTCATAATTCTGCTCCATGTTCGGGAAGCTCAGTTGCGGATGACCCAGCAGGTCCTCCACACTCACATTACATAAATCTCTTCATCTATAAGTTGGTGACCAAATAATTTATCATCCAAATTGAGAAATTTTGAGAGCCAAAGGGAGTGCTAGTAACAATTATGTCAGGAAAACAGGGGTAAAACAGGACTTCCTGGCCTGTGCTGGTTAATGGGGTCACGTGATTACCCTAACTATGAGTTCCCAGCACCCACCATAGGTCCTGGTATAAAGCAGGTGCTCAATAAATGCTTGACAGTAAAAATAATGTTTATTGAGAACTCTGTTAGGTACTGGGGGCTAAGTTTTTGCACATGGCCCATCTCATTTAAATCCCATATCAACTCTCCAAAGTAGGTAGGATTATTTTCCAGAGAAAGAAACCAACACAGAGAGAGACTGAATAATTTGTCCAAACTAGCAAGGTGTGGAACTGGGATTCAAACCCAGGTATTCTGGCTTCAAACCATGGTCTCTCAACTACCACCGTCTGAATGAATAAATTCAGTGAAAGAAAGAAAGAATGCAGAAATTCTACCAATTAGGGTTACATTCTTATTAAAATTCATCCAGATGTAAGAACAACACATAATCAGAAGATCTATTAACATAATTTACCACATTATCAAATAAAGAATAAAAACTAAATGATCATTCTCATATAGGTAGATGAAGTATTTGATAAAACTCAACATCCATTTATGATTTTTTTTAATTTAGCAAATAAGAAATAGGACTACACTTTCTTTTTTTTTTCCCCAACTCACTCATTTATTTTTTTTAATGATTTTTTTAATTATATTATGTTAATCACCATACAGTACATCCCCGGATTCCGATGTAAAGTTCGATGCTTCATTAGTTGCGTATAACACCCAGTGCACCATGCAATATGTGCCCTCCTTACTACCCATCACCAGTCTATCCCATTCCCNCTATCCCATTCCCCCACCCCCTCCCCTCTGAAGTCTTCAGTTTGTTTCTCATAGTCCATAGTCTCTCATGTTTCATTCCCCCTTCTGATTACCCCCCTTTTCTTTATCCCTTTCTTCCCCTACCGATCATCCTAGTTCTTATGTTCCATAGATGAGAGAAATCATATGATAATTGTCTTTCTCTGCTTGACTTATTTCACTTAGCATTATCTCCTCCAGTGCCGTCCATGTTGCAGCAAATGTTGAGAATTCGTTCTTTCTGATAGCTGAGTAATATTCCATTGTATATATGGACCACAGCTTCTTAATCCAGTCATCTGTTGAAGGGCATCTCGGCTCCTTCCATGATTTGGCTATTGTGGACAATGCAGCTATGAACATTGGGGTGCATATGACCCTTCTCTTCACTACGTCTGTATCCTTTGGGGTAAACACCCAGTAGGACTACACTTTCTTAATCTGAAAATGTTTATCTACCCAAAATAATCCCCAGGGAAGAAAACTCTGGGACAAAACAAGGATGTTGCCCACTATGACTATGTCTATCCGTTATTGTACTAATGATAACTTGCCAAAGTCCTTGCCAAGGCATTAACACAAGAAAAAGAAATGAGAGACTCAGAAGGAAAAAATCAAACCATCAGTATTTACAACCACTATGATACTATATATAAAATCAAAGAGAACTTTCAAGAGATCCACACCTCTGGACTTTGGAAATTTCTAACACCGTTATTAAAAAGAAATTAATGGGGGACCTGGGTGGCTCAGTCAATTAAGAATCTGATTCTTGGTTTTGGCTCAGGTCATGATCTCAGGGTCATGAGATCAAACCCCACGTAGGGCTCCGCACTGAGCATGGAGTCTGCTCAAGATTCTCTCTGTCCCTCTCTGCCCCTCCCCCATCTCACACTCTCTAAATAAATAAATCAAATCTTAAAAAAAAAAAAAAAAGAATTTAACCCCCACTAGGCCTTAAAGGAAAACAAAGGATGAAAGAGCTCGGAAGAAGGGCGGTGGCGAGGGTTGCACACCATGGTGGATGTTGTTAATGCCAATACACTGTACACTTAGAAGGGTTAAAATGGTAAATTTCGTGTTGTGCATATTTTATCACAATTTTAAAAATGGTAAGTTGTATGTTATGTATATTTCACCATAATAAAAAAAGAGAGACAATAAGATCTCATGGCTTGATGGTATAGACAACCGGCAGAGCGTGGACATGACCTAGAGATGAATCACTGAAATTCTCTCCTTGTCAGCCAAGGAGCAGCCGCGCAAAGAGCAGTGAGCGGAGCCCTTGAATGGGAGCCTGGGCTCCAAACTGCACCAGCTGACCGAGTGACCCTTGCAAGGCACTTATCCTTATCTATGCAATGGGGAAGATGATGCAACTCAGGGGCAGATACGGGAGCCCAGACAAGATGCTGTGGCCGACCTGTTCTATAAACAGAAAGGCGCAGCGCAGGCGTGAGGCGGCGGCGTGGCAGCGGCTCTGAACGTTCCCAGGATGAGGTCAGGTTGACGGTGGGTAGGCAGGAGGCACAGAGGCTCTCTTATCAAAACCACTGCAGCCTTCAGGGAATAGACACCTCACAGATCCCTGAAGCAGCCGCCAGGGAGAGAGAGACAGGAGGCAGCACGGATCCATCCACCCCGGCAAGCAAGGAGCATTCCATGCACTGGATGCATTCGTTTGCTAAGGATGGGCCCACGCCATGCTGAAGCCAAGACACAGGGCACTGCAGCACACCCCAACTGCAAGAGGGGACCCAACCCAGCTTCCAAAGTCCTTAACAAGTCAAAGAAGTCTTCCTTGACCATTTACTGGAAAATGCGCAAAACTTTACTACTTCAAACCCTTCCCAGTCTAGCCTTTCTCTGTGACGTCCCATGACTGCATAAGTGCATCTCACAGAGTCTAAGGCAGGGTCCCTGATCTGTTTGGACGCTGGGAGAGCCGCAAGGGCACAAGGGATTTACCTAGTAGATGAGTGTCGCCCTGAGAGGTGTATAGAGCTGCAAAATGGGAGTTCAGGGCAGGATGAGATCAGTGCAGCTGGCGTGACACAGCAGACTTCTCAGAGGAGGACATGGCAGAGAGAGGCCTTGCAGAAAGGAGAGGGAGGAAGGCAAACACAAAGGCTTGGCAGTGGGAGGGTCAGGGTTTCTAGATGAGGCAGTCAGACTGGAGTGAATGGACTTGTTCGTGAATCCCAGGAAATGCTGCCACATGTCAGAGAAAGCAGTGGGATTCAGGATGGAGGCCTCTGATCATTTATTCCAGTGACTCGGGGATGACCACACAGTTGGCACAGAGCAGGGTAACGGCTGATGCCTGGTGTGCCACTCCACGGGGCACTGGGCATCCACAAGCATCACTGGAAACGTGATGTGATGGAGAGAATGTCATTTCCAGAGCTCAAGGATCGTGCCACGGGTAGTTGGAGACTCTGGGGTCGGGGTGACAGGTGAGACGTGCCTGCTTGGGAAATAACACTCACCAAACCGCTGTCTACAGCGGCCAGGTCTGGTGACTTCTTGGCTTTGCGGTGAGTCTGAGACAGACAACCCAGGACAACAGAGGAGGCTCGGCGTGCCACTGGAGTCCTTCACTCTCCCCAGCCAGCTTCCCACAGATGCTGAAGACATTCTAAACACGTATTTAAAGCCCACCACTCTGCAGGGAGCACCAAATCATCAGCCTCTCCGGGGAGCCCACACAAGTCAGTTTCCAAGGTAAGCTCGCAAGAAGGCGCCGGCTCGGCATCCTGTGTACAAAGGCCATTGGAGCACACTCTCAAGCAAACATTCCTTGACTTGGAGTCTGACTCTGCAAACCCTGCACTGGGATCACTCCTGTCCTCCCAGAGCTGAAATCTCAAGACTAAGGAGACCCGGGGGTTTCATGAGTGCCCGGCCTCTACCCCACCATGACCAGCACACAGGGGCAAGTGACTAGCAGGAACTGTGTGCTCAAAAAAATCACTGAACTGATCGTCCCCTGCCCGCCTCTCCAGGCTGTTGTGAGAGTCAACAAGAATTCAACTACAGAGCAATTACCATGGTCCACCCACAAGGTAGGTAGGATTTGCCCTGCGTTTTATAGATGAGGAGACAGGTACACAGAGAAGTTAGGTAACTTGCTCGACAAGACACAGCAAGGGAGTGACTGAGGCAAGAGTAAAGACCCACTCACCGGGCTTCCCAAAGCTATGCAATTCTCCCTTGGAGGCGGGACAGCACAGACAGGGTCTCCCCCAGCATGTGCACAAGCCCCTTGCCCACAGGGGACCCACACCACCACTACTATGATTTATCTATTGTTTCCCTTTGGGTTTCTTTTTGGAAAAGTTTGAATGCTTATGTAAGTTGGATGTTAGTTTCCTATTCCTGCTGTAAGAAATGACCACAACTTAGTGGCTTAAAACAACATGAACTGCAATTCTTAGAGTTCTAGAGGTCAGAAGGTCCAAAAGGGTCTTCAAGGGCTAAAATCAAGGTGTCAGCAGCACAGTTTCCTTCCGAGGATCCCAGAGGAGACTCCGTTTCCTTGCCATCTATGGCGTCTAGAGGTCACCTATATCCTTTGGCTTGTGGCCCCTTCTTTCATCTTCAAAGCACATCACTCCACACTCCGCTTCTGTTGTCACAGCTCCTTCTCTGGCTCTCCTGCCTCTCTCTGATAAGGACTCCTGTGATTATACTGGGCCCACCTGGATGATCTAGAATATTCTCCCCCCCTTTTTTTTTTTAAGATTTTATTTAGTTGAGGGGCACCTGGGTGGCACAGCGGTTAAGCATCTGCCTTCGGCTCAGGGTGTGATCCCGGCGTTATGGGTTCCAGCCCCACATCAGGCTCCTCTGCTATGAGCCTGCTTCTTCCTCTCCCACTCCCCCTGCTTGTGTTCCCTCTCTCGCTAGCTGTCTCTATCTCTGTCAAATAAATAAATAAATAAATCTTTAAAAAAAATATTTTATTTAGTTGAGAAAGAGGAAGAGAGTGAGTGGGGTGAAGGGCAAAGGGAGAGAATCTCAAGCAGACTTCCCACTGAGCTCGGAGTGCGACATGGGGCTTGATCCCATGACCCTGAGATCATGACCTGAGCTGAAACCAACAGTTGGACGCTCAACCGACTGAGCCGCCCAGGCACCCCACATTCTCCCCTTCTTAAGATCCTTAATCCCATCTGCAGAGTCCCTCTCACCATTTAAGGTAACTGTCACAGGTTCTGCGGATTAGGATATGGATATCTTTGGGGGCCATTATTCATCCTATCGTAAGTCACATCCAAAGCAGCAATATCTGTAAAGTCACAAGTGTATGGTCACGTGCTGCGTGTGTTCTAACTGCATTAGCTGAGGGCCGACGTACCCAAAGTACCCCAGACGGGGTGGCTGAAACAGCAAACACGTACTGTCTCAGCTCCGGAGGCTAGAAGTCTGAGATCAAGATGCTGGCAGGGCTGTCTCCATCTGAAGGCTGTGTCCATGCTTCTCCCCTCGTTTCTGATGGTTTGCTGGCAATGTCGATCCTCGGTTTGCAGAAGTATCAGCTCAGTCTCTGCCTTCATCTTCTCACAGTATCCTCCTTGTGTGCGTGTCTAGGTCCAAATTTCTTCTTTTTACGAGGACACCAGTCACTGGATTTAGGGGCCCACCCTACTGCAGCATGACCTCATCTTAACTGCTTACATTTGCAACAACCCTAGTTCCAAATAAGGCCACATTTGAGGTACTGGGGATTAGGACTATAACATATGAATTTGGGGGGACACATAACACTTCAACCCCTAACACCAACACACACTGAAACAATAATAATAACTGAAAAAATAAAAGCATTTGCTCACACCCCCACACCCCCAAATCTCTTCCTGAATTCACAGCGGTACCTATACGACATTTTGGAAAATGTGAATACTAGTAACAAATGATGCATAGCCAGTCCAATCCCGATGCAAATCAGTTCACCCCCCCCAACCCCTGTAAAATGACGACAGTGACAGAGCCTGCCTGACGCAATGGGCAAGAGGAGTCAAGGTATGTAAAGCGCTGGGCAGAGTCTGGTACAGACTCAGGGCCCCAAACACCGTAGCTAGTATTATCACTCTCATCGTGACACCGATCTGGGTCCCCAGTGCCAGGGAAAGCTACAGCCCTGGGAGTCAGGGAGGCAGCGGGAGAGCATGGGGACAGACTGGCCTGGCTCTGAGCATCTCGGGGCCCCAGGGGAGCTGTCCAGCTGGTGTGCGTGGGCTGGGCTCAGGGAGGAGGCCTCTGGCTCTTCCAGCAGCTCGCCAGGTGCGTGGGCACTGCCGGGGCCACATCGGCCATTCATGCGGTGGGGTCTGGGCCAACAGCCAACCCCTGACGCAGGACACGCACAGATGGAAGAAAGCAAGGATGTGCAGGACGGCACTAGCCTGGGGAAACCTCCTGGAGTCTAGAAGGTGTCCAAACTGGTGGCTACTCTGTCTCCCCCTTAAACTTCCCGGTGAGCTCATCCCACGTACCCACATCCCCCCTACACAATGCTGACCCATAGCCTTGTGAGAAAGACCACTGGATGGGAGTCAGGAGAGGAGGGTTCCAGTTCCAGCCTGCTGAGGCTTGAGGGCGACTCGGGCAGTTAGGTAGAGGTAACTGTCCTGTCCCCATAGGTGTTGTGAAGATCCAAAGATGAGACACACGAGAAAGTGCTGCCAAATGCCAAACACAATTATTCCTACTTAACTTCTCGGAGCCTCAGTCTACTCATCTATGAAATAGGGTCAAGTCCACCTTTCTCCTCTTCATGGGCCGAAGCAAAGTTACACAGGGAAAATACACCTGCAAAATGCTGTAACACATGCCAGACACAGAGGGACCATCAGAAACAGTCGTCTCTCCCCGTACCGCTTTACCATTATGAATACTCTAGCTGGCGACGGAATGCTTGAGCTCCGAAGTCAGAATTCCAAATCATTTCTTCCTAGCTAGGTGACCTTGGCCAAGTCACTTAACCCCTCTGGGACCCAATTTTCTTGTCTGTAAAGCATGGGTGAGTAAGAACAGCCCACCCATGGTGGTGTGTGGACTCAATGAGATAACACAGGTGAGCATGGGACTCGGCTCACTGCAGGCGCTCGATGAATGGGGTCACCTTTTTCAAGGTGAAGAGACTCCGGTGCTCCCTTCCTATCTCTCCCGCAGCCCTTTCTGCTTCCAGGAGGCGGCTCAGGGCGATCAACTAGGCTATTCCGCCCTGTCACCGGCTGAAAGAACTTCACAGGCTCCACTTAAGGCTCTTGCACATTGTCCCAACATGAGATCACAGGCTCCCCTCGGCGAAGAGGGAAGGGGGTGATGATAGGGCAGCGGAGCACCTGGAAAGCTGGGGGCTGCCAGGGAGGGGTCAGAGGGGTGGGATTCAGTCAGCTCTGACTCTCGCCTCAGGATGGAGGGATAGAGCTTCCCCTGGACTTGAGCCTGAGGCATGCTTTCCTACTGTGGAGCTGGAGGTTACCCCCGCCCCCCCCAAGACCCCAGGGTGTCAGCCCCTGGCTGCTTGTCACCGTCTTTCCTCTGGTCCCCAGGAAAATGCGGGGCTGGAGGAGCCAGGTGCTAGGGCCGGGACAGGAAGTACAGGGCAGTGGGAGGGGCGGGGCTGAGGGGTCTTCTGAGACCCAGAGGAAGAGCTTGGACTCCGTCCCCCAGGCAGCAGGGAGCCCTGGAGATCTGAGCAGGAGTCACCCTGGGGAAGTGGATTCTAGAAAGATAAATCTGGCCAGTACATGGGATGGAGCAGTGGTAAAAGAGACATCTGTGTGTGGGACAGACTGCCAAAGAAATCCACCTCCCCACAGAGGATGAGGCCAGCCTAAGAGGAGCCTGCCCACACTGGGGGGTGTGTATGTGTGTGTGTATGTGTGCGTATTTTCCAGCAGGGCCCTGGCTGAGGTCACCCTGTTCCCTCCTGCAGTGGGGGTGGGGTCTCTATCTATCCCTTGGCCTCACCAGAGACCCTCCTGAAGTTTCTTATCCCCTCCCCTGCTCCCAAGCTGTCCAACACTCCCTTCCCCCCACACCCACCGCCAAGGATCATTACAAAGCGAGAGGCCCTAAAGAAGGTGAAGAAGGAGAAAGAACATACTCCCACCTTCTGACTGATCCTCTTTCTGGCTGAACCACACGTCCAATCTCGGTGTTTGTCAATTCTTTTTATTCTGATCATCCCTCTAAGTGACCCAGAATGGTGGTCCCCAAAGTATCCTCCTAGCCACCATGGGATCAAATTCTGGCCAAAGTTTGGGACAAAGACAGCATGTTCTTGGCAGAGATGAGACCAAGGCAGACCTTGGTCCCAGACCCAGGCCACTGTTCTAGGCAGTGAGATTCTAGAGTTAGTCCCCAACACGCTCCCTTGACGCAGTTCTCTCTTGGAGATACGCCAAGTGGATGCTTCTAATTGACAATCCAATGTCCTTTCCCTTCCTCCATCCCCTTCCCCCATTTTGTTGGAATACAAATGGTTCAGGGTACTTCCAGACCCACCCTCATCTTTCCCCACACCCATAAAGTCTTGTTCAAAAGACAAAACCAAAAGAATAGGGTAAAGAGGAAGGCTGGGGTCGCTGGGCAGAGTCCAGCTCTTTGACAAGGCCTTGCCCTGGGCAATATGGAACCCGGCTTCCCAAGAGCTTGCCTCTCCTGTGCTTGGGAGTGCTCTTGGTCACCACCAACATTGGGTGAGCCAACCTAAAACTCAGGAAGGGTGCTAGAAGCTTCTTTAAAGGTACTGGAAGCCCCAGCAAGACGCTGGGCTGTCAAGTGGACCCAGCAAAAGCCAGGCAGGCCCAGGAAGTCCTGGCCAGGCTCACTCTACACCCGGTGACTTGGGGAGGTCACCTACCCACATCCCCAACTTCCTCCTCCATTAGAAACTTCACAGCCTAAGCAAGAGAAACATGTGAAACTCTTTTGACAGTTCCAGTGGAATAAGTGCTAAGTTGCACCATCTCCAACACTGCTGCTATCTGCTCCCCTCCAATGGTTTTATCTCTGGCTTCTTGACCTTTGTGGGCCCTCTGTCTCCCAGGAACACAAGCCTATTCATGACCTCTGCTCCACTGACCTCTCCAGTCACATGTCCTGCTACCTCTGCACATCCCCACACACTGCACGGCCTGCCTGCAATCCTCCCTGGACATTAGAGGCCAGTCCCCATTCATGCTGTTCTGTGCCTTTGCATAGAATGTTGCACCCACCTGTGATCTCTTGCTCTCAACATCTCTGAGGCCTTTGCACAGGTTTATCCCTCATTTACTCCCTCCTCTACATTGCTTCTGTAGTTTGGTCATATTTCTAGAACTGTACTTACCACTATATTATGATTATTTGTTTATATACCTGCCTCCTTTCAAAAGTTGTACAATTCTTGTAAACAACATCTGTGCCTTGATATGCTCACTTTCCACCACAGCATCTGACCCATAGCTGGGCACACAACAAGACTACATTTTCCAGCCTCCCTTGCTGGGAGATATAGTCATGTGACTGAATTCTGACCAATGGAATATAAGCAGGGATGATGTACACCTCCTCCAGATGACCTCTAACATCTCTTTACAATCTTCCACATTCTCTCTTCCTTCTCCTGCTGACTGGATACAGAGATCCATGGCGGGTGGAGTCCCCAGATGGAAGAATCTGGGTCCCTGAATGACAACCTGGAGCACAGCCCTCCAGGAACCAGTTTGGGTCTATGACGTGAGCAGGAAAAAAATCTCTATTATAACAAGTCACTGAGAGTTTGTTACACGGTATTAACCTGTCCTGACTAATACAAAGGAGCTCAGTCATAGTCTGATGAACCAAACTGAAAGAGGGAAGACTTTATATAAAATGCCCCCCGCCCCGGCCCACCACCAATCCAATCAAGTCAAGTATCACATCCCCTACGTGACTGAACTATTCCCGAAGCCAAGCCATCACCCCGCTCCCCCTACCCTATCCACCAAATCACACATACAGCATTTAGAATGCCAAGCACCAAGGAAGGGTGGCCCAATAAGGGTGGGGATTGGGGACTTGACAGCTGACCTGTAAAAGTCACCACAGGTGAATGAGCCCCAACTTGAGATCCTGGTTCCACAAGTTTGTAGAAGGCACACCGAGACAAAGCTGAGCTGCAGGGAAGGGCCTCCTTCTACCCCCACGGTCATCTACACCTCTGACACATGACCATTCAAGCTCACAGGAACATTTCCAATGACAGGAACACCCCCCCACCTCTGAGGCAGCCTACACCACCCCGGCAGCTTCTGGGAAGTGCTGGAACAGCATTCCTCAGACAGAGCCCCAGTTGGCCAGGCCAAATTCCCACGTGGTCGCAAAGCCTGAGACCATATGGGAGAAAGATCACATTTGGACAGAAGGAAGAAAAAGAAAGAGAAGGACTTCCAATGTATCCTTCCAGCACCCTACACCCTCACTACTCAAGGTGTGATCTGAGACTAATCCTATCATCACCCGAGAGCTTGGTGGAAATGCAAAATCCCCAGCCCCAGGTAGACCTACAGAATCAATCTGCATTTTAACCACATCTAAGTAGTTCGTGGGCACATTAGAACTGGAAAGCCTGGCTGTCCTTTGCTATAAGGATCCCAGCTAATCTTTAGCAGTGTTCCTGGAGCAAGTCCCGCCTATCCGCAAAGAGGGGCACACAGGAGGAGGAGGAACAGCAGCTAAACTGTAGAACTTGCCTTTAAAGGGGGGTGCAGGTCTGGCACCCCATTCCCTACACTCAGCACCGGCTGGCCATGCATTCCCGTATTTATTCAACAACCATTTCCTGAGCACCTGCTATGTGTCAGGCACTGTTCTGGGTCCTGGGAAAACAAGCTAAGGAGCAGGCAAGGTGGGTCCTGGGAAAACACAGCACACATTGTAGTGGGGAAGAGATAGTAAATGAGTAGACAATGAGTCAAACAGGATAATGACGGATTGTGGTAAGTGTCTTGAAGACAATAAAACGGGACAATGTGACAGGGCTGGCAGGTTCTCTGAGGAAGTGGTGAAGGAAGGCCTTTCTAGGAGATGTCATGTGAGTTGAGGCCGGAGCGCCCAGGAGTCAGCTGCTTGAAAATCTGGGGGAAGAGTCTCTGGGCAGAGGGAACAGCAATGGCAAAGGCCCTGAGGCAGCACCGTGGTTGGTATCCCAGGAGCAAGCGGTTGAGCAGTGCGTTAGAGCCAGCAAAGGAGGATGCAGGGGATAAGTCTGGAAGCACAGATGGGGGCAGGGGCCCACCCCCCCAGGGCCTGGGGGCAGGGTAAGAATTTGGGAGTTCATTCCCAAAAGAAAGGGGGACTTCCAGAAGGTTCTAAACAGGGGTGTGATGTGATCTGATTTATGATTTTAAAGGATCACTCTGCTTAGTGGGAAGACCCCTGAGGAGGCCAGCTCAGTTGCCCAGGTGTCCTGCGCAGAGGTGACAGGACTGGACCAGCGTGGGGACACAACAGACAAAGAGGAAGGGGGGCAGAGCCCAGCTGCATTTTGAGGGAGGTCATATGGGATGTACTGACTTGCTGTTAGGTTGGAAATGGGCCATGACTGGCCAGGTTTGGGGTGATCCCAGCTGGGTTTGAATCCCTTTGGCAATTCGGGCACTCCGAATAGCTAGGCCAGGCAGTCCGAGTACCCTGACCCGACCTCACGGGCTGACGCTGCATCCTCTGTCCTGACAGCTTCCTCCCCGGTCACTGGGGTTGCCCACTCAGCCCACAGGAGTCTTTTCTTGGCACTTCTCCTCAGGTCAAGGGCTTCCTGGTGTCCCTTCACATTTGCGGAAGGGAAGGACAAGGTGGAGCGCAGATGGAAAAAGAAAAACCCCCAAAGCAAAAATGACAACTGGTAAAGCAGCCCACGCAGCGAGGCAAGCTGCCCAGGCCGGCCTCGGGCTTCCCCGGCTCTGTGGCCGGCTCCGTGTAACCAGGCTTCCCCGTGGGGAGAGCCCCACTCCTGCCGGGAGCCAGGAAACGCAAGAGGAAAATGTCCCCGCAGAGCGCGGGGTCCCCCAGCCGTCGGCTGCTCGTCCAGGTGATGCCTTCCTCCGGCACACCTCACACACGTGGCCGCTGCCCACCCAGCGCAGGTGCAGAAGGAGGGCAAGTGCCAGGAGAGAAGGGACCGGCGGCTGGAGCACTGCCGGGCGCCTGTGCGCTGGCCCACCTCCCTCTCGGGCTCCCCCTCCAAGAAGCAGGACTTTCCCTGACCTTCACCCATGCCCGAGGCAGCCCTGCCTCCACGCCTTTGTTCCTGCTGAGCTCCCCCTGCCTGCACCCCCTTCTCAGTTTACCTTTCTGCTGGACCCACCTCAGTGGACAGAACCCAGACAGGAGGAAGGGAGTCCAGCACTCACCAGCACCTCCTCTATCTGCACCACCGTCTGTGTCTCTTTTAGAAAGTATCTGAGGTCCATTATACCTCAATGTAAAAAAAGTTTCGGGCAAATGCAGTAACACTTGAGTGTGTATTAAATCTGGGAGGTAGGTCCACTGAGAGGTTATATTATTTTCTGTAGGATTAAACCATGTCATAACTAAAAATAAACAACAGGACAGAAAAGCTGACTGGCTGCAATGCAGAGAAGCAGCTGGAAGGGCCAGGCGAGAGCCCGGAGTCCATGGTAAGAGCGCCGGGGATGCAGGTGAGGAATCAGGAGGGCTTGGCTGGGGGGCTGAGAGACGGTGCAGGGGGGAAGGTGGGGCAGAGAAAGAGAGGAGGAAGAAGGAAGGAGAGGGGTGTGGGGGGAGAATGTGGGGAGGGGTCTAGATAGGCGCCTGGGTTCACACGTGCTGAGGGGCTAGCGTACGTGTGGCTTGTAAGTGGAGATGCTTCACAGGGCAGCCAATGGGCTAGCTCATGGACAGCCCCACCCTGAACCCAGTGACTTGCCCACGACAGGTGCTTACCCCTCACCCACCCCTAGGTGATGACAGAGACTTGGACCAGAGGGCAGCCCCTCACTAAGAGAAGAGGTCCAAAGGAGAGCAGAGCCCTGCCCCAAGCCTAGGCCAGTGCTCTACCTTACCCAGATCACCGACAGCTGGTGAGGTATTTTGGGGACCAGCTTGACCCTACAAAGGTGGCTCCCTATCCCGCCCAGCTATTTCTAGCGGGGATAGCATTGGGGCAGGTGCGGCCTTAGAGGAACAGCTAGCATGGGGTGGGGAGGGATTAGGTGATGGAACAGACCGATGAGACCCAGGGGACCCTCTGTCTAGCCAGAGAAGGGGAAGAGCCAGCCTGAGGCTCCTGCCTGCCATGTCCCCAGCCCTACCCACAAGAACCCAGGACTCCACTCTCTAGGGCAGCCGGGGTGAGGGCTGAGAGTACTGCCAGCCCCCTGCAGCCATGGGACCCGGGCACAGCCGGCCCAGGGAAGGGAGACTGCAGTCATGTCTCTTCTGGGAGGGAGAAGAGCCAAAGGCTGGCCATCAGGGGTGCCCTTTGGAGGTAGGGCAGCCTCCCACCAGGTGCCCAGACTGTCACCTGATACCAAAAGGAATGCCTTTGAAAAGGTTAATTATGAGGCCGATGCCTGATGCCGCACACTCCTCCGAGAAGGAGGGCAGCCTCCCTCCCCCCACAGACTTTTACCTTCAAGGCTGCAGACTTGTCACGCCCCTCGCTCATTGCAGACCAGAGTCAGGTCCCGCCCTGCCCTTCTCCCAGAATCCTGCTCACAATGTGACAGCAACATGGAGGGGGAGATGGGAACAAGAGAGACTCCGACTGACAAAGACCTACCACAGCGAGAGAAAATGCCTCCAGAAAAGAGTCCTGGGAAAGGCTACAGGGATGAACAGAGCCATGCCAAGAGACAGGCTCAGACTCAGGGACCCTTGGAGAGATAGAGAGAGATAAATAGAGAAACTGGGAAAAGAGAGAGATGGAGAGAGAATACCGCAGCAAGAATCCAAGACTCAAGAGCAGAGAAAAGAAAATGAGCATATGCACAGAAACTGACACCTTTTCTTTCTCTGCTCAGCCCAAAGCCTTCCTCCCCAGCCTGGGCAGAGGGTCAGGGCAGCACCCCCTCCAACGGGCAGCCCAACCCCACCTGCTCTGTAGCCGAAGCCTTCCTGGCAAGGGTGGGCAAGGAGCCATCTCTCTCCAAGGCGCCATGCCTCCTTGGTGGGCTCTGCAGTGCTCTGGCCCACGTAGGGGCCACATCCAAGTGACAAGCGGCAATGGACAGAAGGGGTTCAGCATGTGGATTCCAGAGCCAGACTGCCCAGTCTGAGTCCTGCCCCCCCACTTGCAGAGAGGGTGGTTCTGCAGCTCTACCTTCCCCCCTTGGTTCTCGACTACATAGCCAAGAAAGCCAGGCGTTCCAAACTAGCCCAAAGTGTCCCAACTGCACAAAAAATACACACACTGATGGACAGAATCTCAGTTTTGAGTCCCCCTACGTGTGGTAGATCTCTCGGCCTTGTCTGCCCGGCCTCGGTCCCTGCCCCACTGCACCGTAGGATGGACGGAGAAGCAGGCATGGCCCAGCACCCCAAGGGGCACACATAGAGGGTTTCCCTCCACCTTCCCACTGGGGGTTCCTCCTCACAAGTTCCAAGAAGAAGAGTGGAGCCCATCTCCTTGAGGAGCCAGACGGGCTGGCCTTCACCACAGATGCCCTCAGGAGACCAGCCAGCACTGTTCCAGTGGGAAGAATGGTCGCTTGTCACATGCCAGAACCAAGCTTCTCAACTCCAGCCCATACAGCAGCCTCCTGCTTCCTGTTTGGTTTGTTGCTCTTGTTTTTTTTTTTTCCCTTACAGCGTATATCTGAATGTGGTCTATTTAGCCCTAGGGACTCCCCTGCGCCTGCCCATTCCTAGCCTCCGCCCCAGCCCGCTGCCAGCACGGAGTTCAGACTCTGGTGTGGCTGAACTGGCCACTGTGTTCTACTGGGCACCAGATAAATGCTCCCTCATTAGCAGATGGAGCTCAACCCTGGCTGGCATTTGGGGCCATCAACTGGCCAGTCTGGCAGCATTCATTTACCACAGCTTCGGGGTGCCCAAGACCCTTTCATGGCTGGGAAAATGTTCCCCCTAGTCCAGGTTGGACAGACACGGTGTCCACAGAGCCCCCGCCCTCCTCCAGGGGGACCAGACGCAACATCAAGAATGACCACCATCCTGACAGTTTTCCGTAGCTGCTCCAGGCTCGATGGGGAAGGCCTTCCGGGCCTTATCTCCTGGAAATCTCACGGCTCTGAGGCTGCTTCTGTACTGAGAGCCATTCCATAGCTGAGAAGGCTGAGTCTTGGAGGCCAGGTAACTGTTCGGGGTCACCTGGCCGGTAAGAGGTGGGGCCCATGTGCACACCTTTGTAAGTCTGTCTGATAACAAAACCTGAGCTTTCCTTCACCGCGGGAAACTGCCCCACTTGGAGAGCCGGGAATTTGGCATCAAGAATCCCACAACCTCTTTTGGAGAGATCAATGTCCCCCAGCCGTGGAGGTTTCTGAGGAATCTACAACCCTTTTCCCTTAGCCCCAGCTAAACCGGGGATATACAGGAAACAGTCTCAATCCTCCAACAACTCTTACAACGGCCTGGTCTGAGGGAACGTCCTTGAGATGCAGGAATCACAGCCCCTAAAATCACTTGGGGGCTGAGGACCAGTCAGGTGGCAGGGAGCTGATGAGGGGGGTCCCTGCAGCTGGCACCTCTGGGTCACCCAGCTAGTGGCAGTTCACCACTGGGGTGGGGGGTGGAGAACAAACGGTCTTCCCTCAAGCCCATAACTCAGGCTCCCGCCGCTCAGCTTGGCTGTCCCACATGCCTACCTAGTTCCATGTGAGTCAAAACCAAAACCAACCGTTGCTATGGGGTGAGGGGGTGTAAGTATGCCAAGACCTCCAGGCCCGGATCCGGGAGCTGCCTTGACAGGCGTACACTTTGGGTTGCTCACTCACGCTGTGCCTTCTGCCCGGCCCTGACTCTTCCACCAGCTGGTGGCTCCCACCAAGGCCAAGGCCGTGGGCCTGGCTTTTCTGCCCAGGACGACTCTGACTTTTTCCCTGCGGGGTCCCCAGTACCAAGCGCAGTGCCAGGCATGGAGCTGGCACTCCTCCAAAGGTGCCCTGATTGCCTTGAAATTCTCTCCCGGGGGAAGGGAGTGACTTGGTCCTAGCTGAAGGCTTCAGAGAGCACATACACACACATACACACACATACACACTCACACCACACTCACCTGGCCACCACCAAAGATCTTCCTCCCCTTCATTTTCCAGTTTGGAAGGGGACACTGTCCCCCACCCAACTTCCAGCCAACTTTCCTGATGCTTATCCAAAGGGGGTATCTGGGGGCCCGGTGGGGGCAGAGCTGAGTTTTCCAGGTCAGACCTTTGGGCCTGAGGCCAGAGGAGGAAGGAGGTGACAGGCAGCAGCTGCACTCCAGGGCCTCCCCCACCCAAACACACCCTGACATGACACCTGATGCCGGGAAAACAGGGCACGCAGCTCCAAGCAGTCATGCAGGTGGTGTGGCCTGACTCACATGCTGCCCTGGCAGAGCTGGGGTTTATTATCCGAGAGAAGTGGGTGGAGGTGGGCAGGACATGGGGGCTGAGCTCCAGGAAGCAGCCGATTCTGTGAAGGACCTGCTGTCTGACCTTTCGGGAGCTCGAGAGAAGTCTTCTACTCTCTGCGGGGGCATCTTCTCCTGGGGAGGGTGAATGACTCCTCTCCCACCAGGAGATTTCTCGGTGATGCAACAGGGCATTCCTGCCCTCCTTGGCCAAAAACTGGAAGAGGCCTCCTGGATGGGAGGCCAGAATTCCAGACTCGTATGAACCAGAGGCTAGGGTGCCTGAGTTCTAGTCCTGCTGTCACTTAATGGCCTTGTAATTTGGAAAAGTCACTTCCCCTGCTGAGGCCTCACTTCCTCATCTGTCAAATAAAGGAAAAGGACTGTAGCAGAGGGTAGCCAAGAGTTTTCACTCATGGTGCCTTTGCCAAATGACAGGTAGTCTCTCCCTGAAGGTACTTGGTTTTGTTTTTTTAGAAGGATTCTGGGATGATCGATGCGTGATGTCTGCCCTGGGTGTAGGATGGGAACATGCCACGATCAATTAATGATGTCTGCTGTGGGCACAAGGCTGGAAAGCGGCAGCATGAGCACCAGATAGGTATCATTCTGGTCGGTGATCTCTAAGGGCTTTCTGGTTATAAAACTCACAATTCCACCCTTGATTCCCCAGCAGACATGGTTAACACTGGTTGGCAAGCATGTACCTCTCGTATTGTGGTATTTGCACCCAACTGATTTCTCTCCTTGAAAGAGACGTTTTCATCAGCCCTACAGGACCATTACTGGGGGAGCAGGCAGCCTCCTGAATGTTCTCCATCCATCCATACTCGCAAGACTTCACGCCGAAAGTTACAGACAAGGAAACAATGCCAAGATTTAATACCCAGAGGACATTCCAGCTTTTCTTACAATTCTCCCCGTGTCTACAAAGGAGCTTCCCCACTGTGTGAAAATCCCACCCTGGCACAGGGAGAGGACGAACAGTCAGCAACAGGCAGAAATGGCTCCTGGCTTCGTGGCGCAGTCACAAGTGAGGGCCTCATCCAAGAGGGCCAGTGTCCATGAGATCCCCGGGGGCCGTGTGCCTGGGTCACCTATTGACCACGTCCTAAGAACACCCCTTACAAATGCACGCAGGTAGAGAAAAGGTGTTCACAGACGGACTACTCATCTGCACAGGGAAAGATCAGTTTCCCAGGCGCACCTGCAGCAGGGGAGTATCCCCAAGTCTGGGCTGCTTCAGAGTCAGAGAAGCTCCTCTCCTCTCTTTGTATCTTTAGGCTTTGCCTGGATGGAAAGTTCTCCTGATGGCAGGCTCCACCAGAGCCCAAGCTCCCTCCTCTCACTTCCCTTTATACACACATGTGTGAGGCTGTCCCCCTCTGTACCCTGCCCCAAGTCCACCACCTCTCCCCATCCACCTCTCTCCATCTATTCTGGACCTGCAAGGCCCCTGTGTACAGGGTTATTCCTAAAACCACAGGGGTGGGGAAACTGCACAAGAAGGGTTTACTAGTGGGGTACTAAGGAACCCCAGGATTCCATCCTGAGGTGGCCTCGAAGTAACATTTCACCAGGTCCTCCCCTCCCAACCTTCCCTGGAGAACAGATACCCTCAGCACCCCCGCCCCCCCAAACCCCACCAACAGCAGGGCCTGGCAGAGGAGAAATCGGGAGAGAGAGGAAGCTGGAGTTCACCCTCTGGCCACAGGGGCTAGATGAAAGGCAGTAGTTAAAGTGGGAGCCAGCTCCCGGGGCGGGGAAGGGGGGTAGGAGGGAAGCCAGCTATGGAATTCCCAAGAGCTACTGGAATCCCCACAGGGCTCCCCTGGAATCCCCCTGTGATCCACCAAGAATCTGAAAGATGCCTCCTTCCAAGAGCAAGGGAAAACAGCAGCCAATAATTACTTGTTTTCCTAACAGTGCTGCTGGGAGGACGGCGTGTTGGTAAGGTTGGCAATCACTCCTTGGAGGTGGAGAGCTTTATCTAGGAAACCCTTGACACTGCCACCTGCCTCTCCTGCCTGGAATCAGGCTGAGCTATGGGATGAAGGTGAAGCCCATATCAGCCGGGCACAGCAAGAAACCTCTGCCCGCAGACGGAGTGGGCATCTCCAGATACTTCCTCTCGTGGTGATGTTCCTGCGGGCCTATCTGCTGAGCTGTCAGCTTCCCTGTCCAGAGTCTCCAGGCTGGTCATGACTCTGTGGGCTTTCTTTACATGACTAATTTCATTCTTAGTATTAGCCCGTGAGGCAGGTATTTTCGCTACCCCTATTATACGGATGAGAAAACCAAGGACAGAGAGGTTAAAGAACTCACCAAAGGTGATAAACAGTTAGTAAGGGCCAGAGCTGGTCTTGGACCCCACTCATCCTGGCCGTGGAGTCCCTGCCCGTAGCCCCTGCATCCACGACCATGCAGCTCTCCGTGTGTTTTGTCGTGACACAAGGCCCACCACCCAAGTGCTTCTTGCCCCAATGAACACGTGTTCATGTGTTTAGAGCAGTATTTGAATACAAGATTCCAGTTTGACAAGATAATTTGGACAGGTCCCTGGGGTTGGTTGAAATGGGTTCTAACCAGTTACATTCCATAGGAATGATTTAGAGCAATGGCTCAGGAAGTATGAGGTAATGTGATTTTAACAATTATTTGTCATTTTCTTTCTTTTGTTAGATATGCTCTTCATGTCCATTTTTTTTTTAAGATTTTATTTATTTAGTTGACAGAGACAGCCAGCGAGAGAGGGAACATAAGCAGGGGGAGTGGGAGAGGAAGAAGCAGGCTCCCAGCGGAAGAGCCTGACGTGGGGCTCAATCCCAGCTCCAGGATCACCGCCCTGAGCCAAAGGCAGACGCTTAACAACTGAGCCACCCAGGCGCCCCGCCCATTTTTTTTTTTAACCAGTGTGTTTTCTGTCCCAGTATACTATAATGAGCAGGAGAGACATATTCAATGTAGACCTCCTACTTTTCCCACCCCCTCCCACAGGTATCTTTTTAAATTAAATATTAACATTGTAAATAATACATGAATACATTCTCCTTTTTTAAAAAAGTAAAACATTACAAATAAGGCTAAGTTTCCCCTTTACCCAAGATCCTCTTCTCATTGATGCCCCCCACCATCTTCCAGAGATAACTTTATTAGCAATTGGAAGCGCACCCTCCTGGATCTTTAAAAAATATTTAATGTGGGGCGCCTGGGTGGCTCAGTCGTTAAGTGTCTGCCTTTGGCTCAGGGCGTGATCCCGGCTTTCTGGGATCGAGCCCCACATCAGGCTCCTACACTGGGAGCCTGCTTCTTCCTCTCCCACTCCCCCTGCTTGTATTCCCTCTCTTGCTGGCTGTCTCTCTCCCTCTGTCAAATAAATAAATAAAATCTTTAAAAAAAAATATTTAATGCTTCTGCTGTATATGTACTTTCAACAAATATGCCTTGCTGGTTTTTTTACATAAATACTATATCGTTTGAAATCTGCAGTGGTCATTCATTAACATTTCTTGGAGATCCATCCATGGACTTGAGATCAATCTCATTTGTTTTGACTGTTGTCCAAAGTGCAATGAGAATACCACCGTTTACTTAGCGACCCTCTGTCACGGTGTTTCCCACTGTTGCCATGGCAAACAACATGAGGTTCTCCATGCGTTTCTGGGACTGGGGACTAAATCATTACCTCAGTCAAGGCCAATGTTGTCCTCTGTCCAGGATGTGTGAACAATCACAATGATCCACAGCTCACCACGCTGCAGGAGCTTGCCCTGCCATGCCAGGCTCTGGAACGCTCTACGGTCCTTGGAATGAAACCGTTCTTAGAACTTGGCAAGTTCCCTCCCCAGGCTTTGGGCACTACCCCCCTTGCCTTTACTCTGGGGTCAACGACTTCAAACAACACAGAGCTTCCCTTAATGATTAAAAGACAGAGCCTGCAGGAGAGACACTTCTCCCCTCCCCTTTTCTGCTCTCAGGTTGGTCCCTGGCGCACTTCAGGACCCCCTAGTTTGACCTCAGCTGAGGTGTGCTCTGAACATCAAACCAAATGAAAGCAAAGCTATGAACCACGCTAAATGAAGCTGAACGAAACAAAAACTAAACCAAATTATAAATCTAATAAGTAGAAAGATGAACACAGATGCTGACCTGCAAAGTGAGGGGCCCGGAATAGAATTCTCCTCCTAAAAACACAATGATCCCATATGTACTAGAAATGACTTCAGAACACGCCCCCACACACATACACACCCGTCCCAAGGCCAGTCACGAATGATTCGGGGATTACAGGCTTGTTCATCCATGTTAGGCCAGCTATTTGAGAGCTAGAAAGTGAGTGTGACCCTGGGTGGGGTAGGTGGGTGGAAAGTCTGAAGAGATGAATAAGGAAGAGAGATTAAAGCTCTCCAAAACAAGTTAAATCCTTTAGAGCCCATGAGCAGTCCTGAACAACCTCCTTAACTCCATCTTGCAAGCAGCGTGGGGGACGCCGAAGGGCCTCTCCTGGCTCTCATCAAATATTGACCCTCTGCACTCCCTGGCCGGAGTTCAGACCAAAGGGCCAGCAGCAGCACAGAGCCAATGTTTGCAGAGCAATTAACCGCAGCCCACCGCCTTGTAGGTCGGATTGTGACACGAGGTTCGGTGGAGCCGGGCCTTCAGAGAGCCTTCCGGTCCTGCCCCGGGGGGGGGAGGGCTCCCTAACAGTGAAGGAGTTGTGCAAGGACATTTACAGAGGCTGGAAAGGTGGGCCAGTGCCAGTGAGAAGGCAACATAAGAGCATCTGTGGCCCTTTACCGTCCTCCTTCTCCCCTTAACTGTACCCCCAAGTAATCCAAGCCCTTTACAGCCACACGGGCCTCCCCATCAGGCCTTGTCTCAGACAGCCCCTCGGGGACACGTCCCTTTCCTGGTCAGATAGGCGGAGTGGTGGATTATTTTTAGAAGAAATCAATTTCCACTTGGTGACCAAGAGCCTCTCTTCTCCCTGTTCCCAACTTAACGTCCGAAATGCCCTTAGAAGCCCTCTCTAGCAACTGACCTGGTTTCCAGAAGTGTTTGGAATAGCTGTTGAATTGAATTGCTCTATTGATCGGGCCGATCATGGTGGAACATAGTCTCCTTCCTCCTGCGGGGGCCCTAAAGATTTTAGAGGGCAATGGGGGAGGGTCTGGGAGGGTGGCAGGGCCCTCTGGGGCGGGCATAATGCCAGATCTAGCCTGATGTGTGTCCCAGACGGTCTAAGGCAGCACAGTCATGATGCAGACGTTCTGTTTCTGCTCAGGGTGCAGCCACCAAACACCACAGACATGGAGCCCGCACCGTGGGGCAAGTATGGCCACAGAGTCAATTGATTTCATTCTTAAAATTAATTCAACTTCATTTAGTAAATTAATTAGTAAATTAATTTTTAATTAGTTTAAATGTAAATGTAAAAAGCTGCATGTGGCTAGTGGCGAGCACAGGTGTGAAGCCTCCTTCCCGTGCTTCCCAGTGGGTAGAAAGAGGGGCCATGTTCATGTTCAGTGGACAACCCCTCGCGTGTGGAGGATGCAGAACTGCTGGGGCCAAAAGCTGAAGATACGGGAAGAGAAGAAGGTCAGGAGCAGAGTAGACGGACTTATCTTGGTGCCCTTGGAAGGATTTGGGGGGGGGGGGTATGAATGACCAAAACAGTTATTAAAATTATATATGTACATTCATGCCTTTGTCTGGGGAGAGAGTCTTTTGCTTTCATTAGAAGCACAAAAGAATCCCTGATCTCAAGAAAATGAGAGAAAATAACTCCTTGATCTGTCAGATACCGCTGTCTTCTTCAGGGAAGCCTGCTTTGATCCCAGAGTATAAGGTTTCTCTGCAGTATCTCTCTGGTACTTTTCTCTGTAGCACTTGAAATAGTATAAAATTATATATACATAATTTTTTAAAGATTTTATGTATTTGTCAGAAAGAGAGGGAGGGAGGGAGGCAGGGAGGGAGGGAGCGCACAAGCAGGGGGAGGGGCAGAGGGAGAGGGAGAAGCAGGCTCCCCCCTGTGCAAGGACCTGATTCGGAGCTCAATCCCAGGACCCTGAGATCATGACCTGAGTGGAAGGCAGACGCCTGACTGAGCCACCTAGGCATCCCATATATATATATATATATATAATTTTTTTAACTAAAACCCATCTTATTTCACTAAAGAATAAGTCCCATTAAATTAAGCAGTAACCAGATCTGCTTCTGCTCATCAGTAAATCCGCACAGACTGACATACTGCCTGGTACATGGAGGATAAGCACTTAGACTAGATAGACTGAGGGGTGGGTACGTGGGTCGATGGATGGACGGACAGACGATGACTGATGGAGAGAAGGAGGAAGGCATGCAAGCATAAATGAATAAACAAATTAACAAACAAATTAGGGAATCCTTTACCCCAATAACTGTAATTCTCAAAAAACAACCAAAGCCCCCAAACTGGCATGGGGGTGTGGGGCTGTATCACTCCAGGCTGCTGCCCCAGTCAGAACCGTACAGGCATCTTTTCTGTTCCCCCCTCCCAAGAGGAATGCTCTTCCTTCCTCTCCAGCCATAGCATGTTGCTTGTCCCTCAATCTAGTGTCTATTTCATCTCCAGTGGACTTCATTGCTTCAAAGTCTACGTCCCCCACCAGACTTCTCGAAGGAAGGGACCTTGTCCTTCTCAACCTAGCATTCCTCAGGCTGCAGAAACGCAAATGTGCTGGAGGCCAGTCCACTCTTACCCTGAGCCAGCATGGCCTATTCATCTTTATATGTCCACCCACACACTCACAGCCAGGGTAAGGCTGCCAGGTTCAGCAAGTGAAAATAGAGGACACACCATAAAATATGAATTTCAGATAAACAATGAGTCACATTTTTAGCATAAGTATATCCCATGCAATATTTGGGACACATTAATAGTAAAAAATAATACTAATCATTATTATTTATCTGAAATCCAAAATTAATTAGACATCTCCTATTTTATCTGGTGGCCCTACTCCAGGGCCTCAAAGGGAACAGGTAGCCAGTAAGTAAGGAGTGTGGGTGGCACAGGGGAGAGGCGGGAATAGGGAGATAAATGACCAGCTCTGTAAAGTCCTAAGGCTTCAGATAAGTGTAGAACGCGCAGTTACCGGCTTATCTGAGGATTCTCTTCCCCAACGCCATGAGTAAGTTCCCCCATGCTTCACCAGAGGACTCATTCATGCCATGGGTCACATCAAAGAGACACTATCTCTCCTCCAAGCACCAGTCCTTCCGCTCCTGCCTCCCCCCACTTGCCGCCCCCTCAGGGCCGGTTGCCCTGGTGTGTGCATGAGATGGTCCATTCCCAAGGATCTCATATAGATTTGCTCATGTAAACCTCACAACAACCCTCCTGGGTGGGTACTATTCAGATCTTCGTTCCACAGATGGGAAAACAGAACCTAAGAAGTTAAGGCCCGTTTCCAGAGTTACACAGTGGGGCAGAGCCAGTAACTGTTCCTAGCAATGCGTCCCCAGTGCCTAACCTCTAAGCCACTCTCTCACCTCGACACTCAGAAAGGCCAGTTGCGAGGGCCCCAGGGACCAGAGGCAGTTAGCAATGCCTCTCATTCTTCCTCTGTAGGAGCCGCCATATTAAAATCAGTGACCCCGGTAAATAAGAAAGGCTTTCCAAAGTGAATGCCATTGAAAGTCATCATGTCACAAGTTCTGTAAAATGGGTTCACAAAGATGCTATGCTTGGCTCAAAGGTTAAATTCCGAAGAACTATCCCAACCCCTTTCCAGACTGCATCTACAGGGTGGGGATGACCCATGCGGACGGGCCTGGCCATGCTCACGGTGAGAGCCAGCACATCGCACAAGACGCTCCATGCCGTGTGTCCCAACACACAGGAAATAAGCCCTCCAGGCAAGGAAGAAGTGGGGGGAGCAGCATTCCTTTCTTGTGAGGTTCTGTAACCAGCGAGGGGGTGAGGGAACAGAACAGAAGCGGGGGAAGAAAAGCTCTGATTTGAGAGTTTCCGCTGGCTCGCAGACCCTCTCTGGCTCATCAATGAGTCCTTTCAGGGTTCCCTCTCCCCAACTAACTTATCATTTCCTGTCCAGCACACTACACCCATTGATGGGGTATCAGCAAATCCCACCAGTTTATACCAGAAAGGACCCAAGGAGACTGGACAGGAATGGGGGAGGTGAGGAGAGGAAGAGGCAGGAAGGTAAGGAATGGCTTTCCACCCCATATTGTTGGATTAAGACAGGATTTACTGGAATACAGGAAGCTGGCTCATCTTTGGCTCATCTCATAAGTAGAGTGATAAGGACAATGGGATAAAGTCAGGTACTTAGGGGCAAACATGCAGGCCTGGCCTCTCCAAGATGACTCATCACCAAAAGCCTACAAATGAAGGAGTGGACCTCGGTTGTGAGGGCCAGGAGTGTGTGTCTCTTCTTTGTGTTTTTACTGGCCAACACCAAGCTTATAGCTCTAAGGAAAAATCTAGAACCCCTCAGTTTTCCCTTTCTGGTACTGGAAGGGTTTCTGTCCAACTCACGGTGATTCCGCCTCATCTGGTACCTGACTCTGATATGGAGGCCTAGGCCCCCTGCTGATCATGTCTGTGACCCTCTACCCTGGGCCACACTGATTGGTCCAGAGAGGGCACCTGACCCAAATCAGGCCAATCCAAGTCTTCCCTGGGATTTTTCAAATTGAAACTAGGACAGTCAATCTCTCTGGTGTTGGGAACCAATAGATATGAAATTCAGGAGCCATTGACAGCCAAGTTCCTCAGAAATCTGAGGACACTCCCCAGGGAGAAGCAGAGAGTGGACACACACACAGAGCAGCTGTATTTTCAGGTGCTCCTGGAGCCCACTGTCTCACTCTCTTCTTCACCATCTGGCCAATTGCATGACCATCGCTGGTATCTTCTTCCAACCAAGTCTCCTATTTGTCTGAGCCAGTAGGACTGTAAAACTATCCCTTGTAACCCAAAGAGGTCTAACTAAGTTAGCTGGCACCAAGGGACGCGTCTGCAGGAGGAGCTGTGTGAACACGCCTGTGTATGTTAGAGAGTCGCACACACCACGCGCGTACACACACAGGGCGGCGAGAGCCTTACTCGGCAGACAGACACAGTGGTATGCCCAGTTTGTGTCTGTAGTTCAAGAAACTGCTTATTTTCTGTTTCTGTCTCTCCCGTGTGTTTGCTTTTCTTTGCCTGCAATGACGTGGTGGCTTGTGTCTCACCCTGGATGTTTACAGATACATGTCTGCTCATGCACACAGCACCCACGGCCATCTTCCTGCCTCTCCACCCCGGTTTCCTACCCCAGGCAAAGGAGGGTGACAAAGCTTGACTGTTAAGACCAACGGAGGAAGCCAACAAAGCCTGGCGTCTTCTTGCAATATTCAAGACTGAGCCAAGCCCAGCTAGACAAGTGAGGGTTCCTCGTTGGTCCCTCTGCTCTGACCAAGACACTGACCCTGAGAGCTCTGACAGGGGATCTCCAGATGAGTGAGGACACGAGAGAGGCCAGGTCACCAGAGACTCGGGCTGCTGCAGGTGAAACTGGGTACCATCTGAACTCAGACCAACTCACCTGCAGGTCAAAGAACTTGCTGTACCTCCGGTAGATGGTCTGGGACGTGGAGTCGGACCAGGTCACGTTGATGATGTACACCTGTGGGAAAAGGTAAGCGCAAATGAGTAGGTGACGAAGGCCGAGCTTCAAGCTGTGCCATTTACCATAACTGGGGGTGTCCCGTGGCCAGGGCCATTCCTACCTCCGTCCTCAGGACCCAGCACAGTGTCAAGTACCACACAGATGCTACACACATTTATTTAAATACACATACACACACGTGTACAAACACACGCGTGTACAAATATCTAGAAGGATATTCAATAAACTGCTAAAGATGATTATTTTAGATTAGGATTACAAGTGGTTTTCATTTCCTTCTTTTCATTTATATGTATTTTATACAATGAACATACATTGGGGTTGTTAAAATTTTCCGCTGGTTCTCAGACTTGTAAGTGACTGAGATCCTACAAGAGGTCTTCCCAAATTGCAGATGCTGCGCCCCACTCTCTGAAATTCTCCGTAAGTAGATCTGGGGTTTCAGGGCTCAAACATCTACATTTTATTTTATTTTGTTTTTTAAGGGCTTTTAAAAAATATTTTATTTATTTATTTGAGAGAGAGAGAGAGCACAAGCAGGGGAGAGGGGAAGAGGGATAAGCAGACTCCTCGCTGAGCAGGGAATCTGACACGGGGCTCGATTCCAGGCCCCTGGGATCATGACCTGAGCCGAAGGCAGATGTTTAACTGACTGGGCCACTCAGGCTCCCCTTAAAGCCTTAATTTTCATACAGCAATTTTAGGTTCACAGCAAGACTGAGCAGAAAGTACAGAGACTTCCCGTCTGCCCCCCCCCCCCCGCCCTCTCCCACCACTTGAGTGGTACAACTGCTGAAATCGGGCAACTCTCCTTTTTAACAAACCACTTCTGCTGCAGCTCATTCTCAGAACCCACCCTGAAAAGCACGTCAGGTGACCATAAGCATTTCAGAGATGCGCGATTCATCCCAGTATCCCCACGTCTTAGCTCAGGGCCAGGCCCAGAGCCAAGTGGGCGTTCAGAAAACATTTTGCTGCACTGAATAACCAAATGGAGCCTCTGGATGAGAGGCAGATTTGCAGGACAGATGTCCGTACATGTAAGAGTTGTAAACTTATCTGGAATGAAGGCATTTCCAGGACCCCATTCCCAATGTCACCCCACTTCCCGGGGCTCAGGCTCTCCGTGGCTGCTGCCTCAAGCCAATCTGGAAGGTTCCCTGGCCCAGGAGGTTGGCAGGCCTGCTGGCTGGAGAAGGAGAAAGTCCCCAGCCACACAATCTGGCCTACTCCCCCCACCATTTCTGTCCCTTTCACCAGAACACACACCAAAGGCACATCCGCCTGAGGAGGGCTCAGTGAGAGGGAGGGGTCCCCTCGACCTCCTCAGGGCTATTCTGCTGAACTTCCCCTGGGTGCCTGCTGTGATTCTCTGGGGTTAAGGGACAGCACTGAGACACAGTGAGACCCCTGCCTTGCTTCCTCCCTCATAAGAGACCGAGCGGCTGCATCCACAGCTGTGGTTCCCTTGCCAGGGCGCCCATCAGAATCTCCTGGCAGGCTTCATAAAAACTCAGATTCCAGGCGTCCGCCTAATGATTTGGATTCAGTAGGTCTGGTGGGACTCCAGCTGTGAGAAGAAAATGGCCGGCGAAGCCAAGGGTCTCAGCCACTGTGAGAAGGAAGGAATGTGAGCAAAGAGGAGGGACATTTAGATCCCTTGGCCTCAGGGTAGCTGAATTCACCGGATGCCTGGAGCAGGGCTGTCTTAGTCTGTTCGAGCTGCTGTAACAAAATACCACTGACTTGGTGGCTTAAACAACAGACATTTACTTCTCACAGTTACGGAGGCTGGAAGTCCAAGATCAAGGTTTCTGGCGAGACCCACTTCCCGACTTGCAGGCGGTTGCCCTGTCGCTGTATCCTGATGTGGTGAAGAGAGGGAGCTCTAGTCTCCTCCTCGGCTTCTAAGCGCACTCATCCCACCACTGGGGCTCCACCACTGGGGCTCCATCCTCGTGGCCTCGTCTAAACCTAATCACCTCCCAAAGGCCCCGCCTCAGATATCACTCTGGGGATTTGGGCTCCGACCTCCGAATGTGGGGGGACACACACGTTCAGTCCACAGCAAGGGTTCTGCACACAGAGCTATGGGGATTTACGTCTGGCTACTCAGTTAACCTCCACGCAAATGAATCCTCCACCCCTTCTCCCCCACCCGAGCCCCTCACAGAGTCACCTGGCTCAGGGCAGTGCTCGCTGTGAACTGAAGTCGAGGAGAAGGCCGTAAAGCAAAGCGAACAGCGAGAGCTGCACCCTGACATGGGGTATTGATGACATGTTTTATGTGACCTTGATAAGAAAGAACCTAAAGTGAAAGGCCATCCCTATCTTCACAAAGCCAAGATAAACCAGTGACTATGATTATAATAGACAGGGGTGTGCTTTGCTTTAGAGCATACGTAAACCTATATCTCATACAATTAACGGCAGAAGCCACTTAGGTAATGGCCACTTCAGGCAAGCACAGCATGAAGGTCTCACAGGCATTAGCTCCTTCAATCTGTGATGGAGCTACCGTTGTTGTCTCCGTTCTGTACAGGAAAGCCGAGGTTCGGAGAAGCTAGATAACTTGTCTAAGGTCACACAGCTAGTAAAATACAGAGCAAAGGACTTGAACCCAGGTCCAGCCAAGTGCAATCACCATGCTCTTAACCACACTGGACTATCTTCCTATATGTAGATTTAAGAGTGTGGATCTTTAAATCAAACTACTTAATCAGGACTGAAAGCCATCTTTCTTAATAAATCTCTGGGTGACCTGAAATGTCTGTGTCCCTCTTGCATAGGGGATGGACCTAGAGGAACATGGGGGAGTCATGTCAATTTGGAGCGCGGAAGAGGCAGAACTCGGGACCCAGACAGCAGTCCGTGGTTAGGAATGCTACAAAACCAGAGAGATGCAGAGGAAACCCTCACACACAGCTGGCTTCATGGACTGTGGCTGGACGCTCTGGGGTTTTCACCGGGGTTATAACCCATCCCATCCCCCCTGCTGCCTCCCGGCTCCTTGACCCCCAAATCCTGCCGGCTACATCTCCCCTCCCACCTGCATCTCCCCTTCCCGCAGGTCCCGGGCAGGGAGCAGATGCTGTCCATGGCCAGGCGCTGCCTTCCTGACCTCCGCCTGGGCGGACACACTATAAAGGGGCCCCAAGCGGCTACGCCCTCCCAGCAGAGAGCATGCGGGCCATCAGACAGCAGCCTTTCTCCCCGGCCAACCAAGCGGAACCCGGAGGAAGGGCTTAACTGGGGCTTAACATGACCCATGCTCCATCCTCTTCAGTAATTAGGGGCTTCCCTTCACCTCCCAGGGAGAATTAATTATAGGCTCACAGCCTCCGGCGGCTGGGAGCCTCCCCATCTGCAGAGGCGGAAACTCAGACCCAGGAGGGTGATTTACCAAGAAGAGGCACACACCCTGGAGTCAGTGACACCTGGGTTTCACTCTTAGGACTGTCTCAATTGGCTGTGAGAACTCGGCCTAGTCTCTCAGACCCTCAGACTCCTCCTCTATTCAACAGGCACAAGCTTGGGGTCCCCACTTTGCTGGTTACCATGGCAGGTGCGCTCACCTCATTAGTGCCAGAGCTGAGACAGGAGCCCAGACCTCCCAATGCCCAGGCTAGGGCTAACCAGCACACAGCCAGAGCACGCCCCGCCCCCTGCAAAAGTCCTTTCCCTTCACAGAGAACCATCTCTGTCTAACGCTTGATCTGAACCCACACCAAAGACAACCCTCTGGAGAAAAGCGAGAGGGCGGGGCAGCAGAAGTTGCCCTGTCATCCCTGCGGGCCACAGCCACCCGGCTGCAACATGGCCATGGCTTCCCCTCAAAATACATTTCTTTCCTTTTTGGGCAAAGGCTTGCACCCCGCTTCCCAAGCTCTGGGTGAGCATGAGATGACTCAGGTGCGACGGCGTGGAAATGAATTTTCACCCCAGGTTCTCCCAAACTTTTAGGATTTACCAGAGGCCCCCCAGTCTCCCTCCTGGACAAATGGTCTAAATCCTGAATTAAGGAAATGATCAGAGACCTCCCTGGAAACAGAAGCCAAGAGGTCTGAGGACAGTCTCCAGATCTTTTCTTTCATCTGGGCAGCCTCTTTCAAGTGCTGGTCTGCTTTCCTCCAAACCTTGAACATCCTAGATTATCGTTCCAGATGAGCAATGGATATGCCAAATTCCAGCCCAACCCATACAACCCCCCACCCACATAAGATTCTCAAGCATCTGGGAGCCGGTCCTGCCAGCATTGGAAACCCTAGTGATAAACCCCCCAAGAAAGAGCAGGTGGAGGGGAAGGGGGCCAGGGCAGAGGTCATCTGAGAAAGCCAGCTCTGTTTACCGGGCCTGCGTCAGGGGCCCAGATAAATTCTCCGCTGGCTGCAGGAGCAGCCGAGATAACATTACCGCACAGCTGGTTCTCAAGAAAGGTCTGCAATTAAACATCCTGCTTCCATACACTTTACTTGGGGTTATGTTTCCCGGGCGGAGTTTCCCTTACTCCGGATTTTAAAAACCCATGGATTCTATTTCCCCCATTTCTGGCCATTTCAGGCAGATGGCAGGCATCTAGGAGGCCTTGCTGTTGACCAGCAACTGTGTCCAGTTTCTGTCAGAGAGGCAGCTCCAGAGTCTCACGTTCACCTGCCCCACTTACCCTCTACTTAGGAGGGTCCCCACCACAGACACAACTGTGGAAACTCTCAGCAGACACCCAGCACGATGCCTTGTCTGACCAGCCCCCCCACTCTAGACCACCTTCCAGCCACACAGCTCATCAGGCCCAGAAATGTCTGAGATTCCAACACTTCCACAGTTTCCAAGTCTTGCTCCTTTCAACAAGAAAACGGCCAGGATGCCAATCAGACCCATGGTTTACCTCTAGGGCACTGAGAGTGAAGCCCAGCCCAGTTCCTACGGCAGGACATCCACAATCGGACCTGGGCTACAACCAAAGAATGACCCAAAGATATGGCCCAACCATTCTTAGAAGGCCTAGGACCTGGGGCGCCTGGGTGGCACAGTCGTTAAGCATCTGCCTTCGGCTTAGGGCGTGATCCCGGCGTTCCGGGATCGAGTCCCACATCGGGCTCTTCCGCTGGGAGCCTGCTTCTTCCTCTCCCACTCCCCCTGGCTTGTGTTCCCTCTCTCGCTGGCTGTCTCTCTGTCAAATAAATAAATAAAATCTTAAAAAAAAAAAAAAAAAGGAAGGCCTAGGACCTGCCCCATGTTTAATTAGAAAGGGCCAGCAAATACCTATTGCTCCCTGTGCTGACAAAAAGTACAGTTAGAGGCAAGGAGTTAGGGACTGTGGAAGAAACGTGTATCTTCATGGCACTGTGGCTCCCTTTCCTAAGGAAAGTCTTATTTTCTCTGGACCCCTGCCAGCTGCCCCTGGCCCCAGGCCAAACGGAAACTCAATGACAATCTTCCTTCACCTGCTCACACCATAGTCCATCAGGTGTCTAGGACTAGGGCCATTGCATACAGTTGTACAAGTTGTTCACTGCCCAAAAACTGCCCAGCCAAGGATCAAGTAGGGACTGACATCTCACCTATACGCTGCACCTGAAACTGTGCACTTTTGGCTGGAAGCTGTAGACACATAAAAAAAGGGGTGCCTTATTCTAATGCATATACAGTGCTTCTGGCCAGGATACAGCACACTGTTCCCTGGGGCGGGGGGAAGGGGCTGTCACTGCCTTTTAGGGCCCTTGAGGTCACAATACCTCCTCAGGACCCAGCTCTTCAACTCCCCCAAATCTTCTAGATGGAGTGATGTTTAACATTTGGGACCAAATAAGTCCAAATGTACACAGCCAGTAAAGGGGAGTTTCCATCTGGGAACACGATCATTGCCCCGCCTTCCAGCAGGAGCAGGTCATCATGCCGCGTTCTCCGCGAAGATGACACCGGCCAGTCTAAGGTACCAATCAGCTCTAACCTTCTACTCAAAGGGTTCCATGTACTATGTCTTACCCCCGGGAGGGGAGGAGTAGAACATGAGTTCCAAATCAGGCCAGACTGATCCTTGAGGTCCAAACTACCTGGCAAGGCAGAGGACCCCTGGGCTTCTGCCCCCGGTGCAAGTGGTGACAGTAAAGGCTGGGCCAATGCCCCCTTTCCTCCCCGCTGGGCCCACTGAGTCTCACAGTAAGCAGTGAAGGCCATGGTGTCAAAACTCATCTTGACTGTACCCAGATAAAAAGCCCCAGAATCCAACATCTGACCTGGGTCCACTAGCCTGGCAGGCCTGTGTCCACCTTTTGCCCCTAGTCTGATTTCCACAATTAGCCAGTGATCATATCTGCCTTTATTTGCTAACTGTTGGCTCAGAACAACCCAGCACTGAACACACGCTGTGTCCCTGCTGATTTAACACAGCTGAGTATGTCCCTCCCAGCAGTAAGGGCAGCAAACGTCTTCCCCAGCAGCCCTGGCCTCCGGGCCAGTCGCCAGTGCCAGTCCGCAGGGCACAGTGAAATGATGACTGACTGGTGGATCTACTGAGTGAAAAATCCATGGGGTTTGAAACACCAAAGAGGTCACAAACAGCTACACTTGGGGACTGTCCCCACAACCCCCAGAAGCAAATCCCTAGTGGCCAAGGGTAGAATACAAATACATCTGGCTCAGTGCAAGGGTCTTTGCCAACCTAAAACCCAGTCAGCAAATCAAGTTTAATAGTCTGTGGCTATCTGGCTAAAGTTTCTGCTCACTCCCGAGGTATATGGCGTCATTAAAACTCCAGCCCCTTCTCTAGGGAGGGTGCTTGTTCTTGGGGTGGGGAGCATGGTGATGCTGCCGATTTGGGGAACAAGCACCACCCAGAAGCTTGGACGTGGAGGGTGCCCCCCACCCCAGCAGGCACACGCACATGTTGACCACAGGGTTAATGACCAGGTGGTGGAACTTTTCCCTTGTTCAGACCACGCTACTCCAGGCTGGCTCCGGACCTCTCGTTTATGCAGCCGTCACAGTAAGTGCAGCAGAAGCGACTCCAAGAAGGCTCTGGGAGGGACGGGATGTATGCTGGCAGAATGTTCCTCTGAGAATTACCTGCCCACCAGTCACCAAAACATCACTGCCACCACTGCAGGCCTGTACCAAATGGCCCTCATCTGGGATAAAGGGCTTTTTAAAGCGGTTTGGAGAGGAGGTAGTCAGCGGCCTCCTGTACCTTATCAAACACCTTCGAGAGGGTGGGTGCCTGCTATTGTTTGAATGGATCATGGGCCTTGACTGTGTATTTATCTTGAAAGGCAGTGGGTAGGCCAGAGGGTCTGGAAAAAGCCTCCATATTACTCGTATCTCCACTTACTGGTGGGGATAACAGTAGCTACCTCACTTTGGGGTTGTTGTGAGTATTCGGTGAGCTAAACCTGTCTCTCACCACTAGCACAGAAGCCCTGAAGGCAGATTATGGCGTCCTAACGCTCAGCATGACACTGTAGGCCTAAGAGGTACTCACCCAATGTCCCTTAAGCAAGTGAAGGAACAAAACAACCAACAGACATTGAGTGAGTGCCTACCTAGTACCTGGTTTTGTGCCAAGCTACCTAGTACGTGGTTTTGTGACGAGGCAAAATCCCCGACCTCCAGGCTCTTACAGCTCAGCCTGACAATTCAAAGTTGGGAAACAAGGCAAGATGGAGTCATGGGGTGCCAAAAAGTTGGGCTCAGAAAAGACCAAAGGCAGTGTTGGCACCATGGAGGGGGAAGACAGCTTTGAAAGCATCTGATGGGTTTAAATTTTAGCTCTAACATTTCTCTGCTGTGTGGCCTTGGGAAGTGTCTTAACTTCTCTGAGTCAGGGTCTCCTTAACTGCAACGTGTGGCTTATAATGGGAGCTTCTCATTAAATATGATGATGGACATGGGGCGCTCAGCACAGGACCTGGCACGTGGCAAGCACCCAATGAACATTAGCTATTTAGACATCCAGAAAGAGAGAGAGAATCATCTTCTTTCCCTTTGCCATGAGACATGGAGCATGACACCAGGAATTGGAGCGGGAGGGGAGTGGGAAGTGGGAAACAGGGACACAGATGGATGAGGACGAACACACACATGCACACACATGCACACACGCAGGCACACCAGTAGCAGAACGAGCACTGGCCTGGGAGAGCAGAAGGGCAAACACTAACTGCGGCCTGGAGCTAGGAAAACAATGGCCGTCCTCGGAAGCCCCCCCCACCCCCTGCTGAAAGGATGGCAAGCTGTGGCAGGCCCCTCTGGGACGGAGGCTTTTTTTCTTCTTTATTTCACATTTCCTGGAGGGGAAATGAGTGTCTAAAGTAGGAGCTCCCAGGATTAACAAACCCTCCACGGACCTTAAAAGAAGGTCCAGCTGTCAAAGCTCAATGTATACAATCACCAGAACTAGGAGAGAAACAGCAAGAAGAGTCCGTTCTTAGAAACCTTTTTCGTATATACACAAACTATTGGTTTCATCAGGAAGAACAATAATGGCCACACCCACTTCATGGAGCACTTACGGTATTCCAGGCATTGCTAAGTACTTTATTCACATCATCTCATTTAATCCTTGTTACCATCTCTAGTCCACAAACAAAGACACCTAGAGAGGCAACTGGTCTACCTAGGTCATACTGGTGGCACGTCATGGAGCTCAGCTTCAAACATGGCGTTGACTACATAGCCAGACCACCTCAGCCTCTTCAATGACTACACCAGACTGCCTGGAACAAGGCAGAGTCCCTGCCCCAAGGCTCTGCCCTCATGCTTCAATCTGCTGCTCTGTCGAGAGGTGCCTTCACGTGTGGGTGATCTATTAGTCAGTCCTGAGGTCCCCCATGTGGCAGGCGGGTAAGAAGGTCCACATGGGGACGAGCACTATTTTACATGATCTGAGTTCATCACATCAGCTCCGTGAAAAGTTGTTACTCACTCTGAGCCCCACTCCCCATCCACAAAATAGGGGTGCTAATGATTGCCTCACTGTGAGTATTAATGAGAACACAAAAACCGCCACCAGTGCCTGGGACACTGTAGCCGCTCGATAATGTGACCTCCCTTTCCCATCCCCCCACCACCGCCTTCAAAGCGCCTGGCATGGTCTTTGACACTTAGAATTTGAGCCTCTTCCCTAGAAGTTTCTGGAGCTACCAATTAGCCCTGGGTCTTGAAAGGAACCCACTTTGGGTTTCTAAAGCTCTGGATGTGGTCCCTCCTCCACATTTTCCAGAGTCCCTGAGGGCGCATGGTTGAACCTTTGTACCTTCGTCCCTCCAACTGTGCCACCACCCTCTGGTCCCAAGCCAGCTTATCAGAGCAGACAGGTCTGACCGCCTTGCACCAGCAGGTGCTCCAATGGAGAGGCAGCAATAGGCAGTGGACATCTTGGCTAATGCCCAGGACCCCGGGGAGTGTGGCAGTGTGCCCAGAGTAGGGGAAGGAGGCTCACCCTATTATGAAAATGAGATAAACTCTAGATGCATATTGACACTCGGGAGCTAGAGTCCTAGAAACCTTAAACAAACGTATCCTCTCTTGAACCATAAAGACAGTCATGCTCCTGAGCTGCCATGGGGCTTGGATGCAGCCCAGTGGGTGTAGGAAAGGGTTAGAAACGAGGATTCTCACTCCACACACTCTCAAATCAATGACTGACCTGGGCCCGCTGACCTGGACACACACATCCTGTGAACGGGCCCCACTCCCTCGTCACACCCTAGAGAGCAAGGCAAAGGTTAACACACACAGCGTGGCTTCCTCTTCCTGGGAAACAGAGCAGCCGGGCAAGGCCAGAGGCCAGCGGTCTCCTCCACACACAGCGTGCAGGGGAAATGACCCCAGTGTTTCCTCCCCACCATCTGACACACTCACACCTTCCTCTCTGCTGTGCTCAGCAAAGCTTCATTTTTGACACAGGGCAAATAGCTGTCATTAGGAATTTTGTTGCAAGGGACAGACTGGACAATCGTTCTGGAAAGCATTTTGGCAGTCTCTATCCCAAACTTACATTGCCTTTGACTTAGCAATTTCACCTCTAAGAATTTATCCACACAAGTGTGTGTATGTGTAGGTGTGCATATGTGTGTACAAACTGCATGTGTTTATGTATGTAAAGATGTTTATGGCAGCCCTGTTTGTAAAAATAAGGAAAAAGCAAGGAATACTGAATGTCTGGCGATTTAAAAAATGGTCAAATAAATTATGATTCATACACCTGTTAAAGAGAAGGTGGCTCTTTCTGTGTCATTTTGGTAAAATGTCTACACTACACTGAGAAAAGAAAAAAACAGATAACGAAACAGTATGTATACAATATGATTAGATGTAGCTGGGGAGAGGTGTGTGTATGGGGGGTTTGTGTATGTGAATGTGCACGTGCATTTGAAAAGTCTGGAAAAAAATGCAACAAATTGTTAAGTGGTTATTTAGGTTGAGAGGAGAAACAATAATTTCACCTTACACTTTATACATTTCTATTTTATTTCTTTTGAGCACGTACGGCTTTCATAATTTAAAGCAAAGTTTCCATCTTATAAAATAATTGTGTCCTCTTAGCTAATGTCAGCTTCTAAATATTCTGCTAAAATCCACTGTTTGCTCATTCTTGGGGAGTTTTAGGGGATTTCAAGTTCAACGCCGAGCCCGTGAAATCAAAGTCTGCAACCCTGAGTACACATACAATCACCTGGAGTGCTTTAAAAACACTGCCTCCCCAGGCCTCACCCCCCACCCCCACCACACACCATTTAAATCAGAATCTTGAAAGATGGGGTGACATTGGTAGTTTGCAGGGCTCCCCAGGTGAGTCTACTGGTTGTTACAGGCCGAGAACCACTAAGGTGAAACAATACTAAAACAGCACTGAACTAGCTGAAAAGAATACTCATTAAACAGAAAGCAATATGATAGCATAATCTGTACTATTAACAGCTCTGCCTTCAAGAGGGCTAGTGAGAGAGCTTGTATTCGGTGATTTTTCAGAAAGTTCTGCCTCCAATTTTGGAATTCACCAGCTCGAACGGGAAAAGAAAACAAGGGGCTCATTTGTTCTGAGCCACGGCTGTGTTTCGCTTTCTTTGGCAGCCTGTGACCACCCTCACCTCCCCGGAACCTCCATCACTGACTGAGGGGTCAGAGTCCAGCCCTTTTTGGCTCCAGGAAGAACAGCTGAAAGAATTAGAGGTGCTGAACCCAGAAAAGGCATTTAAGAGACACACGACAGCTGGTTTCATATATTTAAAGGGCTACGAATATGGGAGGTTCAACTCCAGTTGTGCCCCAAAGAAAGGTGGTGGATAATAAGCACAAATTATAGGAAAGCGTGCCTTTGCCTAATGTCAGGAGGAACCTTCCAGCCAGAGTGGCCGAACGATGGCAAGGGCTGTCTTGCAAAGTGACAGGATGGTCAGGGCAGGAGATGAGGGGCCTCCTACCTGTGATGTTGCTGGAAAATTCCTTCCCACTCAGCCCTCCAACTTCCAACCCTCTGAGGCCAGAAGCACAAAGTTTTAGCAAAATCCACTGAGAATGCAACTCCTTTAACAAACAGTTTTCCGCTCTCAACACACGAGCCTGAGCACCAGCTGAGGGCCAGGCTCGGCACGAGGTGCTGGACAGATGGACAGTGAGCCAGACAGCCTATCCTCATGGAGTTGGCATGGGGAGTGTCGGGTGCACACATGATCATTTCTGACGGTCCGATAAACCTGAGCACAGCGACAGAAACTGGTGGCGGGGGAGGTGGCTACTTTAGACACATGGTCAGGGAAGGCCTCTCTCAAGAGTGGATATTTGAGTTGAGACCTAAACGCAGCCAGCAAAGCACTGCTCACCCACTGGGGAGGTGGGTGGGACCTCAGTTTGACTCAATCCAAAACTGGAAGGGAACTCACCCTCACATCATCTACAAAAGTTAACTCAAAATGAATCAAATACCTCCATGTGAGTGATAAAACTATAAAGGTCTTAGAAGAAAATATAGGTGCAAATCTTCATGACCTTGGACTAGTCAATGGTTTCTAGCATATGACACCAAAACCAGCAATCAAATAAATTGGACTTCATCAAGATCGAAAACTTTTGTGCTTCAAAGAACAACAGCAAGAAAGTGAAAATACAATCTAGAGGACAGGAGAAAATATTTGCGAATCACACATCTGATAAGGTTGTATCTGGAACACATAAAGAACGCTGACAACTCAATAAGACAAATAACCCAACTTAAAAATGGGCAAAGGATCTGAATAGACTTTTCTCCAAAAAAGATACACAAAGGGCCAATAAGCATAAGAAGAGATGCTTAACATAATTAGCCATGAGGAAGATGCAAATCAAAACCACAGTGAAATACCAGTTCATGTCTACTTAGGATGGCTATAATCAAACAGAGACTAGCAAGTGCTGGCAAGGATGTAGGGAAATTCTAACACACCACACACAGAGTCACCATATGACCCAGTGAGTCTATGCCAAAGTAACTGCCCAGGGGAAATGAAAACTCACACCCACACAAAAACTTGGATGCAAATGTTCGCAGTGACATTGCACTATAAAATATCACGTATAATAACCAAAAAGTGAAAACAGTCTAATGTCCACCAACGGATGACTAGAGAAATAAAATGATGCATTACAGGCACCTGGGTGGCTCAGTTGGCTGAGCGTTCGACTCTTGATTTCAGCTCAGGTTATGATCTTGGGGTCATAAGAGCAAGCCCCACATCGGGCTCCGTGCTCGGCTGGGAAGTCTGCTCGAGATTCTCTCTCTACCCCTCCCCCTGCTCACTCTCTCTCTCTAAAATAAATAAATCAATCTTTTTTTAAAAATGATATGTGTTACAGCCATACGATGGAACATTATTTAGTAACAAAAAGGAATGAGGGACTGACATGTGCTACAACCAAGATGAACGTTGAAAACATTATTCTAAGTGCAAGAAGCCAGACACAAATGGCCACATTTTATACGATCCCATTTATATGAGATGCCCAGAGTAGGCAAACCTGGAGAGATGTAATAGATTAGTGGTTGCCTAATGCCATGGGTGGTGGCATTAGGGGAAATAGGAAGTGAGTGCTAGTGGGGTTACCCCAAAAGGGAATGATGAAAATGCTCTAAAATTGACAGTGGTGATGACTGCACGTTATCTGCGAACATACTAAAAAACCATCGAACTTTATGCTTTAAATTGGTAAACTGTACGGTATGGGAATTATATCTCAATAAAGCTGTTTTGAAAAATACTAGAAAGGAAAATATGTCATTCTTAGTTAAGGGGTTCTTGCCAGACGGGCTCCATTTCTCCATCCTCTCAGCGTGTCTAATTCCTTCAAGGCCCAATCAGGACCCACTGCCTCCTAGAAGCCTCCCTGGACTGCCTCAGCCCTGGCACCCCCTCTGCCCCTTCATCTGGTACATAGCAAGCTTGTGCAGGTAAGGGTCAGGTCACGGCCATTAGCCTCAGAGACCAGTCCTGGGCCTCTGATCCCCGTGTCGCAGATCCCCAACACTGGCACGTAGTAGGTGTGCCTGGCTTAAAATGCACCTGGCTTCCCAGGCCCGGTAAGAAGAAACCAGGTTCTCTTCCACAGATTACTGGAAAAAACTGATGCCAAAAGCATCCTGCTCTCTTTGCCTAGAGAGTTCGCTGGCCCCAGCAGAGCCTGGCGTGCAGTAAAACTTTCCCAATCAAGCAGCAAAACTGGGAACACCATCAGCTCCTGTTTGGCTTCCAGGATAGAGAAACTGCATTAAAACCTGCTAACTCTGCTCTGATGCTGGAAGCGTCCACAGGAGGGTAATCATGGAACTAGGTGGAATCTGCTTACCTTCTCTAGAAACATATTTGTCTGTTCACGATCCTGACCCTGGAGTTTGGCCCTGCTTCCTTTCATCTGGTCCCACCCATCTCTTGCCCCCCACACCAGGCCTATTAGCCTTTCAGCCCAGGGTCTTTTCCCCCCTCTCCCCAAATCCTTAGGGGCTCATACAGCTCCAGCACCCACTTCAGCACCAAAGACCCAGATTGCCAATTTCATGTCTACACATTCCTCCAATCCATTCCCAGAACTGCCCTCAACTGAGTCACAAACCCCTTGCAAGCAAGTATTTTATCCTGACTTGCCTTGTTTCCCCTACAATATCTAAGGACACTGGGCACATGGTAGAGCCTCAATAAAGACTTGTCACTGTCGTCTGATAAAATTCAGTTCCATCCAGTAAAGAAATATTGAGGGCTTACCATGTGCTGGGTTCTGCATTGGACACTGGTGACCCGAAGTCAAATAAAAAACACTCCCGACCCCAGGAGAGCTCCCAGACTGGTGAGAAAGAGCAGCACTGGTGGATAATTTGCTGTGGAAGCTAGATTGAGAGAGATGCATGATCGTGGGGGATCCCAGATGACCGAGGCAGGGGAGAGCAGAAGGGGAGGAAGGCAGAGAAGCAGAGGTCAGAGTCGGAGTGTTGCTCAGGTGGGCAACCTGGAGCAGTTTGGGATTGGAGAGGGAGGGAAGAAGGGGCTTGGGGGAGATCTAAGTTCCGAAGGAGGAAGACATGAGGATAAAGGAGACTGGAAGGCGTGGAGGGGGCCCTGGGTGAAGAGAGGCGCCAAGGTCAGGTCAGGCTGGTCATGAGAGAATGAAGGTACGGAAATGCACGGGGTCTGGTAAGGGGGGAGGGGACACTTAGAGACTGGGAAATCTCCAGACATCTCCGGGAGACCCCGGGGAGACCACAGTCAGGATGCAGTGGAATGAGTGGAACAGATCTCCGGGGTTGGGAGTGGGGGGACCCCAGTTCCTGGCAGCGCATGGGGTGCTTGGCTGCTCGCTGCTGGGCGGTGCAAAGAGTGGCTGAAACCGAGGGACATTCGGTGCAGGAGAGGTGTGAGCAACTTTTGGGAAAGGAGAGGCACCAAGCACTAGAAGTCTGAGGCTTTGTTTTATGCTCAATTCACTCCCCGGGTCCAGCTCTGAGAGCAAACCTTATAAACGTCCCCTCCCTCCCCCAAACTTGGCTCAGAATCCAGAGCCATTTGAAATGAGGGAAGGGAGTACCAGGTCACGTCTTCTGGGCCCCCCAACCCGCTTCTCCCTGCCCTTTCCTGCTGCGAGGCCAGAGGAGACCCTCTTCTCTGCCACAGCCAACTCCAGAATGTCATTTGCTCCTGGGTCCCCTCAGGGAGGAGGAGGAGGGACCTGCCAAGCCGGCTGGAGAAGAGCCACCACAGCGCCCGGGGAAGCCTGCCAGCGGCCGCATCTGGCGCAGCTTCCCGCACTGACTCCCCATCTGGCCTGGGCTTGGAGGTGAGACGAGAAACACACAGCCGGCCTCCTCCCCCAGTGCCCCCCAAAGTCACGTCATCCAGGCATTCCCTGGGGGAGGGTGGCCCCCTCCCTCTGACCTCAGCCTGTTTCACTTGGCCAGAGCCCCCCTCCAGGGAGCAGGCCCCCTCCCCACATCTTCACTCACACCCAGGCCCATGCAGGGAAAGGCGTGAGCTATAGATTCCAGCCCTCCCAGGCCGCACACCAGAGCCCCACATTGGGGCCGCCCCTCTTAGCCCTGTCTTCTGAGATGCCAGCTGGGCTGCAGAGGGGGCTGGGGGTTGGGGTGCTCAGCCAGACACGGCAGCCCCCATCTTCCACGCTATGTGCGGACTCACCCTCCAGCTTCAGCCAAGGAGTCAGGGCTGGGGAAAAGAGACACGGAAGCCCCATGTGTGGGGTCCAGCAGCTGCCGGAATGAAATGTCAGCTTTGCCTCGAATTTGGTCTAAGATTTTGCACAAATTATCTAATTTCTCTGAGCCTCCATTTCCTTGCCTATAAACTGAGGAAACTGCTTTGGACAGTCTGAGCGAGGATTAAATGGGAAAATGCATGCAAAGCACTTAGCACACAACACCCAACGTGTGGTGGTTCATCCCTTTTATTCCTGGCTTGCCCCGGGGGCGGGGCCGGAGGAGACAGCCCCACACCGGCACCTGCCAACGGCCGGCTCCAGGTGCAAGGGGTAAATCTACGATTACTTTATTATTGATTTCGTCCTTCTTTTTTATTTTTCCGCTTATTTATTCCAGGAAGCAGACAACTGAACTTTTCTGTTTATTATATCTACTATACACAAAAGTAACATTGGTGAATTTGTTATTTCGAATATACTCCCTAACGGGGTGCTTCCCGTGCCGATGTAACCCCCAGTACCCCAAGCCCCCCACAGAAATTCTGGAGCTCTCATACACCCGCACACACACACGGGTTCCTCCCTGGTGTCCTGCCATGCACCCCACCCCACTAAATACCGAAGCAGTGGGTCCAGCAGAAAGCCCCCTGCCCAGCCATACGATCACATGCTCTCTGCCCAGGCGCAGTGCCCAGGATTGGGGTGGAGGTGAGAGCCGCACAGTCATACCTGTTAAGAGTGGAGAACCCCAGGAAGCTCAGAGCACACCCAGGACAGCCCCTCGGAGGGAGGGGGGGACAAAGAAGCTTGCTTCCAACTCACAAGCTCAGAGAAAACTGATCTAAATGCCTCCAAGCTTCCTTAGAGACTGTTCCACCACCCTAGGAAACAACCCTCTCAATCCGGAGTAATGAGTTGAGCCACCGACAGAAAAGTTTTAAATGGGCCAAGAACGTAAATAGGCATTTACCAAAAAAGAAATCCACATGGCCAATCCATCCATGAAAAGAGACTCAACCTCATGTGTGAATGAAAAAAGAATTCAGAGCTACAAGACATTATTTTTCTTTTGCTGACTGGCAAAACATTCACATTTGTTAAGTCCTGGTGCTGATAAAGGTAGGAGGAAAGAGATATGTCTCCTACGCTGTAGGAGGGGTGCGAATTCTTTCAGGAGGGCCCTTTGCCAACATACATTAAAATGAGAAATGTAAACTCTTTGACCCACCAATTCCCCAGCTAGAAATTTATCCTGGGGATAAACTCACAAAAGTGTGTCAAGTTGTATGTTCAGGAACATTGTTGGCAGTATCCATCAAGTTGTTCCAGGATATCCTTGGAATTAAATTCTCTGCAACTGTCCCAAGAGCAAGAGCATCTAAGTTTGCCCATAGGAGTGTCAGGCCAAGGGAGAAGAACAAGGTGCAGGAGAATCAATCCTTTTTGCATAAATACTCTTAAGGCAGAGCTGGCTTAGGAAGGGGCCATTCCTTACCCTGGCCTTTATCCACCTGGCTTTAACCCTTCCCTTAAAGGGCTGGGATCCTGGTGCTGGTGGGCCAAGCCACAGAGTAACACAAGTTTCACGGTTTCGTGGCACCTTAGGAAGGGACGGAAACCATCCTAGCAAGTTCCAAGCAGGCCTGATGCTGGAGGCAGACACACACACACACACACACACACACACACACACACACACGAGCTCCAGGCATGAACAGTGCCTCCATTTCATAGAAGAGGATGCTGAGAGCCTGAGAGGGTGCGTGACTCGCCCAAGGTCACACAGCCAGGATGTAGTAGGCTTGGATTCCAACCCCTGAGTTCTTTCCGGCTTATGGCATCTTCTCAGGCCTCATATTATGCCTCACCAACTCCCGAAAAGCTGAGGGAGCCTAGGGATCCCAGGGAAAGGGAGGCAGGGAGGAGACCACAGAGAACACTGAGCTGAGGGAAGGAGGGTAAGCAGGAAGGGGGGCAGGCCTCAGTTGGACCAGCCCAGCCAGGCCAGTCTGCTCGCCAAGGCCTCACTCACTACTGCAGGGATGAGAAAAGACATGTCAGCACTCACACCCCGACATCCCCACCCGGGAGTGCTCCCTCCTATCATCCTCGGCCAGCTGGTGGCCACTCCCCAGCCCCTAGGAAGAAACTCACAGGCTTGCCAGGTTATTCTGAAAGTTTGAAGCCTTGTGGAATGTGCCCGATACAGTGCTCTCTGGGGCAACCTCTCCCCCATGGACCCTCCAGGACCACATGCCCTCCTCCCTCTGCAGAAACGTGCAGAGGATGGAGGAAACGTCCAGTGGGGCCTGAGAGGAGAGAGGGCAGAGATGGAGTTTGGCTCTGTCAGTGGCTTTGGCCATCTTCTCTCACTCTGCTTCGGGCCTCAGTTTCTTTGTCTTTAAAATGGGAAGACGAGGGAAAGGGAGGAGTTGGGATATGGCCACGGTGTCTCGCTCCACTTCTAACATTCTCTGTGCTCTGGGCTTTTCCATGGCTGGGGGAGGCTTAACGAGGAATGCTGCGGTAGGCCAGAGCTCAGCCCCTGCTGCCCACAACTCTAGCTTCCAGCACAGAGGCTGGGTCTGATGGGAGGGGAAGGTGATTTGAGGTCAGAGGCCGGGCTTTGTGTCCAGCTCAGTCACCACAGGCTCTGTGACCTTGGGCCTACGCGTGCTTAGGCTCTAGAGGAGGTCGGGGCGGCAAGTAAACAGTCAGCAAGGCTGAGAACAGGCTGCTAGTCTGAGGGACCACCACCCACCCCGTCCCCACTCCCAGGTCCTGATGCTATCCCCTTGACACCAATGGGAGTCTCAAAAGAGGAGCTGAGTCCCCTGCTTGTCAACCACAACTGGAGAGGGCCAGTACTGGCCAATCGGAGAACAAGAGAATCGGACTCTTGGGACCAGAAAGGAACCCAAAAGGTCACTGAGCCCTGCCCTGGGCTTGCACATCTCCAGCGGTGATGGGAAGGTCACAAGCAAGGCAATCAATCCATTCGCTCTCTGGGCATCGGACCATCAGGACGTTCTCCCTTACATTGATCTAATCTGCTTCATGCTCACGCCTGCCCAGACCTACTAGCTCTGCCCCTGGGCCACAGGGAACAGACCAAACTCTCCTGGAGGAGGTCACTGCACACCCCCTCTCTCCCAGTGCCTTCTCTGCTCAAGGCTAACCTCCCCCTTTCCTCTGGTTGATCCCCGTGACAGTCCTGGGTCTTCCACTGTCCAGGATGCCCTTCCTGTGCCCCGCTCTCCCACAGGGCGCACTGGAGCCCCGCCCGCCCTTCCAGGTGCACACACACTGAGAGGACAGAAGGGAAGCAGGCTCTGCCTGCCTCCCTCCCTCTGCACTTCCTAAACCCTGAACTTGGGGGAGTGCATCCTAAGATAGGCGAATGCTGTGGAAGCAGGCCAGGCTGTGTGCAGTCGCTCGTGCCGCTGACTTCCACCGAGCTTCCAGGGAGCCCAAAGCCTGACGCCTCACCCTCCTGCTCCCATGCAAACCAAGCCCCTGCTGCCTGCACGTGGCCCATCGATTTCTTGGACCAAAAAACCCTACATATGTATGCCTATTCAAGTACAATCTTCTTCAAGGTAGTTTTGGAAGCTGGCTTGTGGTCTGAAGCACTCTCTCTCCTTCCTCCCCGTGTCCCCTGTAAATGTGCGCAGGATGACGTCACAATTCCAAGTCGTGGACATTTTTGGTCAGAGACAGAGAACAGAGCCCTGTGGCACACCACTAGAGACACTCCTTCAGGTCAACACGGACACACCTAGTTGACTTCTGTATGAAGTGGAGAACAGGAGTGCTCCGGGGGAAATCATAGTTGTATATAACAAATTGTTTTATTTTTCAAACCGTAAGAGGAGCTCTCCATACAAAAGAATCGTCAGCGAGTTTTTTCACAAAACAAGAAATCCTCTTGTAAATTAAATAAATCAATTGACCTGTTTTGTGCATCTAGAGTTTCATGAAATCTAGCTAATAAAGGGGCCTGCATGTGCTCACGCCTCACCGCGTGCTGGACTTCTGACTGAGCATTTCAGGCATAAAGGCACATCCGTGATACTGTCCTTCCCACTTTGCAAGCAAGGGCACCTGGCGTCTGAGTGGTCGCAAGACTTGCCTAAGGTCACATGGATGGAAACCCAGAGGCGTGGCCAGGTCCGTTGGACTCCGAAACTTTTGTTCTTTCTACTGCACAAGGCTGCCTCTCCATTTTTCTTAAAGAAGCCTTCACTTGGTGATGTGCATTCTGCAGACTGAGCCCAGAGCCCAATCCCAGGCACCCCGTGTGCTCCCCAGCTCCTTCCTGCAATCAGACAGCTCCAGACCTACTGGGAACACGGCTGGCACTGAGAAACAGAGAAGAGCCCAGGATTTCGGTGGAATCGGCTCCCAATGCTAGGCACTGTTCCCCTGGTGAGCCCAATTCCTTCTGGTGCCCCCTCCCCCAACACACTTCAGAACACAGGCCCACTTCTGTTCAGGGTCTACCAATAAAGCAGGTCCTGCCCTAAATTCAGGGGAAAGGGGCATTCCTGGGCCTCCCCCTAACTACCTATAAAATGGGTATCGCAATAACAATGGGGAACTGCCTGCACGGGGCTGTGGTGAAGGCCCTGAAACACCTCGCTCCTTCCCACCACTGAGCCTGTGCCAAGTGTTGCTCCTTCTGCCTGGAACGCCCTTCTCTTTCCTTCCAAATTTGCGGAGCTGCCTCCTGTTCGTGCTTCAGAGCGTCCTGTTCCTTTCCAGGCTGTTCCTGATCTCAGACGATGGCTGCACGTCACCCTCATGAATGCCGGTCGTCCCAGCCAGTCTGCGAGCACCTCCTCTCCTGTATGTAATTGTTCTGATGCACCCACAAATCTTCTGCCCCTGACATGGAGCCTGGCACACAATGGGTCCTTAAGGGTGTTTGTTGGAGAATGAAAGGAGATCACATGAGACAGTGGACATCAGCAGGCTTTTCACAAAGCCAACTTGGCTGAGCCGATGCAGGGGGCTTATATGGGCAGTATTAGGTAATGAGGAGATGCTTCAAGGAGGAGCCCGGGGCACCAACAAAATGGGAACATTTCAGACTGGGCAGGGGGAAGGGAGAAACAGAGGGCACGGAAGTGACCAGGAGATGAATCCGGTTCCTTCCAAACAAGGATATCCCATGGTTAATATGTCATCCTGACAGGTCCACACCCATTGCGGATGACCACATCTAATGAATTTCCCAGGGAGCACGGGGTGGAGGAGGGGCAGGAGGGGGGCGTCACCTCCCTCAGAACAAGGAAACTTGGCCCTCAGCAGCCAGTGGACGTCATCAGCTATAACATGGAGACAATGGATTTGGGATGGTGGCAAACAAAGCCTGAGCCCCTCACTCACTCATGGGACGGGCTGGTGGCATGCCTGCAATTCCTCAGGACCTCCTCGTCTTCTGCTCCTCCAGGAGCAGAATGCTCACTCCTTCCTATCTCCCTTCTCACCTCTTACCCCCCTTCAAGGCCTTTCCTCCCTGACTACTCTACTTAAACAGAGCCTCTGTCATGGTATCAGGCCAAGAGAATGCACTTTGGAATCAGACATGTGAGTTCAAGCCCAGCTCCAGCACCTATACGTGAGCTGTGTGGTGTTGGGCAAGTAACATAACCTCTCTGAGCCTCAGTCCTGTATTTGTAAAATGAACTTCACAGGGTTGCTGTGAAAATTAAAAGAAATCATGGATTCGAAGCCTATAGTATAGAGCCTGGCCCATGGTATGCTCTGGGCATCATGAACTCCTTCCAGCCCTCCCCAGGACTCCATGGACTCTCTGGTACCCAATTCTGCAGGGCCTGAGAATTATCTTTCCACACGAGGAAGTGTTCTCTTTGCTCCTAAACTGTGAAGTTTTTGAGGGCAGAGCTGTGTCCCGGCCTCCTCTGACTAGGCCTTGGAGAGAGAGGGCGGTGTTGGAAAGCGTGGGCCTATGTTTGCATGCCAGGTCTGTTGTCCGTGTGACCATGGGCAAATATTCCTGTGCCTGCTGGAGCCTCTGTTTCCTCATCTATATAATGTGGATAATATTCTGCCCCAGAGAGGGCTGGTGTGAGGTTTCAATGAAAGCCTATGTGTACAGAGTTTTGCACAGTGCCTGGCACAGAATCCAACAAATGTTAGTGACCGTGGCCACCGCCCCGGCAGGGCCCGGCAGAGGGCACAAGGGTCCTGGCACAGCTTTGGGGAGTGAGGGAAGGCAGTCTTCCTGACAAGATGCTGTGGTCCTCTGTTTCTCCATTTTGAGCAGAGCCGGGCAGCCAGGCTGATACGTCTTCATCTGGGTAGTCAGAGCCGGCGAGGAGGGGAGGCTCATGCTAGGGACAGAGCTAGCAGGGCAGGGAGAGTGCCAGGTCCCCAGTCAGCTGAAGGAACTGGAGACCATTCTCCACACCTGGTTGTTCTTCTTGATGATTCACGGACAACATTCTCACGTTGCCAGGCCAGTGAGCGATTTTATTGCCACTCCTCAAATGAGCTTCCCCTCGCTCATTAAAGTGGGCAGGCCAGCCGCTCAGAACTCGGTCAGCTTTGAAGCATCGCCCTCCCTGGGGGCAGCTCTGAGATAACCCAGCCTAACATTTTAATAAAAGCAAGATGATTCCTGGTCTCCTTCCAACTGAAGTCAGGCCGCCTGACCTTGCAGCTTTCCCAGCTTCCAGAGCTCGACCTGGTGAAGAGAGGCAGGCTCGAGAAGCCAGAACGAATCTCATCAGTCAGCTATTCCATGTCAGGGGCAGGGGGGCCCTCCCGGCCCAAGACGCTGACCACAGCCCAAGGGCAGGGCCTCTGCGGAAGCCGCGGGGCCGTTCGCCGCGAGTGTCTATCTTCATCAAAGACTGAGGATGAAGAGTCTCTTCCTGCAGATCTGCCCGTCGGGTCTTGTGAGAACAAAGGGGGTTTCTTTCCTGCCTTCCTGGCCCATGCCTACCTCACCCCCAGCGTGCATGCGTCAAAGTTGGGCCATTGCTCGGGGGAGCCACGATCCATGCATGGGGGCATGCAGCGACTCCCCAGGTGAAAGGCGCTGTCAGGACGTCTGCAGCCGCATATGGAATACACGCTCGCTTTCTTGCTTCAGTGTGCACTCACCCGTTGCAGCTCACGCTGTCTACGTCGTTCTTCCTCCTTTTGAAGTCTCCACCGCGTCTTGTGCCCACTGAGTGGGAAGTTCCATGAGGCCGGGTTCTTATTTTCTTAACACAGTGGAAATATTTGGCCTTTTCCATAATATTTAGCTCTCCTGATACAATACATAGACAGTACTTTTTTAAAAAATGTTGTGTTTTCAAGGGACTGTTTATTTAATGGCAATCTGTAGGATACCACACACGGCTATGGAAGGCGAGCCCTGCAGGCGGGGGTAGGGGGAGAGCAGAGGAACCATCTAGAATGTTGTGCTCCCAACCCACTTCTGGGACACACACAGGCATCCAGGCTTCTCTAAAGAGCATAATTTATTATGTCTCTTTTAAGTTAAAGAGGCTCTCTGAGCCACTCCCCCAAGAACCTCTATCCCCAAAAGCAATAAATGAGAGTAAAATGAACACATGTGAGGGTAAGAAGGCAATGCCACTTTTAAAAGGAAGAACTGTTTGTTTTTTTTTTAATAGGTCTGGTTCTAGCCTTTGAAGATGATGGATTAACATGTAATCCTGTGTCAACCACCCAACAAGTATTTACTGAGCACCTGCTAAGTGTAAAGCTCTGTGGAGCAAGACAGGGGAGGCTGGGGACAGGGGCCAGGTTCCACCAAGAAGAAAGAAAAGGAAGGCCCTCGTCGCTGCCCTCCCAGAGCTCACGGTGGAACTGGAGAAGTCAGGCAGACACATAACATGTAGCCAACATAGGGCCTCAAGCTGTGTTTATGCCTTGCTGGAACGAGGCAAGGTGTAAGACTCTAGCATCAGTTCACATCAGCAACATAAGGTGTCACAGAACAGTTTGATTCATTATCAACTGAACACGTCAAGCCAAAATGTGGATAGTATTAGGTAAGATGCTTGTCCCTACAATAATCCCCAGCAAAGGAGCCCAAATTATTTCCATTTGCAAACAAGGCTACAGGCCGTCACTGAAACAGAGCTAAATCCCAAAGCTGGCTTTTGTGATGGGCGTAACATCCGGACGGTCTGCAGCCCCAGGCCCAACTGCAGATGCAGGTAAAGCCATGCCTTTCAGGGGCCGTTCCTGGAGTAAAACCCAAGAATGGCCAGTGAGGGTTTGAGGCCTGAGCAAAGGGGGGAAACAAGATAAGAGGGGGCTTCTTTCAGATTAAGTTGAAAAACAAAGGAGGCTTAGTTTTGAAAAGCCAGCTGAGTTCTTAAGATAATGAAGGAAGGTTTTAGGTTTCTGGTCCCATTGGTGAGAACTGGGTGGGGAATTATAAAAGGAACTTTCATTACAAGCAAGGGAGAGAGGCCAGGAAGGAATGATAAGAAGATATGAAAATTCATTGTGTCTTCCTACTTAGGTTGGATCGGTCCTTGAAGAGAAGCGTCCACAGCCTAGAAGGTCCACTCTGGAAGGGAGAGAGGGAGCTGAGTTAGTCTTCCGGACAATACCAAGTGTTGGTGAGGGTGGGAGGGAGATGAGAACCCTGGCTCATTGCTGGTAGGTGTGTAAACAGGACAGCCGTTCTGGAAGCAGTATGGTAGCATTTACTTAAACTCAGTCTGTGGACGCCCACCCTGAGCTCTAGCGACGCCACTCCTGGGTGTGCATCCTGGGGCGGTCTCTGCAGTTGTAAGGGCTGCAGCGTACGGGGATGTTTGCTGCAGCAATGTCCGCAGTGGCGAGTGTTGGAGGCAAGCTCGGTGTCCATTACAAAGGGAAGCAAGTAAGTACCATGTGGTCGATGCCAGCATGAAGCTCGACGCAGCAGTCAGAAGCAATAAAGCAGGTGCACACAACAACATCAGTCGATCTTATAAACATAGTATTGAGTCTAAAGGGAACTTACCAAATAAAATCTACAGCGCAATACATGTCGATTACAAACCACAAACACAAACAACACAGCCTGTTCTCTGAGGATCCGTGGGTTTATATTCAACAGGCTGGATGGGCGTGTATGGGGAAAAGGGAGAGGAGTGAAGATTAGGGATGAAGGAGAAAAATGAAAATAAAACAGGAAGAGGGATTTGCGATAGTGATAATACACAATGGATTGAAAAATATGATGAACTTAACTTGCAACACCTAAGGTCAGAAAACCCAGCATAGCATGTACTCTTTGGGGCAGGGAAGGACACAGGACAGGGCAGACCAGCAAATTCTTATGGAGTGCGACACTAACGTCCACCAGAGCCCTTGTCTTCGGGGGTTGGGTCTGGTAAGTAGCCTGGAGCTTAAGGAGAGGACCCTGTCTGCTCTCTTCATCCTGAGCATCTGGGACAGTGCCTCCCATAGGCTCGTTCAATTAACCTTGCCCAGGAAACAAACACATACCCCAATAATTCTTACAAGCTAGGAGTGGAGGAAGCCCATCTGCCTTGGATGGATCTGGAAGGCTCTTTATACGGCACATTGAGATGAGCCATGAGGGGTTTTAACAGGTGAAAGGCACGTGCCAGGCAGTGAAAACTGCTAGGGCAAAGGTACGGAGAGGGATGCTGGGTGACCCAAAGGTGATCGCTCTGGTCCAGGCTGTCTGCAGTGCCCTGCAGAAGCCTGTTTAGGCTGCCACATGGCCTGGGATTGTTGTGATGGGGAGAAGGGTCCAAGGTGGAGGCAAAAACCTGCTGGACCCAGGAGACTGGGCAAAAACAGGCACTGGGCACACACTCCAGCACTGGGCTCATCATTAGAAACTCCTGGAAATCTTTGAAAAAGACGTGAACTTTGGGTCCCATCCCCATATCAGGCTCCCTGAATCAGCCTCCAGGCTTGGGGGCAGGTGAACCCTAAGGAAGGGTTCTGTCACCAGCTTCCCAGCAGCTCTGGGAACCTCTCATCAATAGAACACACAATACCAATGAATGTCAGGGAAGAAGTCAAAAGTCGCTCCTGAATTTTGACTCTAGGGACTGGAAAAATGGTAGTGCCATCAATTTAAATACCAGGGAATCAGGCGATAGAGTAAGGTGAGTGTGGAGAGAGGGACTGCCCTTAGTGAGGAGGTCTGCCTGGCTGGGGACAGAAGTTCCTGCTAGAGACACATGTCTGCCCAGTGGTCACAGATAGAGTGGAAAACAAGGTCCAGAACCAGAGTTCAGAGAGAAGAAACAGAAGCACAAAGATCCATTATTGCACAGAACTTGGGAAAATATCTTTGTTTAGGAAATGGAAAGGGTTATCAAAGGAGGTAAGGGTGATGATGAGAAGTGGGGAAAACCAGCGCAGAGAAATGCCATGAAGCCAAATTCCCCTGCAGCGGCAGCAGTTCGCATCCCTCCAGGGCTAACTTCACCCTCTGGCCCATCCTGACTATGGATCCCCTAAAGAGGCTGCAGGCTATGGAATTTTCATCTCGAAGCAGAATGGAGTCGGCCTTGCCGGAAGCTGCAGCCACTGGCACCCCAGCACCCCCCCGCCCCATTCCCTCGCAGGCGAACTGGTCTGGACGCCTGCACCCACTACTGACTGGCCTTCTGTTTCTTTCAGGCCAGTTCAGCGGTTCTCATGCTGCACAGAATCCCAGACAGAGTGCCCTCCACACTGAACTGGATGGGCAATTGAAGGGCTGGCCAGGTAGTTTTGACCCTCCTTGCTGCCTTGAAAACCTGAGCCACACATCAGATGAGCTGCACCACGCCACCATCACCTCCCAATGGTCCTCCAGGTTCCTCCCCTCTCTGGAGTCCCAGCAATCCTTCTCACCTCGTGCAAGGCTGCATCTTTAAACATACACTGGGTCGTGTCAAGCAACACCTACAGGGCCTCCACGTGCTCACAGGGAAGTCTGAAATCCCAGCACGACATTCCAGCCCTGGACCCCAGTCCAGCTCGACTCCTACCCCGATCTCTCCCCACGTCCCAATTTCCCACCCTGGGGCTCCTCTCTGCTCCCCATCATCTGTCACCTGCTCTATCGCTACCTCCCCAGGGAGAACCTATCTCTCCTTCCTTCCTCCTTCAGTAACCCAAGGATTAAGAGCATAAGCCCCGGAGACCAGGGTGCCTGGCTCTGACTCCCAGCTCTGCCAATCACTGGCTCTAAAACCCTGGCTAAGTCCCTTCCTTCTTTGGTAAGACAGGAATGAGTTAAAACCTACTTCACACAGTTGTGAGGATTAAATGAAGTAATACTCAGAATGCACTCGACAGTGCCAGACACCTAGTAAGCCACCCATTAGAACAGAGAAACACGTGCTCATGGGTGCACACACGCGCACACTCACTCGTGTGCACACCCACTTTTGTATCCCCAAAGAGCATGCATTTCATCCTACTTAGCCACCCACGTGGGGGCCTCTCTCTCACACTGTAATTCTGCAAGGGCAAGGACTGAGTCTTGATGCCATTACCCCCACCCCCATCCAGTCCTTCCATCCTATTGAAGCCTCAGTTTCCTAGCAGTGATTAATTTGTCAAGCAATAGGGAGCCACTGAGGGTTTTTGAGCAAGAAAGTGATGAAAGAGAGCAATGCCAAGAGAAGTTAACTCTGGTGTGGCTCTGCCAGGACAATCAGGCATTAGACTATTAGCCGTTTGGGAGCTCCCAGGGCCCAGGACCGAAGGCCCGAGCTGCAATGGTAATAAAAATTTTTTTATTTTTATTTTTTTAAAGATTGATTTATTTATTTTGGAGAGAGAGAGAGTGCAGGGTGGGTGGGGAGGGTCAGAGGGAGAGAGAGAGAGAGAGAACCCTAAGCAGACTCCCCACTGAGCCTGGAGCCAGACGCCAGGCCCCATCTCACAACCCTGAGATTGTGACCTGAGCCAAAAAATCAAGAGTCGGATGTTCAACTGACCAAGCCACCCAGGCACCTCAGCAATAAAGTATTTTTAAATTAAGGTTTATACCTGTTTTTTTAGACATAATGCTATTGCACACTTAACAGACTACAGCATAGTGTAAATGTAACTTTTATATGCACTGGGAAACCCACAATTCATTTGACTCACTTTATTGAGATATTTGCTTTATTGCAGTGGTCTGGAACCAAACCTGCAATATCTCCAAGATTTGCCTATAAATGTTACGTGAATGTGGTCTCTCTCTCTCTCTCTCAAAATACCTTATTGTACTATACTCACCCTTCTTCTTGTGAGGATGTGTGATGATCACATGCCTACGTGATGAGATGAAGTGGAGTGAGCTGAATGAGGTACTCATCATGACGTAGTGTTAAGGTACGTATTGACCTTCTGATCTTATGTCAGAAGGAGGATTACCTCTTTCGTCTCTTATGGTTAACCTCGGGTAACTGAACCCACAAGAAGCGACCCTGCGGGTAAGGAAAGACTACTGTATACCATACTTATTTATTCATCCTTCTCCTGGGCACTTGTATTATTCCAAGTGGTAGCCAAAGTTCACAGAACATTCCTGTTCTTTTCCCTCCCAGGCACATGATGGGATTGGGCTTCCTCAACAACTTGAGGCTGGCTGTGGCCAGGTGACTTCTTTGGCCAGTAAAATGTGTTGCTAACAGATGGATGTATTTTTTTTTTTTAAACTGAGGTATATATTCATGGCGCTAAAAGGAAAAAAATCTACAACCAAGAGTACTCTTGCCAGCAAGGCTTTCATTCCAAATAGAAGGAGAGATAGAGTTTCCCAGAAAAACCAAAGTTACAGGAATTCATGACCAGGAGCAAAACCAGCCACATCCGTATCACACACAATGCCATCGGCCTGTGGGTCCCAAACCCACAGTCCAGCCGCCCTCCTGCCCGAGTCAGCATGCACGGCCTGCCACCTGCTCAATGCCAAGTCGGCGCGCCTTCTCTCAGATCGACAAGGACTCAAACTGACACTGTTCCCCTCAAATTCCAGCTCCTGTGCTCAGGTGTGTGCACAAAGATGGGCCTAATTATAACAGCAGAACGAAGCAACCCAAACAGTGACACTAATTCTGTGGGACAGAAAACGGATAAAAGGAGTGTGCTAGGCTGAGCACATCTCCAACAAGCACAGCAAAGAACAATGCGTACGGCATGATTCTGGTTCCTAAAAGAAACAAACCCGGGAAAAATAAAACAAGACGAAATCAGAGAGGGAGACAAACCGTAAGAGACTCTTCATCATAGGAAACAAACTGAGGGTGGCTGGAGGGGAGGGGGGTAGGGGGACGGGGTAACTGGGTGATGGGCATTAAGGAGGGCATGGGATGTAGTGAGCACTGGGTGTTATATGCAACTGATGAATCACCGACCTCTACCTCTGAAACTAATAATATACTATATATTAATTAATTAAATTTAAATTAAAAAAAGAACCCCCCCAAAAAACCCTGAGGCATACAACTCATACACCATTAAGTTCACCATTTGAAAGTGTATAATTGGTATTTTTAGTATACTGAGACTCAGGCAACCACTACCACTAGCTAATTGCAGAACAGTTTCATCACCCCCAAAAAGAAACTGAATAACCACTAGCAGTCACTCCTCCTTTTCCAACCCCTAAAAACTACTGATCTACTTTCTGTTTCTATGGGTTTGCCCATTCTGGGCATTTCACATTCTTGGAATCCCACAAAATGTGGTCTTTTGTGTCTGGCTTCTTTCAACAGGCATACTGTTTTCAAGGTTCATCCATGCTGACGTATGAATTAGCACTTCATCCCTTTTTTATGGCTTAATAATATTCCATGGAGAAGTATTTCATTGCCATAGCCAGACACCACTGCACTCACTTCCTCTGCCCAAAGGACAGTGGGAACAGCCTTTGCCAAACTCAGACACTGAATGCCTACAACGAGCAGAGGCCCCATTCATTCCAACATACAGGGCGTATAAGTAAGAAATAAAACTTTGGGGCTGTTTGTTCCCGTAACATAACCCATCCCATCCTGACTGATATGCCAATTTTTCACTCTTATAAATACACAACACTAAAAAGCCTGTATGTGTGTTTCTGTGTGCAGTTGGGAGAGTTTCCCTAGACTCTTGAGTCTAGGGTAGCCACCTAGAAGTGGAACTACTAGGTCATAGCATATGCACACTTTCAAATTTACTAGATAGTTCCAAATTATTTTCCAAAGTGGTTGAAACACATCAACCTCCACCAGCAGCCTGAGGGTGTTTCCACTTCCCCATAGTCTAACCAATACCTGGTATTGGTATTTCCTATTGGCTTTCCAACAGGAATCACATAATTTCTTGAACAAAACTGCTAACTGCACTCAAGGGTATAGAATATACCAGATATTCAAGTTAGAAAGCCCTCTATGTTGCATCTTTTAATTTTTTTTAACATCTTTTGCTTTTAAATATTACTTTAGCCCGATACCTGATGAAAGGCTGAAAAAAATTGCAAGGTAATACAATGTTCTTGAATTAATTCCACAAACACCAGGAATCCACAAAGGCCTTCATTGTAAATATCAGTTCTCATTGTACGGATTTAGATACAGATGGAATAGGAGAATAGATTAAATGCACACAGGCCTACCAGACATAAATCCTAGATTCTCCTACCTATTAATGTCTCTTCAATAATGTATCCTATAAAAATAGTAGCCCAAATTCCCAAAGATATATATGCATGTTTAGGGTAGCACTGTTTACAATAACAAAACAAAACAGAAAGAGAGAGAGAGAGAAAAGAAAGAAAGAAAGAAAGAAAGAAAGAAAGAAAGAAAGAAAGAAAGAAAGAAAGAAAGAAAGAAAAAAGAAAGAAAAGAAAAAAGAAAAAAAGTTGGAAACAATCCAAATGTTCATTAATGGAAGATAGTTTTTAAAAATCACAACTTCAGGGCGCCTGGGTGGCTCAGTCGGTTAAGCATCTGCCTTCAGCTCCGAACATGATCCCAGGGTCCTGGGATGGAGTCCCACATTGGGCTCTCTGCTCAGCGGGGAGTTGGCTTCTCCCTCTCCCTCTGCTCCTCCCCCTGTTCGTGCTTATCATATAAATAAATAAACAAACAAATAAATAAAATAATTTCTTGCTATCTGCTTCTGAACTGCACGGAAAGTAAGATAAATTTCCATATAGTTTAAGACAGTTTCAGCTGGGATTTTGTTACTTGCAGCCCAACATCCCCTCCCAGACCCACCAGTTTTGCAGTGGACTAGCTCTAGCTAGAGGAGACAAATGCGGTCTGACCCCACACATAGAGTACTCCAGAGCAATTGGCAACTTCCCCGTCAGCTGCCCCCAAGAGAGAAGTCCCATGACCCTGCATCTCGAGAGAAGAGGCTGACCAAGAACCCAGCAACTTTCACCAGAACTTGGTAAGGGGGCTGGGGAGTTAGTCAACATTCAAAACAAATAGAGATGCTTTTATCCTCTCTCCCCATTCCTCCCGGAAAGAGAGTCCCTGGGGGACAGATCAGTAAAAGCTTTGCACGGTTTCCACCCTTCCCCCAAGTTGCTGACCAGGCCAGAGGAAGTTATGGGAATAAACCGCAGTCAAGTTCAACATTTTCCTACAAGACCCAGCCTCAGCCAGCTTCAAGGTGCTGAGGTAGGGGCGAACATCCACATGACCCACGGGGCAGGGAGAGGAAATGCTCCAGTGCAACCTGCATCCAGGACCATGGGCCAGCCCTGCCAAGGCCATGGTGAGGGCCTGTGCCCAGAGCTCCTCAGCCACCACAGGGAATGAACCCAGCTCACCCTACAAGCCATTGAAAGGGCTGACGGTGGATGAACCTTGAAACTGTTAGGCTAGTGAAAGAAGCCAATCACTAAAAACCACACGGAACAGGCAAATCCACAGGGTTAGAAAAGAAATTCGTGGTTTCCAAGGGCTGGGGACCAAATGGAGGACGGGGTTTGTAAGTGATGGCCAAAGCATTCTTGCTTTTGGGGGTAATGAAAACGTTCTGAAACTGACCATGGCGGTGGCTGCACAATCCTGTGAATCTGCTAGAAGCCACTAAATCATACATTTTAAATGGGTCAGTTGTATGGTCTGAGAATTACATCGCAATGAAGCTGTTCCCAAAAGGGAGGGGGTCTAACAGCACCCACGTGAGCTGTCTGCCACCATCATCCAGGGAGCTCAGCCAGGATGCCAAGCTCCCACTGCTGCCTGAGATATGATACTGCTTCTATGACTGCCACCAACTCCAGGAGCTTGTGCTACTTGTATTAGCCCCATATTACAGATGAGGAAACTGAGGCTCAGGGAGATTAAATAATTTTCCCAAAGTCACATGGCTTGTAGGGGGCTCCAAATCTCCTGTAACTACTGCACTGTACCACACCCTCAACCAAGTCAGCAGAGAGCCAGACAAATCCACAAGGGTTGACACTGTATTAGGTAACACCTAACATCCCCAGCACTAGGGCTGGGAAGTCATCAGATGATTATGGAAAATCTGTGCTGCTCAGGCTACCTTGCGTGAGTCTGCCTGCTTCCCAGGGTCCACCTTGGCCGATGTTGGGGACACATGGGTGGGGCAGAGATGGCCCTTTAAGATTCTCAAGGACACGGGCCAGAACCGTCTGCTCCCGAAGAGCTGGTTGGAGTCATCGAGCTGGCTGGGTACCAGGGGGCCCTCTCCCAGCAGCTCGGGGAACCAAAGAGTATTGAGCCTTGTGAGTAAATCCCAAATGCCCCACACGACTCACATCTGGGACTGCAGATTCCGTGGGATTTCCCACTGTTCTGACGTGAGCTCTCGTGGACGGGAGCAGCCAGGCAGTCCCAGTGGCCCCACTGCCTCTGTCTGCCAAGAACTCGCACTGACGAAATGTCCACCCTCTTTTCCTTCCAGGAATCTAGACCCTGCCCATCCCCGTTAGCGGGTCAGTCATGGAACAGATAACACTGACAGATCTGCTTACCCCATGTCTGCCCATCTGGACACATGACCTCACTGCCAACAACCAGGACGGAGATGGGCTCTTGGGGGATTAAAGGTAGGTGTCAGTTTCCTAGCTGGACTAAAATTTCTATAGCACCCCCTCGGTGAGGCCCAGGGAGGGGATCTCAAGGACTTCTCCCACTGCCTCCGTGCCCCTTCTCCATTCTTCCCTGGCTTTTTGCAGTCCTCCTCCATCTTCACCCTGCTAAAGATCACGACTCCTCTGCGCTGGAACTGGGTCCTCCGGCACGTCTACACCAGCCCCACGCAGCCCCGCCGCCAGCCGTCCTGCTCCGGATCTTCTTCCTGCACGGCCTTTGCTGAAGTTGGAAGTGAGCCTTCCAGACCATATTTCCCAGGGGACAGGAAGGCCCTTCCTGCGGAGCCAGAGCCACCACCGAATCCCACCTGCCAGCCCACCCTTCTCAGATCAGGGAGGCACGAGAAGGTGGGACTTAAGAGACTGGTCAAATCCCAGCTCTGCCACTTCCTAGTCGTGTCACCTTGGAGTAAGTGACTTCCCCTTCCCGGTCCCCAGAGTCCTTACCTATAAAAAGGGAGGAACACGAGGTTTCTTTTGCAAGAGTGAGGTGAGGTCTGTGGGAACCTGCCTGACAGAAGAGCCACTGGGAAAAGGAGGAAAGTTACTGTTACTGTTAGTATTTGTGAGGATCTAGGAGACGATTTTACACCATCTGAGTATTCTCGGACTCCCTAGCCTGGCTGTGAGGAGCTCTCAAGGATAGAAGATGGCCCAGGAATGTGCGTGATGGACAATGACCCAACAGCCAGTACCGCATACAAACCACACCATACCCAAACACGCACACGTCAACACACACACACCACGTACACCAACACCAACACCTGCCAACACACACACACTCCTTTTCTCCCTTTAAGGACACCCAGTCTTGTCATAATTTGAAACATCGGCACACGAAGCTTTAATGTTCGTAATGTCCAAACCCCCGCCAACTAGCCAGATTACAGCAGATACAACTAGCCAGATACAGACAGGAACCTGACCACAAACCCCAGAGTGTCTTGCTCACATTTGTCCCCTTGCACCTGTGGCACAAAGGCTAGCAGCCCCCCACCTGGTTTCCTCAGACACTTATACCGCCCCTCCCAGCCTGACCTGTATGGATAAAGACCCTTGATTTCTATTTATCCCTAAGTCCCTTGTTTGTTTCTTTCTTTCCTGGGGCAAGTCCATATACAGTCAGATCCCCATGTCTCCAAGGCCAAACTTCTCTCCATAGTGTTTGCACTGACGCTGATGGAGCTCCCTGTCTGATGACCCCCTCTAGAAGCTGCTGTGTTGATAAGTATTCTTCAGCCCTGTCCACTCTGCCTCACTCCAGACACTGCCTCTTATTAGCTAAAAAGACCTACATCAAACAAGGATGCTTTCTGACTCTTCTATAACCAGAACCCCAGAAACCTCCAAAAAGAAAGACAGCATGGCTTGGGGGACTGAGTCGCAGACAGAGTTTCCAGTCCTAGCTCCACCACTTGCTAGCGGGAGAAGTTCTGCTATCATAGTTTGGGTTCATCCCAAAGCAGACTCTCAGACAAGACCATGGGTCCAGCCTGCCTGTTAGGGAGACGACTCCAGAAACCCCAGGTGAGGAAGTACAGAAAGCGAGACCAGGAAAGGATAAAGGCCCATAAAGGGTGTTTAATGGGCAAGTCACGGCTGTGGGCATCTGAGGCTCAGTCCTGTCGGGGATCTTCTGATGTTCTGGCTGGATCCCACCTTAGAATCCTCCCAGAAAAGAGCAGGTAGTGGAGACATTGACTCCTGTCCCCACCGCCTGAGGGCAACCCCCTGAGATGATAACTCGCCCCCACCCCGTCCCCTGGGCTTCCTCAGGTGCACCTGCTTGGGCAGGGCAAGGTTCTGTGGTGCCACGGGCTGGAGAAAGCCCTCACACAGAGACGTGAGGAGGGGGCAGGGGTGAGGTGGGGAGCTTGCAGGGTCCTGCGAACTGCAGGAATCAGCTGCAGGTGAACTCAGCTGAGCCCAGGGGATACCGCCTGGGGCATCACCAGTGTCCTGCGTACTTACAGAAGCCCTGGGCCTCTCGGAGCCTCTCCTCATCTGTGCGACAGGCAGGAGACCCATACTGCTTCCTAGAGGGTCGCTCGGCGGCAGGGCTGAAGTGTGTGAGTCCACCAAGCCGGGACACTGCCGTACCAGCAGAAGGCGCTGCGCAAGGGCAGCCCTGCCGCCACACACACCCGGAGGCTGCTCATCGTGGGACAGACGCAGACTGGAATACAGGCTCCCAGCCAGGAAAGCCGGCCCGGACTGACCATCCTCTGGGTCCCCTTGCCAAGCCTTGAAGCTGCTCAAGGGGCCACCGTGGGGAGCGACTACTGGGTACCTTACGCCTTCTCGGGTTCTCATTAGTGACCCAACAAGGAGGGCATGGGCGCCGTGGGCTGAGGAAACTGAGCTGGGGGGTGAAGCTACTCGTTTGCAGACACCCAGCCAGGAAATGCTGGGTCGGCCTTCAAGCACCTGCTGAATATTTACACTCCTCTTTCTCTGGAACGTGCCACACGCTCCCTCTAAGACACCTCTGTCACAAACACCGTGGGCCTCTCGTGCCTTCTAAATATACCCGCAGCGGCCCCAGAGGTCCCAGGCTGATGGGAAGCAGACTCCGCCTGCTGGGCCAGCTCAGATAACCGCACGGATGCTTCGCGAGCACTAACTCTCTCCCAGGCTTGGGTAGAAGTGCTCTGTCATCACGGCCTCGTGTAATCTCCCCAGCAGTGAGGACGGCACTGGTACTAGCCCCGTATTACAGAACAGGAGACGGAAGCAGAGAAGTTAAGCGACTGGCCCAACGCCTCACAGACGTCAATGGCAGAGCTAAAATGTGAATTTAGGCAACCTGGTTCTGAGGCTGCTGCTCTAAGTGACTTTGCTACTTTCCTCTCAATGGTGCAGACTCATTCTCTTCACTGCCTATCAGAAGGTGACATCCCCAGGGGCGCCTGGGTAGCGCAGTCGTTAAGCGTCTGCCTTCAGCTCAGGGCGTGATCCCGGCGTTTGGGGATCGAGTCCCGCATAGGGCTCCTCCGCTGGGAGCCTGCTTCTTCCTCTCCCACTCCCCCTGCTTGTGTTCCCTCTCTCACTGGCTGTCTCTCTCTGTCAAATAAATAAATAAAATCTTCAAAAAAAAAAAAAAAGGTGACATGCCCAGACGCTGGGGATGAAACTGCAGTTGACCTCTCTCCTTGGACAAGGACTGACAAAGGCAGCATGGAGAAGACAGGACACCTCTCTTAAAGGACCAGCTCCTGGGGAGACAGTGCAAATGCTCCATCCTGAGTGGGGGTCTCTTCCCTGGGGGGTTGGTGCGCCCCCCCATGGCACCAGGCACTGCAACCCAACACAATTGGGATCGAGTGCCTTTTTTTTTTCTTTTGGAGAATGATGACTTTTCGGTCTAGATGCGCTAATGGGGGTTCCTAGTACAATCTTTCCAAAAGGGAGGATACATTCAAGAGAAAGCCAAAGATAACAAGAGTTTCCCAGAGCATGAAGCCAGGCAAAGCCAGAGCAAGCGGTCCGGGGGGAGGTTGCAGAGATCATAGGGAAGAACATCTTGGGGAGATAAGGAGTCACACATGAGCAGAGATAAGGAGTCAACCCCGGGGGTATCTGCCCGCGGCTAGAGGAGGTCCTTGGCCACAGACATGGTCTTCTTTCCATTTCTTACATTACATCGGCAGAACCACTGCCAAGTAGAATAGAAATCCCAGCTCTCTGTTTTCATGCCTCCATCCTGCTTTATAACCTGCTCTACCCCCACCCCCAGCCCGTCAAGCGTAAGTGCTGAATGCAGGCTAGAAACAATTAGCACAGCTGCACGGAAGTCAGGTTGGAAGGAGGGTAGTTCTGTCAGCTCTCGGATCTGCACACATGACCGATCCTTTCAGGGGATGTCCTGCCTTACCTGCCAGGGAGGGCACACGCTGTTCCATTCGCCAAGCTCTAACTCTGTGCCTGGCACCATTTTGAGGGCTTTACATGCATTAACCCATCTACTCCTCACTACCAGCCTGAGGGATGCTTTTATTATCCCCATTGTACAGATGAGAAAACTGAGGTGTGAAGAGCTTCAGCACCTCCCCCCCAAGGTCATGAAGCTCCTGAGTGGCAAAGGCGGGATTTGAACCAGGCAGTGTGGCCTCAGTGATTCCACTCCAGCTGCCTCCCTAGCACTGGTCACGCCCCTCTGCTGTGGTGACATACCATCACCTGCTTTACAGAGAAGGAAACGGAGGCTCGGAGTTACCCAAGGTCACCCGCTGAGTGGCAGAGCCAGGAGCCGAACTGACGTCAGATCTGAGCTTGAGCCTGTGGCCACCATGAGGACCTGCCTCACTGTGGGGCAGGAAGGGACAGTGCCAGCGGGTGGCCAACAGGCCAGCAATGTGTGGGAAGAGGGCACGCCAGGGCACACCAGCTGGCTAGCAAGGCAGGCTCCGTAGGGCAAAGCCAACGGACCCCCAACACCCCACACCATTATACCCAGAAGGGGCAGGGCCAAGCGAGAGCCAGGCGCTGCTGACAGACTGGCAGCCAAGAGAGGTGATGCAGCTAACAGCTGCTGTTTATTTTGGGGCCTGGGAGGAGGGAACAGACTGGTTAGGGCCCACCTCATTCCAACAATACACTCAACAGGGCAGGGAGGGGAGGGTGCCCCCCTCCTAGCTAAAGCAACAGCCCAGCCACCTGCTGGGCTTTGCAGAGAGCTGAATGGTCTAGGTGTCAGAAACATCTTGCCAGACACTCTAATCTGGCCTCCACCAACACAGGCAGTGTTCCCCAGCACCCCTCCCTCCCCAGCCCCATGTGCAGACTTGTAAATGGCCCAGGAAGATAACCCACACACAGCAAACCCACCCCCTGCAGTGTCGGTTCCAGGGACAAATGGTTTTTCCTGTCTCGGAACAAAGCAGGGCCACTCCTGCTGGCCACCCATGGCTTTGGTTCCTTGATTCTGACACTTGTTAACTCCATTCTTGCCAGTGAGGACACCTGATGACCAAGGTCCTGCAGTAAGGTCTTCTCCAGATGGCCAACCTGGGCTGTGGCAAGGCTGGCCGGCAGGATTCCCTGAAGGGCCAGGAAGGGAGAGGTTTCCCAAGGGACTCTGGAGCCCTACCCTGCCTCTGCCTCAGCCTCTGATCTTTGGCCTCCATTTTCTCACCAATAACGTAAGAAACACAGTGGTGCTTTTCTCCTCAGGTTGTTGTAAAGATTAAATAAGTAAAGTGCCTACAAGAACAGCTGGCACATGGGGCGCCTGGGGGTCTCAGTCGGTTAAGTGTCCGACTCTTGGTTTCAGCTCAGGTCAGGATCTCAGGGTTGTGGGATGGAGCCCCACATCGGGCTCGAGCTCAGCTCGGAGTCTGCTGGAGATTCTCTGTCTCCCCTCTCCCTCTGTGCCTCTGCCCCCTGCTCACATCCCCCCACATACAAAATAAAATATGTAAATACAATCTTTAAAAAAAAAAAAAGAATGGCTGGCACATAGTGCTGCCATCATCGTCATCATCATCCCCATTTAGCCTGTGAACTGTGAGCACTGGAAGACAGTTTTCCTGGATAGTACACACAGAGTTTAGGTTTCCAGGCTAGCCCATATATAGGTGAACTGGAGACATCTGGTTCTTGATGCTAGAATTCCATCTACTTCATGGAGGAGAAAGGTTTTGGTGGACTAGCCTAAGAATGTTAACACTGTTTATAATATTATATCAATAGGAATACATATTTTTTGAATTTCGAACAAGCAATTTCTACAGTTGTAAGTTAAAAGCTGTGGCTCCTTAAAAAAACGGGAGTGGGGTAGGAGGAAGGGGCTTTAACAGAATGAAGCCTTTGTCCATGAATTTGTGCCAATGATCAAAGACCTACTGTGATCCAGACCTTCTGCCAGCACAGGGAGGAGGGGTTCAAGATGAAAGGGTGTGGTGCCTGCTGCCTCAGCAGGAGCACCCCCACCCCCACCCCACCCCCCAGCTGGAGGACCTGCTTTCAGCCAGTGCCTTGCGCACGGTAGGTACAAATTCAAGTTCACTGAAACGCCCTAACATGGGCACTGCCTTTGGGGGCTTGTTGTTCCTGTCCATGACACTGCTGAGTTTCCCCAGAGAGGAAAACCCCAAACACAGTCCCCAGAGCAACCTCTCTGTAGCTTTTTGGCCAGTGTCAGTCTTCAGCAAGTCCTGAGTGGGAACTGTGCTTGGTGCCACGAGAATACAGGCCCAGCCGGGCTTCTTCACCTGTCTGACCTCACTGCCCAGTGCTTCCCCCTCGCTTCTTCCACTTGGTCATGCCAGTCTGTTCTCTGGAAAGGCCACGTAGAGCCCCACCTCAGGGCCTTAGCACTGGCTATCGCGTCTCCCTCAACAACTTTCCCCCCAATATCTGCATGCCTGACTCCCTCCCCTCCCTCAGACCTTACTCGAAAGTCACCGTACAGTGGGGATGTCCTGGCCGCCCTCGATGAAATAGCACGGCAACTCCCACCACCGCCATCTCCTGCCCCCTCACCCTGCTTAGCTTCTGGCCAACATTTATCCCCCAGCTAACACATTCTATATTTGATCTAAAACACGTTTATTTATTGTTTACCTTCCCCTATCAGAATGTAAGCTTCCAAAGGGCAGGGATTTTTATCTGCCCTGCTGTGCTCCCAGTGGTTGGGACACAGTCAACACTGAAATGTTGACCGGATGACTGAGGACCACATCAAGGTCCGTCCGTCGAGAAGCTTTTCCATCAGTCAGGCACACAAGACAGGGGCCTGCCACAAGCTGACCAACCGAGGCCATTCTTGGTAAGTGTTACGTGAGTAGTAAACATAATAAACATCATAAAAATTCACAGACAGGAAATATTGTAAGAGGACACGTCAGGGAAGCTTCGGGAAGGTGGCAGAAACCGAGAAAAACCATGAAGGAAGACCATGCTAATAATGGTAACATAACTGCCATTTACTGAACAGCTAGGTGTCTTGCGCCAGGCATGGCGTAGAGTAACAATCAGATGGGCGAGGTAGTATTGTTATTCCCATTTTACGGATCAGAAGACTGAGGCCCACAGAGGTGCCTTGGCGAAGTAAGAAAAGCTTGTAAGAGGCTTCCAAGCCGGGGCCCATGTACCCGAGGCCATCACTGCCCTGCCCCCAGCTTCTTGTTCTCAAATTCCCTTTGCTGGCACCTGAGGTCCTCTCTGGCTGCCAGCCCAGTCTAGCCTGAGCAAGCAGCAGGCTGCAAGTGTCCAGAATTGAACTCCCCCCTACTCCCAACCACAGCACCATGGCGACCAAGCCATCATCCCCAAGGACAGGATGTAGAGTCCCCATCAGCCGGAGCGTCTGAAGGGCCAGGCCTTCAAAAGTGGCTCTGGACAGGAGTTCAAGGGGAATAAAAAACCGAATCCCAAAATAGAAGCCAGACCTTGCCAGGGGCTCAATCTGAGCAGCGACAGGTTTGTTATCTTATCCCAACCATATCATGTGTTGATGGAGGGGCTCGGGAGGGAGGTCGGAGGGGGCGGAGGACCCAAGGGTTTAATCCTGACCCTTTACGTTGCATCTGGGGACCCACGTGATGTGCTCCCTCGCCGCCCCCCCCCAGCCTCAAAGTCCTCAGGAGACGAAGCCATGTATGAAGTCACAGGTCCTCAGCCTCCCAAGGGAGCACACGCTGCCCACACTGCCTCTGGGGCCACTCCCTTTCTTAAGCCTCAGGGCCCAGCTCTCAGTGTTCCACACCCTGGCAGGGCCACAGGGCACGGCCATGACCCCCGCGGGCGCATGCAGCGGAGGGCAAAGTACAGACACCGAGAGGGCAGAGGGGGTTCGGCTAGTTTTGACATGTACGGATGCTTCTGGCTGGGGGCAGGAATAAAAGAACTCCCAACTAGTTAGCCGACCACTGGAGGCAATCCGTCAAATCTCCAGGGAGCTCAGGGGCCCCATCCCAGGCTTTGTTGCTGCAGAGATCTGGGTTCAAACCCCAGCTCTTGCCATTTACTGCTGTGTGAGAGAGGGCAAGACGCAGCACCTCTCGGAGCCTTGCGGTCCTCGTCTACAAAACAGGGCCAGGGCTCACGGTGGGTGTGGATGAAAGGACACAGTGGGCCAGAAGCCCTAGCCCAGTGCCTGAGCCTAGAAAGGGCTCCACTCACACACACTCTGACTCAACTTCCCTACTTCCCCTGCCTGGGAGCCGTGACATCCAGGAATCATGGGGAAATGAGGCTGCCCTTTTTCGGCTGCCAAGGAGTGATGACTGAAGTAAATGATTAATCCTGGCTTGAACCAAAGTTCGGACATTGTTCTATGACAGACCTCGTCTCTGACAGAAGGATCTGTTTGCCAATCCGCCAGGGCTCAGAGCAGCAGAAATCCCTGGGTGGTCACCTCTGGAACCCCTGCCCTCCCTGCCAAGTGACCATGTCCCTTCCAGGTGCCAGGCACCGTGCTGAGAGCTCCCTGAATCGATTCCAGCCCAGGAGACAGAATTCAGGAAAGAGCTTCGGTCTCTCAGAGCCCCGCTGCCAGCATGGTGCCAGGCCAGCGAGGCTGCCTTCTCTGTTGTTACAAAGAGAAATTCTCCCACACAGGCAAGGCCCTTAAAATAGACCTTTGGGTCTGGGCCATCAGGAAACAGAATAAAGCTGGGTCGGAATGGGGCCTACCATGAAAGACTTTACAAAGCAGCCGCTTCAAACACCAGGGACAGCCCCTTCGCGCTCAGAGCCCTTAGGTGGGCAAAAGCAGCAAGGCGGCTTTCTCAACAAAGAATGCTTCTGCACAGGAGGACAACATGTTCGGGCTGCAGAAGTCCCCGTTACCCCTGGGGCAGCCCTGGAGAGGGACCAAGTATGTAAAGCACGGGGACAGCGGGAAGCAGGCCCAGGCGGGGGGTAGAGGGTCCAACACACCTGGCTTTGCCCACGGCAAACAGCGCAACCTAAACTTTCGGCACCTTGGTTTCCATAGGAGTCCTACAGGGTTAAAAATGCATGCCTTCAGGGCTGGTATGGGGCCCAGAGATTATAAGTAAAATGCCCGCAGTGCCGGGCATAAAACAGGAATTCAGGGGCGCCTGGGTGGCACAGCGGCTGAGCGTCTGCCTTCGGCTCAGGGCGTGATCCCGGCGTTGTGGGATTGAGCCCCACATCAGGCTCCTCCACTGTGAGCCTGCTTCTTCCTCTCCCACTCCCCCTGCTTGTGTTCCCTCTCTTGCTGGCTGTCTCTATCTCTGTCAAATAAATAAAAATAAAATCTTTAAAAAAACAAAAAACAAAAAAAAACCCAGGAATTCAGTGCGTGGTAGCTGTAGGATGATGATGTCCACGAATTAGAGGCCAAGGTCTCCTTTATTACCGAGTGTGAATATTCCTGGAAAAAGGGAATGGTGAGGGCTCTCTACCACAGACCACTAGGGACAGGCAAAAGTACAGACTGGCCTACACCCACTTGATCCTTTACCCCACCTGCTACACCCTGCGAGTTCACTATACCCCACCCCTCTCTCCAGAGTTAAGAGTGACCGATTTCCACCAGGTTCCAGGGCTCCCAGAGACAGACTGGAGGGCCCCACATGCCCCACTGCATAATTTATGCTGCACTGACACAGAGGAAGGGACTTTGTCCCCACCCCACCACATCCCTCCACCCAAGCTTGGGGAGGGTGGCTTCCTCACCAGCCAAAGGGAAATGACAGCAAAGGGCCAGAGAAAGAGCCAAGTGGAGGGGCAGAAGGCCCAGCTGTTTCCCCTTTGCTAACTCAGCGCCTGATGTCACTTCCTCCCCTCAGGTAACAGCAGGGGCAGATGTGACTGGAAATAGCTCTGTCTCTTCCCATTCACAAAAATGACAGGCGTGGAAAGAAACAAAGTGTAGCTCCCAGAGGTGGTTTTCTAGAAGATGTCTTCAATGAGGGCCTAAGGTCAACCTAGTCCACTCTGGCTACGAGGCTTCTCAGGGGTGGTAGCATGGCCAGGAAACCCTGTATGAAAATTCCAAAGTCAGAATCGGCTTCCTTTGTAAAGCATCCCTAGCCCCGCACGATTAAGAAGCCCGGCTGAGGATGAGGGATCTTAGGGGACCCTTCCCACAGCTTTTTTTTCTGGGCCCAGCCCTTCCCCAAGCAGCTTTCACACCCACCCTCCCCTCTGCAAGGTGGGCCAGAAAGGAAGCAATCACCCCATTTTCTAGATGGGCAACTGGAGATCTAGAAGAGGGAGGTGACATGTGGAAGTTCTCACATCTGGAGAAGTCAACCAGCCAGGCCTCAGGTGGGATCTCCTTGGGGCCCGGTCCTCCCAGATATAACATGTGATTAAGGGGCTGTGAGGGCTGTGGGGACAGGGCAGCTTTTGGAGCCAGCGGGCCCCTCTCCATATGCAGCTTATTAGCTGCATGGTGTTTGGCAATTTATTCAAGCTCTCTGGGCCTCCGCGTCCTTGCCAGTACGATGTGGATGCCAGCGGTAACGACACGTTTTGGGGGGCTGTTTTGAGAGTCTCTACATAAAACTTAGCACGTAGAAAGCATTCAGAAATGTTAGCACGTATGATTACGTGCCCCCTAAAGACTCAGGCTTACTGGAATACCTGGCAGTGTGGCGGGGGTTCAAACGAAGAGCTAGTTTGAAGCGTTGTGTTTAAAACTGAAACCAGCTCAGAGAGATGCTGAAGTCGAAGGCAACATGAGTGTGAATGTTTGGAGTGACAGCCTAGGCTCCCAGCAAGCTGTTTAGGACTAGCCCCCAGGCCCCACAAGGATAGGGGTTTCCTGGGGCAGCCGGCAGGCTGAGTCGGTGAAGTGAGAGAATCTTGATCTCGGGGTTGTGAGTTCGAGCCCCACGCTGGGGGTAGAGTTTTACTGAAAAACGAATGAGTAAATAAAAAGGAAACAAAAGCCTAAAAGGTATTTAAAAACAAAAGGGTTGGGGGTTTCCTCTCTCTTGTCCCTGGGGTGCTTCCGTGGCAATGCTGGGGGATATGGATGGAAATTACCCCACGTGGCACACGCCTGCCGCACCAGGCCCCGCTGGCCAGGGCCCTCCACGGCTGACGCCCAAAGCCGCCATGCACCGCGCTCCATGCCGCTCCCTCGTCTCCTCCTCCTCCACCCTCCAAGATGTCTGGGGGGCAATGAACTTTTATGAGGCAGCCTGACCCCTCCAAGTAAGAGCTATAAACAGAGAGGCTGGGCTCTGGCCTGCCCACTGGAGAGTCCCCAGTGCAGAGCTAGAAAAGGGCTCCAGGGCTTCCCTCTGTTCCAGCCATGGCTGCAAGAGCAACCCCAGCTCTGGGGCCCCTCAGAAGGACCCCACGGGGACAGTCAGCTCCCCCTCCCCCCACAATCCTTGGGAGAAGAGGATTCTCCCAAGGATTACTGTGTAGAGGTGTCTACACAACAAACTGAATTCCCCCCACTGGCATTCGAGGCTCTCAGAAGCTGGCCCCGACCTCCCTCCTCCTCCTCCTTCTCTCCCACGTGGGTTCTGCCCACATTTTCCTTGCATGGCCCAGCTTCAGCACCTTCGCTTTTTCCTTTCTTGGAATGCCCTTCCTTCCCCTTTTCCCACCTAAATCCTACTCCTTCCCAGCCAAATCCTAATTGCTCCTCAAAGCCCACTGTGAGCCTGCCTTCCCCCAGCCAGCCCTCCCTGAAAATTCCAGTTCACAGAGAGCACGCCCTCTCCTGAAAAGCTTTAGGACTTAATCATTATTAAAGCAAATACCTATGTTGTGCTTCACACACACCGGGTACTGTTCCAAGCTCTTCAGGTTTCTTAACTCACTTAATCATCACCACAACCCTGAGAGCTTGGTCCCAGTTTCCCCACGTTTTCTGTTTGAGGACCCTGAGCTAGGAGAAAGAGGCAGCTTGCGCTGGGCCCCATGGTAGCCAGTGGTGGGGACAGGCTTCCAGCCCAGGGACAGCAGAGCCCACGTGCTCTCCCGCAACGCAACGCGACTTCCTGTACATGTCACCCTCTCAGGAGGAACTGCCCGCACTTAGTTATTGTCGCCCCCCTGTCTCAAGGACCCAGCCCTGACGGGGAAAGAGCCCCAAGCTCACAGACGTCCGTGTCAGAGACCAGGGTAAGAACCCCAGCCTTGACAATTACTGAGAGTCACGAAAACACTCTAAGCCTCAATCTTTACATCTGCAGAATGGGGATGAAAACACCTCCCTCCCTCACACGGTTGCTATGTAGCTCAAATAAAAGGCTGTCTGAAAGGGACCTTCTGCACTTGATTCTTCCCCTTCTCTCCTCACTGTGCAGCTTGACACCATCACTGGACTCTGCTCAGCACTTCCCAAGGTGTGCCTCGCCTAGTGGTCACTTGGGGGGGGGGGCAAAAGGGGCCTTCCTGCGATTTGCCCTCCGCTCTCCTGTGCACATGTCCAGGCCCTTGACCTCTCCGTTCACCTGCTCTCCTGTGATGGACTCCACCACAGGCGGCCGCAGCCTGGCCCCAGCGAGAAGTCACATGCAGCTCTGGGAATCACCTCTTGAAATGCTGATCACCCTACTGGACGCTTCCATTATTTTTGGCAATTGCCATGGCAAAGAACACCTCTGGCGCTGGCTCAGAACCTATTTCCAAAGCCAGAGCTCCACCTCATTTCCCACACACACCCCTTGTCCTTCCCGTTCCCTGGATCCCTGTCCTAAACCATTATCCTTTTCCTGGATTCTCAGAACTCAAGAGCAGTTAAGTGTGACTACCATATGTATAACTCTATTATTTGTTTGGTTTTGTTTAATTAAGAGGCAAAAGGGAACAGAGTTGCCTCTGACTTTTTCTGGCCAAGAACTGGTCTGGTCAGTGACTCAGGCTGAGGAAATTAGAAGGCAATTTCCAGGGGACTGCTGTGCAATCCCCAAGTCCTAACACTCCTCTAATTCATGGCCTCCGCAGGCCATTAACTCATGCTGGCCCCGGGATATCTCTTTGGAAAATGCAGCAGCTGGAATACTTATATTTCTGGAGCGGGAATCAGTCTCCTGTGACATCAAATAGGTTTATTTTTCCCTTCCCTTCACCTCCCCTCTGCCTGCCACCACACATGGTGATTGCAATTCTGATTTGACGCCCCCCCCCAACCCTCACTCAGCTCCCAAAAGGGTCATGATACATGGCTGGTTGTGGTCCGTGTTCCAACGGCCAGTAGGATGTGGTTGGTTGTTCCATGAGCAGGAAGCTTTGTCAGACCTGTGAATCACCCCTGGATCACTTGCCTCCTTGGAAGGAGAAGAAACTGTTCTTGTGTATGCGTGTGTGTAAGAGGGAGAGACAGAGACAGAGAAAAAGAGAGCAGGCAGGAGCGCTAACCCATGTGCGGCACTGACCTTGGGACTAGCGTGCTATTGTGACCTTGCCCTTACTGGACCACCTCTTTATTCCTCTCCCTCAACCCATGTCCCTTCCCTTCTCCTGCCCAGCTTACCAGGCAGCCACCACTAGATCGGCTCCAGGAAGCCCTCCAGGTCTCAACAGCTGTTCCTTGTTTATCTGTTTCTCTTGTGTGTTGGGTGTTTTCCACAGGGCATGTCGCCCAATTTCCCATCCCACTATGAGCAGCTGGTCCTTCCTTTTTGCCTCAGCCTTTCCTTTTCTCTCAGCTTCACCTACTAGGTCCCAGGCGAACTCTAGCATTCTGGCGATCACCGGAAGGAAGGAACAGCAGATGGAAACTAGTGTATGCTGAACACGCATGATAGGGGCCAGGTACTAAAAAGAATGCTTTACATAGGAGACTGATCGCAGCTCCAGAAATTTGAGAAATTATCTCAGATCAATTTTCCAAAAGTCCTGTGAGGTTACAAGTGAGGAAAATGAGGCCCAGAGTGGCTGGCCCCAGGGCGGCACAGCCAGGAAGAGCCAGAGGTGGAATTCGAACCCTGATCTGCCCCACAATACTCGTTCGGGAAGGGAACCGGCCAGACAAGGCCCTTTCTGCAGCTGCGTGTCCTTCCTCCCGTAAGCCTGGGTCGACACTCTAAGGGCTTAGAGAAAAACTGAAGGGCAGAGAAATGAATGGGTCTGGAGCCAATTCCTAAAAATGTACTCCCAGGACCAAGACCAAATTCTGTGATGATCTAAACACATGGGAGAATGTAGTATTTCCACAGTGTTGATCCTAAATTTATCACCTCCCGCATCAGCGGGGACCAGCTATCATCCTGGATCTGCTCCGTTCTCCCTGCCTCGCCGTGCTCGCCCTCCACTGCCTTCACAAACTCGCCTCTGTAATGTGCCCGAGCCTGGTCTCCCCACCCTGAGTCAAGTTGATGAAAGGGCCCCATTTTAGGCTCATGTCCCTCTTGGGAGGCAAGCTAACCTGAGTTTACCCAGATCTGCCTTGCCTTAACTGGGAGACCCTGGGCAATCTCCAACCTCCCCAAGTTCACCCATCTGTCTAAAGAAATCAAAGAACCTACCCAGGTTTGGGTGCATTAGGGCACATTCAATGAACTGCAGGAGCCGCAGGAAATCACGCACGTGAAGCACTTGGCACCACAATGGTGACTACTAACACTGGCTATTATTTGCATTCCCTAAAGAGTCCTGTAAAGGATCAAAACATCCATGACTGATACTTGTCTGAAATAAACAATCAGGAAAGGAAACCACTGTAAAAGCACAATGCCTCCCAAATCCAAACAAATAATCTGTTTGTTCTAGAGAAACGAACTTCTCTCCACCAGCAGATGACTTGACGTATGCCTACACACACATGTGAGTGCCAAGAATTATGGTAAACCTGTACTACTAGCCTTATGGAAGACTTTCAGATGAAGTTATCTGCAGGTTGCATCCAGCGTATCAGGACTATTTGAAAGACAAGTAACCTGAGGCCAAAGCCACTTTACCTAAGGTCTTCCCAGGGGCAGCTCATAAAAGTTAGGAGAGGAACCCAACTCCGTGCCAGGGAGCCTGACCTAAGCAGCAGGTGCCCACTCACCCCAAACCCCACCCAAGCTGGGGCTTGGCAGAGAGGAAGGAAGCAGGGGCTGACAGCACCATCCGAATGATAGAAGCCATTTGCCCGTCTTTCATAAACAGACCCTCAGTGTTCAGGCAGCTCCCCTTCGTCCTGGAGACAAGCACACCCTTTGCTGGATGTCCTGAGAAAAACTTTGCAGTGTGTTCCAGTGTTCTGGAGCCAGCAGAACCCCTCCTGCTTGGGCCCCAGGCCTCTCATCAGCCAGCTCCAGCTAACGTGCACATCCCATAAAACCTCTCTGCTCTGCAATGTGCCAAACCACAGAGTAAGAATTCACTGTCAGTGGAGAAGAGGCGGGAAGGGGGCATGCTTCTCCAGTGCAGAGGGCTTCCAGAACATCTGGAACTTGGGCGCAGTGCATCCTGCCAGCCACCCACACCAGGGTACCTTACCCAGAACACCTGACCTTCTGGGGTGTGGTGCCCACCATGCAAGGGCCAAAACAGGTGGGGATCCTAAACTTCAGAGGCACAGGCTCCCCCAACCTGCTCCTCCTGCTCCTATGAGCCCTGCTGACACTTTCTATTATGGGGCCCCCTCTCCTTATATTATGGCCCAATGATGCCCCCAAATATGCAGGAACCTCTGACGACCACCAGATATCCACCAGATCACCTGGTCAACTCTAACCAGACTTAAAGTACTCTGACGAACAAAACCCACACCATGGGCAAAATGCCAGGTAAGCCCAGGTGCTGTGAAGAGCTGGGTTGCAAGTGACTTTACCCCTTCTGGTTTTCAGCTTCCCCATCTGTAAAATGAGGGGGTCGAGCCTGAGGAGCCCTGCCAGCTCCACAATTCCACAGCATAGAACACTTTCTCCTTTAATTGTTTTCCACAACCTTAGTTGAGAGCTCTGTATGGCCCCAGCTGTTCAGTGACATCACTCCCTGCCCCAAACATAATGTCGATTCTTACATGGGAAGCGGAGATGTCCTGGGAAACACTGTCCGTAAAAAGGGAGGAAATGATCATTTCAAGGGAATTAGACAGGACTTCTTTTGTGTTTTTCACATAGAACAAGTTATTATCAGTCTTAAAACCCGAAATCGTTCTTTCTTTTTTTTGCCAGACCATTAATAGCTGCTTTTCAAAAGTGCTTTCTCAGTCAGAATCTCACCAATAATAAGCTACCATTTAGTGAGTGCTTGTTACGTGCCAGGAACTGTGCTAAGTGCTTTTCATGGATGATCTCATTTAATTCTCCAGACAACCCTATGAAATAGGTACTATTATCATCCTCACTTTAAATATGAGGAACCCTGAATCCCACAGAGGTTAAATAACCTCCCCCAAGTCACAAAGCTAGTTAGTGGCTGACCCAGGCTTTGAACAAGACCCTCTACCTCAGAGCCCCAGGGCTAACCACCTTTCAGTACTGTCTGCAGTGGGTCCCCAGTTGCTTTCACAACACTTCTGGTTTGTTGCCAGTACACCCTACCTTGTAATCTTGGACATCATTGGTTGGAGCTAAGATCTGAAGTTTCGCCTAAAATCAAGAGCGGAGAGAAAGCACCTGCCTGGGTCTCAGAGCAGAGAGTGCCATTTGTTGAAAGTAGGGCCAGGCTTCACTGAGGCTAGAAAAGAGAACCCCTAAAACTTAGCCTGTGACATCTGAGAGAAACGGCTGACTTGATACTAAGTGCTGGGATGTGCAAACGGACATCTGTACCTGGAGGAGGGTGACCACACAGTGCCCCTAGTCCTCCAAAAGGAGCTCTCTTGAAATGAAGATGCTTGCTTGCTGAGCCAGATAACACAAAAGGAACAATTCTCCCTCCGGCACCCACCTCTCCATCCCGTCAGGAACCCTACTCCTTAGTTTATCTCCTCTCCAATCTGAGCTCAGGCCCATTTACTCCACTCCAAAAATCAAAACAAAACAAAACAAAAAACAAACCCAAAGTTCAGAGCTATTGGTGATAAAAACAGAAAGAGTGGCCTGAGGCTGACATTGGCACAGACCCTTGCCCTCTTCCAACAGGGAAATGAAAGGCATTTCTCAGAGATCAATGCTCAGTCTGGGGTCAGCAACCTACAACCTGCTTTGTTTACATTAATGCTTTGAGCATTCTAAATACTCCTTTAAGTGCCTAATTTGCAAATAAGATGCAGTCCTGCTTTGGATGCCTGGCTGTCTCTTCTGTCTCAAGTACAGGAGCAAAGCGGTTCAGACAGGCGTCCTCCGGCGTCAAGGACACCATGTTTACTTCCTAAGGTGAGAAGGATGGGAAGACAGGACGGCTGAGATGAAAGGGGGACGCAGTCACACAGACCCCGGAGCTCAGCTCAATCAACCTTAGCCCCTTCTCATTAATGGTGGGGAAGGAAGGGGGAGGGGCAGCCGGCCGTCCCTTGGAGACCACAGCAAACATTTGCCTCCTCGTGTCTGGAGACGGAGCATCACTTAAGAGGAAATGAACCCGGTTAAGGGTCACGTCCAGAGAAGGATAAAAGGAAAAGCCACAATTCTCCTCACACCGACGGACACAACGACTTTAAGAAGGAAACCGAAGCTCAGGGCTGAGGGTGGAGGTGGGGCAGGGGGGCGCGGCGGCTTCCCTGGGCCCCCAGACCCAGGCCTAGGGAGGCAGAGCCCAGGGCAAACGTGGGAGGACAGCGCAAGGCTTCCTTCCCCTGGGCGAGCCTCGGAAAGCATCACGGTGCGTGTAAGCGTGAGCGACCCAGGCCCCCAGGGAGCCCCAGCGAGATGCTCTTTCCCAACGGAGCTTCTCAGCGAGGGTTTGACGAAAGCTCCCCCCACCATCCATCAAAGCTCAGGCGGACAGATGACTTCACCGTTGTAACAGACAAGGGCAGCCACTTGCCAATTCCAATGCCAAAAAAAGAAAACGGGGGGCGGGGGAGTGGAGAAAGGACAGAGAAGGCTTCCCTGGAGATCACAGCCCTGCGAAGAAACTCCATAGCCGAGGGCTGCCCTGTGGGTACTCAGCTCCGGGACTTAGCGGGTGGGGCGAGGGACCCCCTCCCGGGGGGGTCCTGCCGGGGGGGGGGTCTCTGGCCAACCCCACGCAGGGGTCGGTAGGGGCTACTCACATAGTGCTTGGAGGGGTTCCTCCGCTTCTCCACGTCCACCACCGTGGCATCTTGCACGCAGTAGGCCAGCATCTTCCCCCCCCCAACAAAGCGAGTGGCGCCCTCCGGCGGCGTCACCTTCTCATCCCGGTCTGGCTCCCGCTTCTTCTCCCGCTTCCCGGGTCCC
>NC_048223.1:104738822-104813139 GCF_002007445.2 Ailuropoda melanoleuca
GGGGGAGGGGCTCGGGGCGACCGGGGAGGGGGCTGCAGCCCGGCCCCGGAGGCCAGGGCGCGCCGGCGCGCCCCCACCCAGCCCAGAGCGCAGCCAGCGGCCTGGCACGCCACTGGGCTACTTCGCGGGGCACGGAACCTCGAGGTGGCTTCGGAGGGAGGAGGGGCGGGGCGGGGGGGGAAGTGGACGAGCGCGCCCCGGTCCTGGCTTTCCGTCTTGGAGCGGATTTGTGCCTTTTTGTCCCCACCTTTACGTCCCCCTCCCACTCATATCCCCAGATCCTTGTAATGAAAAGTAGTTTATTACCCCGCTGTTACTGCCCAGGCTCCCCGAGGAGGAGAAGAGAATGGAGAAAGGGCCGGCATTAAACCCTTCAAACCAGAGCCTCTTTTGATAAACCACCTGCCCCCCTGCGGGTCAGAAAGGGTGAATTCTCCCCGGAAACGATCGATCCACTGCCTTAGTCGTCCATCGATCTGGGCCCGTGTAACTAACCTGTGACATCATTTACCAGTGAGGTTACAAGACTGCATAACACCACTGCCTTAAGCCCGGGGTCCCCTGGGACCCTCCCCAGGCGGGCGAGGAGGGAAGGGACCACACAATGGTGGGAAAATCCACTAGGTTGGCCCCCAACCCTACACTCCTGTTCATCATGGGCCCCAGGCTCTGGATTTCTCACCACTTCTCCCTCTGGTCTGGAAAACTGACTTGTGGCCACTTGTCCATGCCCAGACCTGGGGCACAATTACTATTTAATTGAATTTTCATTCTAGTTTCAAATATTTAAGGAGGTAGTATTTACACAATTAATTCTATTGTTTCACAAAAACAATGAAGCTTTGTGACCATGGACCAATGTGAAACATCTGAAATGGGGACCAAGAGTTTTATGACCTTAGTGTATTAACAGTTTCTTCCCTGCACTGTCAGAACCCATGTACCAATCTGATTATTCACACATTTGCTTGGTACAGAATACCCCACTATTTCTCCATCCTTCTTGATAAAGGATGCTAGAACACCAAGGGATGCTGCTAATCTAAATATTTGACCTTCAGCAAATCATTTAACTTAATGCCGCAGGTATTAAAGTCACCTTAAGGTTCTCATTTGTCAAATGTGGGTGCTGAACCAAATGGTCTTTTAAGACTCCTTCCTGCATACTCCAGACTTGGAGCAGTAGTTACTCCTGTGGGCATAGTTTTGAGTTCTTTGTTTTTCATAATTAGCTGGTATGGATTTTGACATTTCAAAAATAAATAATGCATCGACTAAGCACCTCTTCTGTGCTAGTTTATAAAACGTTAAGAGACAGAAGAGAGAATTCGATTAAAGTTTGTGGAACTGAAAACTGAATCCAATGGACAAATGCTTATCCATTCCCTCAAAGAGTAGGGAATTGAAAAACAGGGATATCATTAAGTCTGTATCTAATAAAATGTGCACTTGGACTCCAGAAAATGGAGGCTCAGAGGAGTCAAGGAGAGCGTCATGGAGGAGGCTGTCCCTGCGCTGGGCCCTGGAGGATGTGCAGCGTTTGGAACACCTTGGAATACTCTGCCCCCTCTGGACTCTTCTAGGCCAGCAGCACTTGCCCTGAGCTGTCTTGACATGTGTGTATTTGTCCATAACAGACTTCATTTCCTCTGAAAGCACCTCATGACCAGGGACTAGCTGTAAGCTCTCTTATCCTCCTTGGCGCTCCTCAGACAGCCAAGCACGGTTCGTCGTACACAGTGGTAGTCACTGTATGAGAATCTGTTGAGCGAACGATCAGGGGGAGAAGAAAGATGGAGTGAGGAGCAATAACATGTGTAACCTGAAGCCCAAACCAGCAGGAGGCCAGCAGAGGATGAGAGGACAGTGTCCATCACATGGAAGGGTGAAGGAAGGGGGCAAGGCACAGGAGAAGGAAATCAAGAGAAGAATGAGTGTGGGATGTCCAGGCAGTGAGTGATCTTGACATTGGGCACAGGACTTCTCTATCAGAGATACTGGAAGCCCTGGTGAGTGCTGGGCGGGCATCCTGGGAGAAGGTGATCTGGGAGTGATGCTCAGTGATGGGAAGGAGAAGAGACAAGGTGTCACTGCTCTGAGCCAGGCCTGTTCCCATGGGGGTGAGAGGTACGCCGGGGATAGGCCCTTAGCGCTGAGCTCTCCTCAGGGAAAGGGCTGGGATCTAGGAATCGGGGAGGGCCTCTGATGATGAATCAAGACAGCCTGTGGGTTCACTGTAAAAGGATTCACAATGGCAACCGGCCACTCTTCCTCTGTGGACCTCAAGGCATTCTGGAAGTGCTAATAAGCCTGAGAAGCCCCTGGTGAGGAGAGCTGATGTTCAGCTGTTGGGGGGAAAGGCGAAGAGGGGGATTGGCTTGCCCTGGGTCCCCTTTTGAGTCAGAGTAGTGGGCTCGCCGAAGAGGTACCAGTGGCTTCCCACTTGTCTTCTTTCTTCTAGACTAGGATCCACTCTGAACGTGACTATAAGCACAAGGAGGACAGACCGAAGGCTCCATCCTCCTCCACTGTTCTAGTGGCTTAGTGCTGGCCTACAAGGCGCCGGTCTTCACCCAGCCTGAGAGACCCCAGACAACCTGACATCTCTTAAATTCAGGGTCTATTTTTTTTTTTTTTTTGGTGGGCAGCAAAGCAAAGATTATTGAGTGACAGTAAAGTTTATTGAGCAATAGTACAAAGCTCCCAAAGAGGGAGAGGACCCAAGAGGATTGCCTTAAATTCAGGGTCTTGATATACGACTTGAATGCTCCCAACTTCCCCCTGTGCTCCCGAATTACCTCAGTTAAAGGGAGCAACTGAGTGGCAGCGCCCACCCCAACCCCACGGTGCCGAAGCCTCTGGGCAATATTAGTTAGGCAGAAGTAATTTAGACCCATTGTGGGAGGGTTTCCTCCTAGAGCCGTATGTTCAAGAGGCTGTGAGTGTAAAATGGTACACCTCTCCCTTCTTGCTAGGGTCATTTCAGCCTCACACAGATCTCCTTCCCAAGAGCGCTTTAGGAATTTCCTTCTGTTCAGCATGCTTTTACTGTGTCTGGCAGTCCCCGGAGATGACTGAGACTGGCCAAAGGCCCCCTGGAGTGGGGACTGTGTCTTCCCTGTTCAATACCCCGCATGCCTGGCACATAGTAGGTCCACTGGCTGGTCTGTGTTGAAAATATCTGCTCAAGGAGCTAGTGCTGGAGAAGAGCAGATAAACCCCTGTCTTGCCCCTCCCGTCTATGAACTGGGGATGACTTCAATCCAAGGACACCGTGTGCATTCAAATGATACACTATAATCATAAACGTGCCGAATAAAAGTTTAGGATAAATAAGGGAAAAAGGACTCAAAAGAAAAATGCAACCTGACGGATACCTGAAAATCTGATTTTTCAAAGACAGATCATTGTAAGCTACGCAGAACAAAGAATCTTCCAGCTGTGAGGGATCCAAGAAGTTATTTATTCCTCTCAGTTTACAGAGGCGCAAGCTGAGGCAGAGAGAAGCTGAGCAAGTCGCCGAATGCCACAGAGCCAGTCGTCTTTCTCTCCCCAGCCCACCCGCCACGCTTAGGAGCCTATTCGTGGGCAAGAAGAGTTCATTGAAAGAGCACACTCAGTGCGCTGACAAACATCAGCAGATCCAGACTGTTGCTCCCCCTTGAACCCCAAGTTCCTCATTCCAGTTCTCCATTCACACGAGCATCACATGGCTGTCTGGACCCCTCATCAAGGCAGGGTGTCTCTCAAGGGCAGGAACCCTGTGTGTGTCTCCCTGGAAATCCCATCAGCTCCACGTACATAGAGCCCACCCTGCTTCCTCTCCCATGTAGTCTTCATGACCACCCCAAAGAAGCCAAACACGGGAAAGCACTGGAAACAGTTACATGCTAAACAAAGGCACGGTACCACTCGCTCTCCTTTTCGGAAAGTTTGCAGCAGTTGCTAACCACTCATCTGGTTACTAAGCACACGTTGCCCTGTGTCAGCTCCACTGCGACTGTCTCAACGTCTTTTGTTGCTCTTTGCCTTAGTGGTGCTTAGGTGGTGACTCTAAACCGGTCGGAAGCCCGGGAAGGTCTGGAGGACTGCGAACAGAGACTGGCACCACCCTTTCCCTCCCTGTCCCCACCACAGCACCTGGCCGCCTGCCCCCACCCCCCCATCCAACACAAGGCTCTATACATTCCAGGCACTCAAGAAACAGTTGTCTTTTAAATTTCTGGGCTTTCTATAGATATCTGTAGGTGCTGAGAAGTGATGTGTAAGAAGAGCTGAACAGAGCTCTGGAGCAGGACTCACATAACCTGGTTTCTAGTCCTGATCAACCACAATCCAGCCTTGTGACACTGACGTCACTTTTCTTCTCTGGGTCTCTGATGATCTTCTGGTCCCTTCCGTGCCATAGGATGGTGGAAAACTGCTATGTAAAGTGAGGTATAGGTGGACTCTTGCCCAGAGATGTGTACATTTGAGTGAAATTTGGGGCCCCCTCCTGGCCAAAGTGGTTTTAGCATCTTTAACTCTGGCAGCGGGCCCCAAGGTATCCTTATCATCCCCAGCTGACCTCTGGCCAGGCATGAATGACCTGCCCATTTATTGACTATGAGCATCCAGGGCATTCGTGCTTCTCGCTCTCTTTCTTTTCTTCCTTCTTTTCTTCTCTCTCTCTCTTTCAGATTAGCTCTAGTAGTCATATGTTTGGGGAGTGTTTTAAGGATAGCCCCTCCCGAATTTGGAATAGACAGTGAGGCCAACTTCCATTTTCTCCAGAGAAAGGTAAATTGCTGGCCAGACTTTGCCTCTCTTTGCTTGCCGTGGAACGGGATCAGAATGAGGTGCTGGAACTGCCCTCTTTGTTCAGCCCCACTGGTCAGTGATTGCAGCCATAAAAACAGGTCCCTCCAGCTTGCCAAACAGTCAGGTGGGGGAAGCCACCTCTCTCTGTCTCCCAACACAGTAAGAATATCAACACAATCTCAACAGGCTTCTTTACATGGTGTCATTGAGAGTCTCAGCCTCTCACCTGAGCCTACTCTGGTAAGGAGGATTCTTTGACAGAACTACTTTCAGGTTCCAGCCTTATCAAATGACCAAGCCCCTGGAATATCAAAGGGAAATCCAATAACTTGCATGGCCAAGGACGACAAGGACACAACTAGAGTCACAGAGAGAAAAAAGTATTATTCTATAACTCCAGACATCTGCTCTCCAAACCAGTGCATTTTTTTAAGACCCTCAGGACGGGAGTGTGGACAGTTTCATACATCTATCTCAGTTATTGAACATGCCTTCAAGTGTATTCCTGCCTGGTAGGGGGTTTCCAGCATCATCTTGTATAAAAGATCAGTTTGCATAGTTCCATTTAATCATAAGCCACCAAAGATTTTCTTTTTCAAAATCCCCTGGATTTTCCAGAAGCCAGCAAACCCTAAGTTGGCCACTGGATGACAAAAAGAACAGAAAAAAGAAAGAAAATCCCTTGGGGAATTCAAAGGCAGTTTCTTTAAATAGCCTGAAGCCACAAATAACCAAAAATATGAGTCTGGTTTTGGTTTGACCCTCTTTTTTTCTTTTTTCAGTTCTGTATTCAAACATGTCATAGAAATCACTGTTCTTCATCCTGTTTGAACCCATAGGTCTATTTCAGGTGAAAGATTCAAGACTCTGAAAGTCAGGTCTGACTCCAGCTCATGTCCTGCCTTCTCTGTCTGAAGCAGGCCAGAGCAGGCAGAGGAGGGTTTCCTGGGTTTTCCCACGTAGGTGAATCTGGCGGGGGTTTGGACTCCCAACAAGGTGTTGCCCTAGGCAGGTTACTAGATCACTGTGATTGCTCTTCCTGTTTACTGTATGAATAGTGCGTACCTTAGTTAAGACTCTGGTTTACAAGTACCAAAAGTTGAGCTAGGCCAGCTGAAAAAAAGAAGGGGCTTTATTTCCAATATGCAGTGGTGTCTCCTTATCTGCAGACATTGGGCGTCTCAGGATAACCAAGAAGTAGCAAATCTTGGTGAACGTGCTCATTTCCCCCATCCCTTATCTCTGCTTAGCACTGTGGGCTCTGTTCTATTCTTCTCTATCTGCAGGCTGTTTTTCTTTGCTTCTTTGCCCACAAAGCAAGAGTCCCCCGAGCCCAAGTACCTACCTGTCCCTCAATTCCAGACACACCTGAGACCCACTGGAGCCCTCCTTGGTCCAGATCCCAGTTCCCAGGAAATGCAATCTCATTGGCCCAGCTCCAGTCACGTGCCCTCCCTGACCCAATCAATCATCATGGGGTGGAGTCACATTTTATAAACATTTCTCCTGAGAGCCAACCCACCTTCTAAGAAAAAAAGCTGATGTGAGTGACCCACACACCCCAGAATACACCTAAATTATTGTTTACTTTTTCTAGGACTTCGTTTGTTTATTTATTCACTCAATGAATATTTATCTACATGTTCACCCACCCTGCCAGGAACTGGGGCTACACGGTGGGGCAAACCAGACCAAAGTCCTTATCCTCAGAGAATTTTAGGACCTTTAGGGACAATATACATTGTTTTAAAAATCATACAAATAAGTGTAAAATTATAATTGTGACAAATGTTATCCAGAGGAGGCAAACATATACTAAAGTATGAATGGTGGTCATCTCTGGGGGTGGGAATGTAAAGCCTTAAATTTTAAAAATTAAGTTACTTTTTGAAAAATTTAAAAAGTCTATAGTACACATGTCCTTGTGTCATAATATTTTTTTAATTTGCACTTTGGAAGGATCACTATGGTCCCCTGGTCAAGGGCCCAGTGGATGAGGCGGACAGCTAGAAATTCTGCAGTGCAGTACAAGAGGGGACAATAGCTTAGAGCAGGATGACGATGTTGGGGTGAAGTGAAGGGAACTGTTGGAGGTAGAGTGTCCTGTTTGGTGACGTTGGTCAGGGATGAAGGGGACAGAGGTGCTAAGGAGAGTTGTAGATTCTTGGACTGCACAACTGGGGGGATGGTGGTGCTATTCGGTTTTCTAACTTTTTTTAGTCTATAATAAGCCCCTGCTGAGCAGGAAGTCCAACATGGGGCTCAATCCCATGACTCTGGGATCATGACATGAGCTGAAGGCAGATGCTTAAACGACAGCCACCCAGGTGCCCCCATGGTAATTTTTTTTTAAGATTTTATTTATTTGAGGGGTGCCTGGGTGGCTCAGTCATTAAGCGTCTGCCTTCGGCTCAGGGCGTGATCCCGGAGTCCTGGGATCAAGCCCCACATCGGGCTCCTCTGCTGGAAACCTGCTTCTTCCTCTCCCACTCCCCCTGCCTGTGTTCCCTCTCTCGCTGGCTGTCTCTCTGTCAAATAAATAAATAAAATCTTTAAAAAAAAAAAGATTTTATTTATTTGAGAGAGAGAGCCTGCGTGAGTGGGGAGAGGGGCAAAGGGAGAGAGACTCTCAAGCAGACTGTGCTGAGTGTGGAACCCAACATGGGGCTCGATCTCACAACCTGAGATCATGACCTGAGCTGAAGTTAAGAGTCGGTGGCTTAATTGACTGAGCCACCCAGGCACCCCTCTCAGCAATTATTTAGTAAGCTCTTACTGTGTGCTGTGCCAGGAATTGTGCTGACTGAGCACCATGCTTGTGTATTTATTTCACAAATGGGAATTTTGTTTTGAAGATTTTATCCAACCATTGGACAGAGAGAGAGAGAGTCAGAGAGCACAAGTGGGGGGAATGGCAGAGGGAAAGGGAAAAGCAGGCTTCCCGCTGAGCAGGGAGTCTGACACGGGGCTCCATCCCAGGACCCCGGGATCATGACCCTAGCTGAAGGCAGACGCTGAACCCACTGAGCCACCCAGGCACCCCCACAAATGGGAATTTAGTGAAAACAAGAATGTCCTTCTTTGTGGAGTTCACAGTCTAGGTGGGGGAAACGATGAATTAGGCAAGGGAAAACCAAGACTTTGGGGTCCCTTCCTATCTTTTTTTTAAAAAATATTTGTTCAGCATTTATTTAACGAGGGCTGGGAGAAATAAATTTTCTATTACATGTGCACTTCTTTCTCTACATTCAAAGTAATGCATTATTACATGGATTGAAAGCAATGTTTTCGGAATCATCTTTCATTTCGCGGTTTTCCATACTTGGATAATGTCACTCATACACTTCCTATGAGTAAAAGTAACTTACATGGATATAGCTTCAAACTCTTAAAAGATATTTTAAGAGTTTCTTTTTTTTTTTTTTTTTAACTTTCATGGAGGTCAGATGTTTCCTATTTCTTTGAAGTTCTCTCTTTTTTTTAATTTTGGGGGAGGGGAGAGGAGGAAGTTTTCTGAATAGTTAACTTCTTGGGAGGCATATTAAAAGTTTGAACTTACTTAAAACCAATCATTCCTTCCAAGGAAATAGCTCTAGGCCATGGATTACTGCACATTGACCTTGCAGCTGGAGGTGACCACTGCTGACTTACAGGGCTGTCTGCTGGCCAGGGTCAGAGCCGGCCCAGCCCAGTCTACAAGTGCAAAGCATCCTGTGCAGGCCCACTACAAGAATATTCCAGGACATGGGAGGTGCTCATGAGGAGGGATTTGTAATTTCCACTTGGAGGATGCTGTTTAATGTGGCAGGAACTGAACCTTTTGTGCCAGTAGATCCTTGGAAAATCCCACCCTTTCAGGCCAAAACTTAGCTATTTGTCTACCCTGCTTCACACATGATGGATTGCCTCTGCTCAGATTTTTAGAAACAAACTAGAAAACTCTCACCAATGGAGAGCCAAGAAACCATACAGATGACATCTGATCATTAAGTCATGATATCATTAAAACATAAGAATGCCGGCTCTATGAGCACAGGGGTGTTGGTCTGTTTTCTCATCATGACCCACCCCTGAGCTGGGAACAATGTCTGACACATGACAAGCGTTCATTAACTAAACAATAGTGATTTTTTTTTTTTTTTTTTTTACTTTCGGGGCCATATGAACTGTTGCAACTACTCAACTCTGTATGGTAGGCACCTCCTATGACCCTATAATTTCACTCCTCATATAGATCCAAGAGAAATCAGTACATATGTCCACCAAAAAAACGTACAAAAGTATTTAAGCAGCATTATTCTTAACAACTCAAAACTGAAAGCCACTCTGATGTCCACCAAAGCCGTGGGGATCAGTACATGGTGCTACAGTCATACAATCAGACACAATGAACCCGTGACAAAGAACAAACAACTGTCATGGACAACATGCTGGATGACTGCAGACACAATGCTGAGCAAGGAAAGACAGACTCGGGGCGCCTGGGTGGCTCCGCCAGTTAAACGTCTGCCTTCGGCTCAGGTCGTCATTGGGATCGAGTCCGCAGTCGGGCTCCCCGCTCAGTGGGGAGTCTGCTTCTCCCTTCGCCCCTCCCCCTGGCTTGTGTGCTCTCTCTCTTGCTTACTCTCTCTCTCTCTCAAATAAACAAAACCTTAAAAAAAAAAAAAAGACAGACTCAAAGGGCACCTACTGTACGAGTTCATTCATATAAAGTTCAAAACAGCCAAAATTGATTTATGGTGCTAGAGATCACACTAGCGGTGTCCTCTAAGAAGTATAAACGGAGAAGGGCCACAAAGAGCTGTGGGTGCTGGAAATGGTCTTCCTCCTGATCTGGGTGGAAGTTTGAAGTCATGCACTAGAGTTGAGTACTTCAGTGTTGTTTATATTATACCTTGCTATGGACTGAGTGTGTACCCCACCTCTACCCCCCAAAAGTTCTTATGTTGAAATCTGAATCCCCAGCATGATGGTATTTGGAGACAGGGACTTTGGGAAGTAATTAGGTCAGGAGGGTGGCGCCCTCATGATGGGAGTAGTGCCCTTATAAAAAGACACACAAGACAGCTTGTTTCTTCTCTCTCCTTCCTTCCCCGGCCTCCCACCTGTGTAGAGAAACCAGGAGGTCCTCACCAGAACCCATCCGTGCTGGCACTCTGATCTCAGACTTGCCAGAATCCAGAACTATGAGAAATAAGCGTCACTTGGCCTATGAAATTCTGGTTATAGTAGCCAGAATTGACTAAGACAGACCTCAATTTTCTTAAAAACGAATGCAATAAAACTAAACCAGTCTGCCTGGATAAATCTGCACAAGAATCTGGAGAGTGAAAACAATGCATGTGGCAGAAGGACATGTACAGTATACCATTTGTGTAAATGTTAAAAATAAAAAACAGGGGGCGCCTGGGGGCCTCAGTCATTAAGCGTCTGCCTTCAGCCCAGGGCATGATCCCAGAGTCCTGGGATCGAGCCCCACATCGGGCGCCCTGCTCCGCTGGGAGCCTGCTTCTTCCTCTCCCACTCCCCTTGCTTGTGTTTCCTCTCTCGCTGGCTGCCTCTCTCTCTGTCAAATAAATAAATAAAATATTTTTTAAAAATACAATATACACACATTTAGGGATATATACATCTGTGGTTTAAATATTAAAATGGACAGGAAGAACATATACCAACTGCAGGATAGTGATGAGAGAAGGGTACGAGAAGATTCTGTAATTGTAGTAATACATGTCTTTAAAAAAAGAATTGAATGTGGTAAAATGCTCACATTTGTTAAACCTGGGTGGTGAGAGCTTATTTTTCATATTGCTGTCTGTACTGTGATATTTGAAATATTCATAATTTTTAAATTATTTAAAATGGAAATATAAAATCCATCAGTAGGGACAATGAATGTGCTTTGATAGGCATAGAAAGGTATCTATTTCTGTATTTTGTTATGGTTGCCCAGCATCGCGTGGTTCTTGATTCACACAGAGGCAGTCCTTGCAAATAGTAACAGTCTTTAAGCAACTTGTCTGGCAATCGTCTGACACTTCAATGACACTATTCCAGAAGCTTGCAAGAAGAATAACAAGAATTTTCTGTTTCAGTTACATTACTAATAATAACTAACAACTGCTCACATTCTTAAATTGATTCCATTTGTAGGAAATCAATGAAGGCTTCCTCTACTAGATTTTGCCTTCATTACTCAGCAAAAAGTACTTTTCATATATACTTTTTAACTTTATAAAATGTTCAATGGGGCCACTTAAAAAATCTGGTATCTTGGGTGCCTGGGTGGCTCAGTCGGTTAAGTGTCTGCCTTCGGATCAGTTCATGATCCTGGGGTCCTGGGATGGAGCCCACATTGGTCTCCCTGCTCAGCTCTCTCTCTCTCAAATAAATAAATAAAATCTTTAAAAAAATAAAAAATAGAAAATCTGATATCTTAAAGTCTTAATGTGTCACATATCTTATAAAATTTCAAGTATTTCTTTTTTTTTTTTTAAAGATTTTATTTATTTATTTGACAGAGATAGAGACAGCCAGTGAGAGGGGGAACAAGCAGGTGGAGTGGGAGAGGAAGAAGCAGGCTCATATCGGAGGAGCCTGATGTGGGGCTCGATCCCAGAACACCGGTATCACGCCCTGAGCCAAAGGCAGACGCTTAACCGCCGTGCCACCCAGGCGCCCCAACAAGTATTTCTTTTTAATATAGAGCTGTGACTTAAGTTTTGATGTAATTGCTAATACTTTATCTTTTTTTTTTTTTTTTGGCTAACACTTTATGTTAAGATAAAGCACTCAATGCTTTAAATTCTCACTATAAAATAAAATCCCAATATTGCAATGCAGCTTCAGCCTGCTCAGATTTGTAAAAGTACCAGCTGAAGCATGAAATTTAAATTTAATTCATTTAAATAAAGGAAGTTTACCTAATAACAGGTTTTTTTTAACCAGGTAGAGAGTCATTTATTTCCTCACTTGAAATGGTCACATCAGCATCTTGTTCTGGCCTGAAAAGTAAAAAGTAAATTCTAGATTTCACTGCCCAAATTATTATAATAACCCAAAAAGCCTGAGTCTTCAGTGTGAAGACTGCACCTCAGCGTCATTGAGCTGACATACACCATGCGTTTTAAGATGCTGTGTTCTTGATAATAGCTAATGATTAATGTGTGCATTATATTGTAACCAAGCTGCGTTTGCTCCTGGGTGATTCACAAATGAAACTACACAGGTGGAATCGTCACACAAAAGAAACTTTATTTGCAGCAAATAAGGAGAACACAGGGAGTGACTTCCAAAGTGGTGACTCCCCGGGCAAGAGTGAATAAGTTCCTTTTATTCAGGGTTAGGATGAATATTTAGAAAGGGGAGCCTTGTCATCATGTATAAAGGCGGGCAGAAGGTTGCTCATGTGCCTTAAGGAAACATGCCTATATGTACATTGTACGTGTTGGAAACGAGGCTCGTGATCTTGGGTGGAGGTTTTAGTATTTCTTTTTTCTTTTCTTTTTTTATAATTTTTATTTTGTTATATTATTCACCATACAGTACATCCCCAGTTTTTGATGCAATGTTCCATGATTCTTTATTTGCAGATTTTAGTATTTCAATGAGGTAAAGGTAACTGTCAGTCTCTCGGACTCCATGGGTCACTTCACGGTCCACCTGCGCGGGTGTGAGTTGGGGGTCAAGTTCAAATTGGTCTGGGTCTGCGGGAGCTCTTCATCCGGGCAGTTGTTACTGCTTGAGGGGGATGCTATGCCTGTGGGGTCTTCTGCCTGAATTCAGACTGCAAAGAAGAGCTTAAGGGAAAATGTGGGACCAAGGTCGGTGGGTGGGTCAAGCAAGTGAGCAGTAAAAGTCAGGTCTTGGGGTCTGGCTGGTGACAGTGTGATACTGAACCGTGGGACGGAAACAACTTGACAGAAGCCACTACTTCCTTACTCCCCCCTCCCCAATCATTATTTTTTCACCCTCTGAATGCCGCTACTATATTTTTGCCAGTATTTTAGGGGTACGCAGTGTTTTTTAAATCTTCCTTGTAATAGCTATTCTGAACTGCGCATGTGTGCAGGGGAGTGTGGTGCAGAAAGGGTGTGGGTCTGGGTTTGGATTTCTGCTCTAGCATTATTCTTTGTGCAACCTTTTAACCTTTTTAAGTTTTGTGCGAGTCATTATTTAACCTTTCTAAGCTCGGTTTCTTGCCTATAAAATGGAGATAATGAAAACTTAATTTGGGAGGTCATTGTCCAGTGAACATGAAACAGTTATTGGAAAATGGTCAGCACGGTGTGGGCACGTGGTGAATCTTCAGTAACCGCTAGCCGCTGCTACCACCACCACCACCACCACCACCACCATCGTTATTACTCAAAGGAGCACATCTGTCCTCTGGTCCTGCTGGTTTGTGAAGACTGTATAACCTTCATCTCCAAACGTGAAGCAACTTGGGTTCATTGATTCATTCGATAACGATTGAGTGCTTACTCTGGGAGCAAGCTAGACCAGAGCTCTGCCCTTAAGGAACTTGCATTTCTAGTGTGATTGGCGCATTTGCACACTTCTCTCTGGGTGGAGTGATCTGGCGGTGGTGCTTGCTTTTCCACGGAGACCTGCTCGTTCAAAGTGCTCACTGCTCCTTGCGCGATTCCTGATAGGTCTGATTAATAATGGCTTGAGGTTTTCTAAGCTTCTCCATAATAGAATGTTCTTCTCCTCCGTGCACAGCGTGTTATTTATGTCAGGCACTGGAAGAGCATGTTAATCATCAGACTTCTTTGCATATGCTTTTACAAAAGCATTAAGCTGTTTGTCGTCCGTGGAATGAAACGGAAAGCCTTGTTTTCATGCTCCACTGTGTTTAGTCTCAAAATGGCATCTTGGCAGGGTCTAAACACTAATTTGCAAAATTTACTACACAAAACACATTTAGGACTGGGGTAATTTTTATTGCCATAAAAGGTGACTTCCCCAAACAACTAAACATCATCGTTCTCTCTTGCCTCGGAGCGAGCTTGGCATGAACATCTCCAGGACGTTGCTTTCATCAGTTATCGTCAGTGAGACTGATGCTCTGAAGAATTGGTCTGGGGTGGGATATTTGATATCCTGTCCTGATCAAACTCCTCATACTCAAATTTCCTTCTTAAATATCCTGTTTTTCACCAGTGAAATCCATTTTTAGTTTTAAGGGTAATTTTTAAAGCCTACTTGAAGAAGACATCACATGAATATACAGGAGCTATTCAGGCACTTGTGTCTACTGGCTATGGTAGGATAGTGGCTCGGTGAGAAGTCGGGCACGGAAACATTTACTGCAGGACTGACAAGAGAATGCTAATGAGTGCAGTGGCCCTGTGGTCACCAATGTGGTCCCATTCGGGATTATAACACATTTGGATCTGGGTATTCTTGCCTGAGTTTTAAACACAGTCAAAACATAGTTTTGAAATTTTAATTTTTACAGAATAATGTGCAGCAGAACTGTGTTTATGGAGAGACTTAGTGATGGCCCTCAGCCCAGTCCAGAGATCTGCAGCTTCCGAGAACTTTCCAGACACAATGGCAGCCTCTCCCTCGAGCACCTGTGTTTCTCTGTGTGAGAGCTTTTTCTGGCTGTCCTCTCCAGAAGCCATATAGCCCCTCTGAGCAACACAACCAGTAAAGAACTAGAGTTGGTGAATCAACACCCCAACTCATTCCTTGGACAATCCTGAGGTGTGTCCACAGAGTCTCTCGAGGGGCACAGTGGGATTGATCACCAATTGCCCAAAGTGTTAACCTGCGCATTAACATACCTTCATTGGCTTTCTCCCTTTCCTGCCTTAATTCCCCCATGTCCTTACCATGCTTCTCCAGATTATGTCCCTCCAAAATGACTTGCATCCAAATCATTGCCAAGAGACTGCTTTGAGGGGAGCCCACTTAGATGCTGTTCACATTAAGTGAGGTAGAAGGATTCCCACCTAACGGATGACCACAGTGTGCTAGGCACAAAATGCAGAAGCTGTCTGGTGCAAAGCAGTTCTCCCACTTAGCACACCTGGGCTACCTCTTGCCTTTTGAAGAACTGTTCTCCTCCCCAGAACTGCCTCCCTGGCCATTGGTTGAGACTGGGGACCTGATCTAAGCCCTGAATAGCACCCCACACCATTGCAATCGTGATTGTCCGTGGACAGAATGTAACCCACATTGGAAGAACCAGAAAACTTCCCGGGATTTTTCTAACTGGTGCTAAGGGAAGAGATTCTCTTTCCTCTCAGAGCTATGAAGTCAGGACTCCAAAGCTGACCTGGCCATCTCCCTCAGCACACAGAGAGGCCTCTCAGAGTGCGAGGGTACGCCGCGGATTCTCCCAGAGAAGCAAGAGACTGGCATCAGGAGCGTCTCCGTGCCTTCTGAATCCCTGTGACAGTTGATCCTCAACCAGCTCCACTCTGTCCCTCCTCCCAGTTCGGTTTGCAGACTTCTCTACACATCACCACGTTGGCATAAGCTAGCTAGTGAGTGACTTTATCGTTTTTTAAAAGATTTTATTTATTTATCAGAAAGAGAGAGAGCACAAGCAGGGGGAGCAGCAGGCAGAGGGAGAAGCAGACTCCCCACTGAGCAAGGAGCCCGATGTGGAACTTGATCCCAGGACCCTGGGATCACGACCTGAGCCGAAGGCAGATGCTTAACCAACTGAGCCACCCGGGAGACCTGAGACTGTATCATTTATAACCAAAGAACCTTACTACAGATGTTTAACTCTGGGGCAGAAAGTTGCATTGGGTGTGAGAATATGGAGCAGGAGAATTTGGATACTGTGGTTTTCAATCCTACAAATTCCATTTGACTCTTTTTTAGTTTCCAGATTTCTCCTGAATTGCTCATCTCTTCATCCAGTATATGCATCTTTTACTGTGGACTCCTTAAAGTTGTTTTAAAGTCCTTGTCTGACTTTCAAATCATTAATGGCTACTTCCATTTTGAATTTAGAACTATCAGTTTAAGAACTGATATTTAGATTAATAATGGAAAGACATAAGTCATGTTTACACATGCTTATCTGTTCTCCGCTTATTAAAGTATGTTCATTAAGAATTTATCTTGTTTTGGGGCACCTGGGGGACTCAGTCAGTTAAGCTGCCGGCTCTTGGCTGCAGCTCAGTTCATGATCTCAGGGTTGCGGGAGAGCCCGGCGGCAGGCTCTGTGCTCAGCAGGGAGTCTGCTTGAAGATTCTCTCCCTCTGCCCCTTCCCCTGCTCTCTCTCTCTCTCTCTCTCTCAATGAATCTTTAAAATAAAATAAAGTAAAATAAAATAAAGTCCATGTCTGCAAAGTCTAACATCTTGGTTGTTCGAGTCTGTTTCCATTGACTGATTCATGTCTTAATTACGGGTCACTTTTTTCCTTTTCTTCCCATATCTAGTAATTTTTTAATCTGAACATTGTGAATATATTCTAGAGACCAGACCCTGTTATCTTCCTCTGATGAACACTTCCTTGCAATAGGCAGAGAAATTATTGGTTGGATTACATCTCTTAAAACTTGCTTTTAGGTTTGGTTGGGGGGGATCTATTTAGGCTTTCACCTTAGTGCAAGGATGAATGGCTTGGTCAGAGATACAGTCTGTACTCTGTGGCCCTTCCACCGTTTCAGTTGAAAGCTTGGACTGTTTCCCAAACTGCTATAGCTTGGTAAGACTGTCAACTCCAAACTCTGTCTTCCCTGTGATGGACAACGGCAGAAATCTCTGCTCAATCTCTGTCAGCTATCAGCTGTTGTTCTCCCCTTGGAATCCTCAGAATCTCAACTGGACGTGTACAGTTCAAGGGTCAGCCAAGGATTGGAGAATAATTTCTACACATATTTCGGGCTTCCCACTCTGTGACTCTCTCCTTGCCAGAATTTTCTCCTCACTTTTCAGTCACTGTTGTTGCAAACTTCTCAGCGTCATTAGTCCCTTGATGACCCCTACCTTGTGCAAGCTGACTGAGGCTCTCCAAGTGTGGTCCTCAGACCACCAGCATTTGCCTCATGTGGAAACTGGTTAGAAATGCAAACTTTGGGGCCCCACCCCAGGCCTAGTGAATTATAAACTCTGGGGTTGGAGCCCAGCAATCTATATTCTAACAAGCTCCGCAGAGATAATAATACACACTAAAGTTTGAGAATGATTGCCTTAGGGAAAAGCCATACGAATGTGGATCTCACCCGGAGTTTCCCTTCCTTTACTGTCTGGATGCTCTCCAGTGCCATCAAGTAGGTTGGTGGGGTTTTGGGGGTTGTCCAGAATTCATAATCATTATTTGTAGAAGGGATTAGCTCTAAGCAAGCTACTTTGTCAGATGGGAATTGGACATCCACTTTTCAGCATATATTCCATACTGTTTGATTTTTCTCCTAAGAATCTACATTCTTGGGGCGCCTGGGTGGCTCAGTCGTTAAGCGTCTGTCTTCGGCTCAGGGCGTGATCCCGGTGTTCTGGGATCGAGCCCCACATCAGGCTCCTCCGCTGGGAGCCTGCTTCTTCCTCTCCCACTCCCCCAGCTTGTGTTCCCTCTCTTGCTGGCTGTCTCTATCTCTGTCAAATAAATAAATAAAATCTTTTTTAAAAAAATCTTTTAAAAGAATCTACATTCTTTGTAATTTAAAAAACAAAGTTAAAATACTTTTAATTGAGATAAAATGTCTGTAAAACCCTAGAAACACCTTATAGTTTCATGGAACACAGCTTGGAAAATCTCTAGTTTAAACCCTAGGATTGACAGTATGGTGGGGATTAGCTTCAACCATGCAGAGGAGTATCTCCATGGCAACTGTCACCATAGTATCAGGCCTAGGACAGAGGTGGTAAATGAGCTTGTACAGTGCGGGGAGGAATGCAGTGTGGTATCTTCCTGGTCCCCATCCCAGGAAATCCCAGAGACCTGCCTCGCACCTTGAGAGAGGAAGCCTGCAGTTAGTGGCCAGATGAAAACGCCCTCTTTGCTGAGAACTGGCTGCTCATTGCCCAGCATTCCAACCTGTTCTCAGGAGGAGGCTCGTCACTCCCGTGGGTCATATTCATATCAGCTTTGGTTCACCAGGCCTCACATGTTAACCTCACCTGCTCACATTGCTCCTCCGTGAGAACAGGGACACCCCCTCAAGAAGGAACTGACCTTAAGTATCTCAGGATTCCCACCCCACCGGACCTATGGAACAGAGAGGAAGTTCATCTAAAACCTGCCTTCTCCTCCTTTCCTCTGCCTGTACCCCCAGACAGACCCACTGGGGTTTTGTCCGCCAAGGAGCAGGCACTGGGCAGTGCTTCCTCAACTTTAACGTCTGCGTGAGTTCCCCGCGGATCTTGTTAAAATGTAAATCTTGATTAAGTGGGTCTTATGGGCTGAAAAGTGTTCCCTCAAAACTCTTATGTTGAAGTCCTAACTGCTACTACCTTGGAATGTGACTGCATTTGGAGATATGGTCTTTAAAGGGGTAATTAAGGTTAAATTAGGTCATTGAGGCGGGCTGTAATCCACCTAAGATAACTGGTGTCCTTATAAGAAGAGGGGAATACAGACAGACATAGAGGGAAGACCATGCGAAGACACAGGGAGAAGGCGGCTATCTACAAGCCAAGCAGAGAGGCTCCAGAGGAAACCAACCCTCCATACACCTTGACCTTGGACTTTAAGCCTCCAGAACTGCAAGAAAATTAATTTCTGTTGTTTAAGCCACCAGTCTGTGGAACTTTGTCATAGCAGCCCTAGCTGACTAATACAGGAGGTATGGGGAGGGAACTGAGAGTTTGCATTTCTAACAAGCTCCTGGATGATGCTGACACTGCCCGTCCGAGGACCACACTTTGAGCAGTAAAGACCTGGAGAATCTGGTCCCTTTTTGTTTGATGGCGATGTCGGCAGCTTCCCCAATCACTGAGCAGGTGGGGAAGAAGAGAGCTTTTTCCCTCAAACTGTGCCTTCCTTAAGATGGCTAAGCAATTGTTCTCAGCCTTTTTGATTTGCGTTACTTTTGAGATGTTATGAACATGAGGCACCTTTCAGGGGATGAGGTTAGAGGATACCAGCAAATAAGATGCACTGATAATAACAGTAGATACACTGGGGACCTCCCGCCCCATCTAATGTGGGCAACCGCCACTCTGTCTCTGAGCCGGAATGTGAGCTTAGGGTGCGCCTATTTTCCAAAGTTTCAAGAGAAGCTAGAAATTTGGAGTTTTACATTAAATCCCTAAATTTTTAGACTTTTAAATGTTGGCAACTCCATCAATTTATTTTTGAAATGTGAGGCCAACGAGCCCCCTGACGTCCTGGACATGTTCTCGATCTTGTTTGGGAAATACACATAGGTAAAAATTCATCAAACTGTATGACTAAGATTTGTATAATTTACTCCCTGTAATTTATGCCACAACAACAAATGTGCATGGCAATGATGCATATCAACCTCAAGGTCACATGTGGGGGTAGAGGCAGGGGAGGAATGGGGTGGTTTCTACCTGTATCTCTCACATCGTGTTTCCTTAGGGAGAGAACTGAAGCATGTACAGGAAATAATGCATAGCTGCCTCCGTGGTGTCTAGGTTTTCTGCCCTATTTTGTTCTGTATGTTTGAAATATTTCATTATTAAAGATTTTTTTTAAAAGATTTTATTTATTTTTTGACAGAGATAGAGACAGCCAGCGAGAGAGGGAACACAAGCAGGGGGAGCGGGAGAGGAAGAAGCAGGCTCACAGCAGAGGAGCCTGATGTGGGGCTCGATCCCACAACGCCGGGATCACGCCCTGAGCCAAAGGCAGACGCTTAACCGCTGTGCCACCCAGGCGCCCTTCATTATTAAAGATTTTTAATATTAAAAAAAAAATAACACCTGAGAATACCAAGACTGTATGGGCCCAACCAAACCCTCTGGAGGTTTCCGAACCATTCTTTTGGTCTCACTCTGGGGCTGTATTGCTGTTTAGATAAGAACGTTTTCGGGCCCGGCCCTGCTGTCTTACATGTGTCAGTAAATACCTGCGTCCCCCATGCCACGTGTGGGACGTGATGTCATCCCACCCGCTCAGCCCGGCATCCTCTGTGACTTTATCAGGAGAAGCGGCGTTCTCGCGCAGCCTTAGACGTAGTGAAAACACAGTTGACGCATCAACCCAAATGTAAAGACGCAGTGCTGTGTTCACCCGTGAGAGTCACCAGACAACAGGCTTCTCCGATCTTGAACACAATACAGCCCGGTGGGGAATCGCGCTGGGTACAAAACTGGCTCTGCCACTTACTTGCTGTGTCCTCTGAGGCAAGTTAGTCTTGGCCTCAATTTCCTCACACATAACATGGGAATGATAACAGTAGCTCCCTCCCCAGGTATATGTGAAGATCTAGGTTTGCTGAGTGACGGGTGCATGACTTTCAATAATCACGAGCTATTATTAAGCACGTCACATTAGCGTGATCTTACTTCAAATATCTTTGCTACATCACGGATTAAAGCTGAGGTCACAGCATTAAGAAATTGATATGTGACCACCAAGCCTCAAAGGGAAAGTATTTTCAACTCCGATTCATGGAGCGAATGTGATCACTGTCACGGATGCCCTTGCAGACGCAGGGGCCGGGAACGCTCACTTCCTGCCTTCAAGGAACTGCTGTTTGCATCCTCTGTGAAAGACCCCAGACTGCTAAATCAAAACTCAAGGGAAAAGAGGATGGTGGAAGCTCCAGGCTGGTTCCTTACTGGCTGCCTGAGCCCTCGGGGCTGGGGTACCTGTCCTCCCTGTGGCTGGTTGTGTTGCCGGGCAGCCTGGCTTGTTGACTTGCAGGTTGCTATTTGGGGCTTGTTGCTCAAGGTAATTATATTCCTCCCAGGAACGGCACCCTGCTGGCAGCTTTGTGACCCAAAAAGGGCTTTAGAAGTGACTAATAAAGCTGTAAAGGATACGCACCCAGATCCAAGAAAATCCATTCCCTGCAGGAACATGATTTCAATGACTTCTCAGTTGGTGCTTCTTTGCCTTTTAAGCCACAAGCATTAAGATTGTCTGAAATTCCAGTTACCCCATGCTGCATTCTCCAGAGAGGCTGTAAACCACTGCATAAATCACGGAGACAATCGCTGAGACACTACTGGTGCCTGGAATGGAGGAGAGGAGCTAATTACCCCCGAGAGTGCATTTCCTACCTGGGCCTCTCTGTGCATCTCAGGAGATACATTCTTCGAGCATTTCTGCTGTCTCCAGTTCCGAAGGCCCGCTGATCTGCTGGGCTGTCTTTCCTGTCCATCAGTCTAAAACTCCTGTGGCACGTACTATGGTCTGTCTGGCAGAACCTGGGAGTTGCCCTGGCCATTTCCACTCTCTTTCACCCCTAAATCGGTTACCCATCTACTTCATTAATGTCTCTGAATCCATCCACCTGCCACTGTCCCAGTTGAGGCCTTCCCTACCCTTCCCGCTTCCTGCTGTGCCCACGGCTCTCTGGCCTACCTGCCCTTGAGCTTGCCCTCATGCAGTGCTCCTCCGCTCTGCTGCCAAACGAGTCTTTCCAAAATGTAAATCGGATGCCAGCTCTCAGCCTGAAGTCCTTTAATGCTGCCCCTCCCCCACCCACCCACTGTTTTCAGACTAAATGTTCTCAGTATTGCCAGAATTCTGAGTTGTCAAGAAAAGCCAGAAATCTGGATTTTTATGTGAATTCCCCCTTCCATTTTGTTTTGTGTTAGAGTTATTACATTTTCATATTAAAAAAATTATAAAACACTGCAGTAAGTCTCTCAGCCACTCCTGGCCCCAATTCCCTAACTGAAGAGGCCACCTCTGTTACCAGTTGCTTCTGAAGCCTTTCAGACACACACACAAACATACACACACACATTCACACCACACACACAACCTTTTTTCTCTTCCTATACAGATGGTAGCTCATTTTTTTTATGTTGATAGAAAATTTTCAAACTCTGAGGGCCAAACAAGACACATTTGCATCCATGGGTTATAAATTGTGTAGGCATGTGCTTATGACCCACATGATCGAAAGCTCCCTAAAGACAGGGGTGGAGGTTTGTCTTGGCATCCCCTTCTATACCTGGCATGATGCCTTGCACACAGCTGGCACTCAATTAGTGCCCATCCATTTACACATTTATTAAGTATCACTCTGTGCCTATTGCTGGGTCTGTCACAGATCTCTAGGTGAACTGTGACGTGGGCACCCTCTGAGGAAACATGACAGCAGTTAGTTAAATCTAGATAAGTCTCCAGCCCCGGGGAAACAACCAAACTCAGCTGGCTGTAGGTTCACAGATGCCTACCCCCCATTTTCCCTGGTTACCCGAGCCTACAACAAATGCGCAGAGACAGCAGATCACATGCCGCTCTCAGGCTTGCCCTGACGGGGTTTCTGCTTGTGCTGACACCAGCGTTCCCAAGCCAGCTGTCATTCCCAGGAGTGGTGATTCCATTTTTTGCCCTGCACCAGGTCAAGGCAAGCCGGGACGGGACAGAAACCACAGGCCCAGGCACTTTGCTGACTCCTCCTGGGGCGCTGGGCTAGGCTGGGCTGGGAGGGCTGCTGGAGTGAATAAGACATTTTCAAGCTTCTTCATGTTGGGAGAAGACTCGCTGCTCATGTGGTTTGGGGCCTTCCTCCTTAGTCAGGTCCTATTTGCTCACCTGCCTGTGGGCCAGGTCATCCCTGGCCGGCCTGCACGCACGATGGCTGCAGGACAAGGTAATATTCTCAGTTCAGGCTAAGGCGAACCCTGCTGAGGAAATGTAACAAACTCTTACCACAATTTCTCTCCCCCATCCTCAGAGGTGCTTTCCGATTGCTTCTGCCGTGACGCAGGACAGGCAGTTTTAATTGGCAGCAAGCTCCTGTGGAGGGGTCATGAGCAATCCCCCGGAGCGGTACTGTGGCGTCCTCGCTTTCTCTCCCACTCACAAGTCCATTCTGGAATGTAAGTGGGTGGGAGCATACATTTATTCTAAGGTTCACCTTGAATATATTCTAATTGTAGTGCTATCTGACTCTTACTCCCAAAACTCACGTGAGACTTGTCATATTCCTTTATTTCAAGTTACTTTGAGCTTGGAGACCTCACCCTGGGGGCAGGCAGGAAAATAATATTGGTGGTAGCAGGTGGGGCAGGCTCCCTCTTGCCCTGGGGACACATGAAAATCCAGGAGGTTACATAGGCCTGGAAGATGGAGCTAAGTCCACTCTTCGCCTGAGACCGAGTCTTCTGCTGATATCCCCAGGCTGTCTCTGCTAAGGAGGCTTGCACGGCTTCCGTTCCAAGCTTGGGAATCTTGGCTAAAGCTGGGAATCCTAGGCCAAGGCTCTAAGCCTTGAAGAGACACCACAAAGCCTCTCCATAGAAGTCCTGCCATCCTGCCCGCCTGCCTCGGGCACCGTAGGGAGCACATTCCGCTCTGCAATGCCTGGAGTCCACTAATCTCCAATCTCTGCCAGGCTCCAGGCTTCCAGGTTGTCTGCACAAACAGCTTCTGCATTTGGCCCCCAAACCGACCTCCCCGAGGCAAGGCTGGTTTCCTGCTCAGAAAGAAGAAATAAAATACAGGAAAAACAAACCCCGGCGCTAAGAGCTCAGTATATTACCTTGCCACCTAATTTATATTAGAATAAACTGATCAGTCACAGATTCTGTCCAGGACAAAATTCAGCACTCATCATGAGTCGGCTTCGCCCCAACCACAGCTTCTGTGGTGCCAGCATTGCTCTGTTCTATAGGAGAGCACAAAAAATGGAAGGATATTCTGTCCTCATGCCTGCTTTATTTCCCCCAATCACTGATTGTCCTCAGAACAAAGACATAAAAACCCTTCTCTCTGAGGAAGCAATTTCTAGGCAAGAAGATTATCAAAAGGGTTGCTGCCTAGTGCCCCAATTAATTGTACCAAATCCAGCCAATGATGAAAATGCAAGAATCACCTTATTCTGATAATTATGCAATGCTGTTTAAAGGGGAGGTGGCATTAAAACCATTTCCATTCCTAAAACTATCTTCTCTACTTAACCAGCACTTTCTTAAAAATGATCTTAGTTTTCAAATTAATCTAGCTGAGGACAGTGTCCGTGAACCAGAGCTGAAGAGCCTCTGGTCTATGAGAGTTTTGCATCGATAACATGGTGACTGGTTTCAAAACTATTGCTGCCCTCATGTATTAGTATATGTTATATTTGGGCAGGCATGGGACCCAAGCACTTGAAGTAGCAAAATGGGAACCTTGAGGTTTGAGTTCTTCCGGATGTTTATTCCAGCTGTGCATTAACTGGGAGCTCAGCAGCAGGCCTCTGGGCTGGTTCTATAGCTGATACCACTGCAGAACATAGGACCAGGAGCATTCTTAGCCTCTTCTGGAATCAATGGTTACTGCCCAGGGCAAAACTGCATGTCTCGAGGTTGCCCATAATGACAGATGCTCAACACCACTCGTATGTGAAAAAAAATAAATGCAAATGAAACCCAGATATAATTTTTACCCCTCAGATGGCTGGTGATTAAAACCACGGATAGTACAAATTATAGATGAGCTTGTAGGCAAACAGGAGACTCATACGTCATTGATAGGAGTATAAATGGATCAGTGTTTTCAGTGAGTAATGTGTCCGTGTCTATTCCAATTCTTAAATGCTCATGCCCTCTTTCCTGTCAGTTGCACTGCTAAAAATTTACCATACAAATATACCTGCAAATGTATGGCAAGAAAGGAAACATGTAGAAGGATGTTTCCTGCAGCACTGGTGGCAATAGACACAAACTGGAAACCAGTTAAATGTTTCTCAATAGGAATATGGTTAAATACATTAAGGGACAGCCACACAAGGGAATTTTGTGACCATTTAAAAGGATGTGGTCAGGGGCTCCTGGGGTGGCTTAGTTGGTGAAGCATGCGACTCTTGATTTCGGCTCAGTGTCGTGAGATAGAGCCCTGCTTTTGGCTCTGTGCTCAGCAGGGAGTCTGCTTGAGGTTCTCTCCTTCTCTGCCCCTCCCCCTGCTCATATGCTTCCTCTCTCTCTCTCTCTCTCAAAAATAAATAAAATCTTTTTTAAAAAAGGGATGTGGTCAAACACTGTTTTGATGGCTGTAAGAGTAATATACAGTTGGCCCATGAACAACAGGGGTCTGAACTGTACGGGTCCACTTATGCACAGAATTTTTTTGATAAATACAGTACTATAAATTTATGTTCTCATCCTTATCATTTTTAATAAAAATTTTTCTCTAGCTTATTTTATTAAGAATGCCATATATAATATATATAACATGCAGCATGTGTGTTGACTGTTTATGTATTGGTAAGGCTTCCAGTCAATAGTAGGCTATTAGTAGTAACTACCTTTTTGGGGAGCTCGAACTTATACCTGAATTTTGACTGCATGGGGGATCAGCACCTCTAATCTCCGTGCTGTTCAAGGGCCAACCGCAGGTTAAAATCAGGAAATGTGATGCTTGTGACTTTGTTCTTCTCTTTCAAGACTGCATTGTCTATCTGGGGTCTTTTGTGGTCCCATACAAATTTTATGATTGGTTTTTCTATTTCTGTGAAATAGGCCATTGGAATTTTGATAGAGATTGTTTTGAATATATAGATTGCTTTGGGTGGTAGAGACGTTTTAACAGTATTAATGCCTCTAATCCCTGAACATGGAATATCTTTCCATTTCTTTGTGCCCACTTGAATTTCTTTGATCCATGTCTTATACTTTTCAGTGTACAGATCTTTTACCTTCCTGTTTAAATTTATTCCCAAGTATTTTATTGTTTCTGATGTTATTTTTTTAAAGATTTTATTTATTTATTTGTCAGACAGAGAGAGAGAGAGAAAAAGAGAGCACAGGGGGAGTGGCAGGCAGAGGGAAAAGCAGGCTCCCCCCTGAGCAGAGAGCCTGGTGCGGGGCCTGGAATCATGACCCAAGCCAAACACAGATGGCCTACTGACTGAGCCACCCAGGTGCCCTCTGATGCTATTTTAAATGAGATTGTTTTCTTAACTGCATTTTAAAACAGCTTGTTAGTATACAGAAATACAACTGATTTTTTTTTTTAACAACTGAAAAAAAAAAGGATGTGGTCAATCTTGCATGCTAAAGTAGAAAGAAACCTCTACTATACAGAAATAAATAAAAACCAGGATACATATAAAATGCTGACATATTTTTCCTGGAAGGATAGGCAAAATATTAACATGGTTATTTTTCTAAAAATATACATATAACCTAAAAAAGAAAATATAGAGTACCTGGGAAGTGGCAGACCATTTCCCCATTCTTTGTATTTATGGATAGCCCCCGCAAAAAAAGGTTTTTTGCTTTTTTTTTTTTTTTTTTTTTTTAAAGAATGAGGCTGTCCGTGTATAAAAGTTGAAACGTGTCTGTGAGAGATTTTGCTTGCCAAAAATGGCCAGGACAATATTCCTGGTTCTACATGCCCTTCTAGAATCTTGTTACTCCCCAACAGCAGGTGGTTTATTCAATCCTCTGGAAACTGGGTGGGACTTTGACAGCTTTGACAGTAAGCACACCATGGGAGTGACTGCACGTGGCTTCTGGGGCTATGTGCAGAGTGGCCATACAGCTTGAGGGTCGTGCTCTGTCTTGGGGTGCCTGCCCTTGGAACTCAACCACCGTGCTGTGAGGAATCCCAACCCAGCCCACAGTTCAGGGTTTAGAGTATATTCACAGTTGTGCAAACATCACCACTATCTAATTCCAGAACATTTCCATCACCCCAAAAGGAAACCTTACACTAGCAAATCCCCTCCTTCCCCCAGGCCCTGGCAACCACTATCTATTTTTTTTCTCTATGGACTCGCCTGTTCTACGCACTTCATAGAAATGGAATCACACACTACGTGGCCTCTTGTATCTGGCATCTTTCACTTAGCTTCTTTTCAAGGTTCATCAGTGGACTATGTATCAGTACTCCATTCCTTCGTCTGGCTGAACAACAGTCCAGCGTATAGATACACTTTTGTTTACCCATTCATCACTTCATGGACATTTGGGTTGTTTTCACTTTTTGGTTATTAGGAATGACAGTGTTGTCAACACTGACATAGAATTTTTTGTGTGGACATGTTCTCAAATCTCTTAAGTTCAAGTACTTTAAAATCGCTGATTAATATTGAATAGTACATAACACATGATTAAATGATACATAATTAAAATAATTCTTATCCATTAAAACAGGTTTTCTAAGAGCAGCCATCCTGTTCCCTCATGGTAATTCAGATGTCACATGGAACACTGCATAAACTTAAAGTAATAAAGTAGCACTATTTCTAGATTTTTCACTAATTTAAATAAACCTTTCACCAAATCAGTCTGAGTTAATGGCATGCCACTTTACCATCTAAAAAAATGATTATGTGGTCTTTGAAATTCCTCTTTATGCTCCAAGATGAAAACCTAGCACTTTAATTTGACACACATAGAAAGACTTCCGTCTCTTCAGGAATTTGGGGTCTGATGTAGAATTCTTGTGAACACAGCCTTGTGCTGTGCCGTGACTTACCTGTTTGGGCTTATTTAATAAAAGTTCAATTAAAATGGGCTGTATTTAAAAACAAATTCTGTACTATATAAAAACTCACTTGTGCGGGAGTTTGGGCTTGCATTTAGAGTAGACTCTCACGCAGATACGCTATTGCAAGGTCCCTCATCCACGGTGCCACTTCCCTTTGGGACGGCCCCCCTGTCCTCCCAGGGCCTGCGGCTGGCTTCCCCAGAGCGCCCCTTCACGGTCATTTGGAGCCTGCCCGTATTCTTCACATTAAGCTAGTAAGGAAGCAATGAGATGCTTCTTGGGGGAACTGCTGTAGAGGCCACTCGTAGAGGAGAAGCCACACTAGTAAGAAAGTGCGCATGCTCTCCCCGACGGAAAATTACAAGTTTGCTTGGTTTCAATCGTTGGCACCACATCTCGGGTTCCTCATCACTGAACAGACTTCTTTCCGCTTGGCTTTCTCTCGGCCAGTGTCCTGGCACACTATCAGAGGGGAAAATAATTAGAAGTGTCTTTTAGGGATGAGAAGCACTGGTAGCTTACCAGATGGAGAAGATCACAGAGCTTCAAACAAACCCCTGACCAGACAGTAGCACCATTTGTCTTCTTTCTTCCATAAACTACACGCAGTGTTCATGCCTCCTAAAATGTGCACACTGAGAGCCAGGATGTTGGCTCAGTTTCCCTCTTCTTCAGAGGAAGTCTTTGGTGGCTCTTTGGTGCATGTGCAGTGACCAGACTGTAGTTAGCCTCAGAGCATTTTCCAAGGGCTCCCCTCATCTTCTCAGAGTTCTTATGCTGCTACGGGATATAAGGTCCATCTTATTTTCGGTTCACTCATCATTCAGGTTGTGTGAGTGGGGGACGGGGAGTGAGAAACAGCTTTATTATTTTCATAGAAATGACACTTGGTAATTGTAAAAACAGCAAATAGAGATAGGTAGCTAAAAAGCACCTGGTAGCTCATCTTTCCAGAGTAACAAGTGGGTCACTTTGGTTTTCTAGTAATCTTTGCTTGATACATGCAATTATTCATACAGCATTTCTCAAATACACTTGTGATCATGGTGTTATTTGTGTTCAACCAGAAGCTGACCGTGAGACAAGAACTGGAAAGGAGCAATTCATTTGGGAGGTGTGGCAAACAGTGATGGGGAGTGGGGAAGACAGGGGCGGGGTAAGGCAGCCAATTAAGGGTGGCTGTCAAGTCAGCTGCTACTGTGGGGGCATGGAGATTAATCCCACAGAGAAACTCTGGGAAATGGTGTAGAACACGAGCCTCTGAGATCTTATTTGAAGGGCAAGGGAGCTGGGTTCCACAGGATGAGGCTGTTCCCAGTGGGTTTAATTCTGAGCACTTCCAGCCTGAACAGCCTTCCAAGACATTGGAGAAAGCCCCCCAGGAAAGAAAGGAAGATACCTGCAGGTAGAGGGCAGCCAGATACGTACACAGGCGTGGTATGGCTGGAAAGACATGCCAGGCCCTGCTGTAGGTGCAGGGGACACACAGGAAACAGAACAGAGAAGGACTCCTACCCTCAGAGAGCATTTCTTCTGTCGCGGAGACAGATAATAAACAAATCAAGTAAGAAATATATGGAATGTGTTACATGGTGACAAGTACTGTGGAGAAAAGTAAGTACTGAAGAGTCCTGGGAAGGAGGGAGAAGGGGGATCAGGACAGGCCTTAGCAAGATGGTGACACTCAAGTAAAGACCCAAAGGAGGGGAGGGGGAAGGCCATCACACGGTTTCCTGGCTGAGGAACACTCCAGGAAGGGAAAACAAGCACAAAGGCCCCAAGGCAGGAATGTTCCTGGTGTGTGAGGGACAGCAAGGCCTATGAAGCTAAGCGGGGTGGGCACCAGGGCATGATGCAGAGAGGAGGCCCAGCAGAGCAGCTCCTTGTTGGCATTGGGATGCCCTGGGGCCCTACCTGGAGTGAGAGAGAGTCACGGGAGAGCTGGAGCAGAGGACGACAGAATCTGGCTTCCGTTTGAGCAGATGGCTCTGGCTGCTGTGTGGAGAACGAAGTAATGAGGGGCTGGGGCGGAAGCAGGGGGTTGAGTCAGGAGGCAACTGCAAGATTCCAAGTGGTAGCAGAGCAGCAGTGAGAAGCGGTTAGATTCTAGAAGTATCTAGAAGGTAGAGCCAGGGTGACTGGTGGACAAGTGGATGTTGAATGTTTGGCCTGAACACCTGGAAAGATGGGGCTGCCTTCTTCTGAATCAGGAACAACCTCAGAAGGAGCACGTCTTGGGTCAGGGGTGATCACGTGCTTGGCTGTGGGCACGTGCGTGGGGTCTTTCAGACACCGAAGTGGAGATGTCAGTAGGAAGCTGCGCACAGGAGTCTGGAGTTGGATAAGATGCGGCGAGTCTGTCAGCATACGTATCGTCTGAGCCACACGACTGCTTAAGATCTCCAAGGGAGCCAGCTGCACAGGAATGAGCCTAAGACCCAACCCCGAGCCCTCAGCGAGATGGAAGACCGGGGAGAGGAGATGGAGAAAGAGAGAAAGAGCACCCAGAGCATGGTGTCCTGAACGCCAAGTGCAGAAAGTATTTCTAGGAGGGGGGAGTGGTCAACTGTATGTAAGTGTATACACGAGCCATGTTTATACCGAGGTACACGCGCAGAAGTACACACTCTCGCTCTAGATACACATGTACAAGTTGCTTCAGATCAACGGTATTCTATATAAACAGATCTGTAACTGTCTTCTTGGGAAGAGTGTTCCGGGCCTCAGTATCTGTCTACTCCATCATTCAATAGTTGCACAGTATTTTACTGTGCACATGTATCATCATTAATTTTTCCCTATGGATAACTACTTTTCCCAATTACAGAACTCTGAATTATGTAGCAATGGGAATCTTGTGCTTTCATCCTTTCACACCTGTGCGATCATCTCCTTGGGATAAACCCTGGAAGTGGGGTTGCTGATTCAAGAGTCCTTCCTCGGCAGCCCTGATAACTCAAGATGTATTCAATAAGGAACATCCACTGCTATCAAGGAAGATAGCTGGGGTGTTATCCCAGGTAGACCCCATGCCATGGGGAAGCTTCCAAATGCATGGAGGGCATGGGGCAGGCACCTGGGTAAACAGCTGTTAGAAAGAGGACAGATGTTTGGACCAAGTCAGAAAAGCCCACAACAGGAAGCAGTCTGTTGGTACTAGCCCTCAGCCTGACATATGAAACTGCAGCCAACTTCTAAGTATAAAAACCACTCCATTTCCACAGAGAGCAGAACAACTCGAGGCCTGCAGGCTCTCCAGCAGAGCCGCTAAGAGCTTATTACGTCAAGAGCAAATGTAGCAGACGAAGGCAGATGTGCCTTTTTGAAATGACTGTAATTAACTCCAATTCTTTCCCCACACTTTATTATTGCTGGCTGGATTTGTCATTTAGCTGTTAGAACAAGCCTACTACATACCTTGGATTTTTTCCCTTTACCTTGCCATTCCTAGCAACAGCACGACTCCATCACCTGTCCGGGCAAATACAGAGTCTCTGTCTGGATGGTGTCGGAACACCCTGCACATTCAGTGGTAACCTTGAAAATAATGTCTACCAGCCAGCCAACTGGCTGAGAGCCTCCAAGGACTTCAGGGCATTAAAGGACAATGTCTTTAGTCACGTATGTCCTCAAGTGTAGGAAAATGTACCAAGACACCTCTTAATTTATAAGGAAAATAAGGAAAATGACCAACACAGAGCCATGCCTTGGATCCATTTATTCCCATCTCTGGGTGGGTCCGTAAACAACATTCATCCCAGGACTCAGGACCCACCTCTGGTACTTGATCCGTGGAAATCGTAGGTGAGTGATACTCATCCAAGAAGGAGTTCGCTACTCTAGGTTCTTAACCACTGAGACAGCCTACTAGAATGTACTCGATAGTCTGAAGTTTTAAAATGTTTTAGGTCTGTGTGAATCTGGCAAGATGCTCTTCACTTCACTTTACCATGTGACACCCCTTTACTGTGACAGAGCCTCAAGCCACATACGCAACAATTCAGCCACCAATCTCCTCCCTAATGCTTAAGAGCAATGCCCGGTCCAGGCAAGAGGTCAATGGGGAGGGTTTTCTATGTCATGGCTGAGATAAGTTACTTTATCCCACGGATACAGCAGCCAGAGGGCAGCCTACAGAATTTAAGCCCAGTTCCATTCCTTAAATGACCATACTTCACAGTTTATTATGAGATCACTGCCACCAGGCCTATAAGCCTCTGCACGATGTTTAAAATCGGAGCCTGGGAGTGACCACCACCTGCTGGTCCTCCTCCTTGGCCCGGCCCCGTGCACGCCATCTGCCGGCCTGGCCTCAGAACGCCGTGTAGTAGTGCTCCGTTGTGCTGATGATGTCGCTCTGGTCCTCCAGGAGCTCCAGCACCTGCTGCAGCACACCTTCACTCAGGTCCGGGCTGACACTCAGGCGAGCACAGGCCAAGATGTGCTGGAAGTGGCAGCCCTTCTCTGCGTCTGCTGGAAAGAGGCAGTGGGTTAAGCTTGGCACACCTGCCAGACCCTCCTCCCCACTCAACGCAAGTCCTTCTCCATAGCTCCCGGGTCAGAACCTGGGGATTCTTGGGCACAGCGGAGTTGGAGATGCACTGGTTTAGATTACCAGAAGAAGCAAAACAAAAGCCCTGTTCTCAGGCCCCTTATTTTGCCACATGACACGGACCCACTGCTCAGGAACTCAGGCCTTCAACCTTTAAGGATGGCTCATCGATAATTGATTATCTGTAACTGAATGGATTTTTAGTGCCTGACCATCTTTTTTCTTTAGTGCAGTTACATGTATAAGTGCACCTGTTCGGGGCCGAACCCACAGCTTCCCAGGTGGGAGCCCTCTTGAGACTGACAGTAGAGCTGGTTTTACGGCAGCCTCTATATTCTTTCCCGTAAGTCCTGACTGATGTAACAGCCTGGGGAAGAAGGGATTCCCACCACTGGTCTGCTCTCATTCTTCTCTGCCTAGGCTTCCAAGCAGTCCCATCTATGATGGTTGTGTTCTAGTCATCTCTTACCCTCCACCCCAAAAAACCCAAGACCATTTGGTATATAATGATAGAAGTTCAGGGTTAGCAACCGCCTTCCTAGTTCAGACCGATGATTTAGAGTAGTGGAATGCACAGTGAAGACCACAGATAGTGAAGACCCCAGATTCACTTCAAGCCCCATGCAGGGCCAGGCTTGGCCTCTCTGTTGTCTCCCCAGCATCTGGCCCACCTGCTGCTCCACACGGTCACTGAATGTTGTTCTCAGAGAACAAAATGCTTTAGGCTCCAGGAAGGTGATTAAAGAGGTATAGTGGTGTTGTGCAAAGCACGGTTTTGGACAACTCATAGCATCTCTGAGCCCCAGTTTTCTCAACAATGAGGAGGGGGAGGGACTATGAAGGGGGTAAGGGCACCTCTGGGGTCCTTTCCAGCTCTCAGGGTCAGAGACTATCCCAAGCAGTGCTCCTGAGCTAACAAAGACTTGCTAAATTCTGACCTCTAGTGGCTCTGTCCACTCATTAACCTTCCCAGTTGGGGTTACTGTTGAAAAACTTGTCACCTGCACTGGTTTCCAGGCTGTTCCTTCAACATTCATTCAATAAAGACTTCCTGAACACCTACTATGTGTGTAGTGCTGAGCAAGGACAAGCAAGTGACAGATGGAGAGCAGACTCCAGAGTCCAACAGACCCGAATTCAAGTACTGGCTCCGAAAGGGGCAGTGTGGTTCACGTCTCTGGGTCTGATTCCTCATCTGTAAGATGGGGAGAAAATCACCTACTTCACCGGTGGTTGTGGGGATCAAAGGAGCCCGGCGGAAGGTGCTTCTTACACGGGAATGACTAGGATTCCATCATCCTCTCCATAACCTAAGATGATACACATAACCTAGTCCCTGCTCTAAAGCAGCTTTAGCTCTTCCTGAGAAGGGTGATGCTGGATGGTGGAAAGGAGTTCCAACCAATCTGGGCCTGCACATGGCAGAGACGGAGCACTAGGACTGTCACCACCGTCCAGCTTTTACGCTGTCTTTGCAGGGCCTGCATGCCCAAGCTCAGGGCTCAAGAGGACTTACGGACCTATGTGGGGCCCTGAGCAGCGATGCTGACTGCCCCGAAGGCCTTAAACTATTTCTTCAGAAAGGCCAGGCTGCTGTCTGGGAAGGATGCTCACAAAGTGACCTTCCAGTCACATAGGGAGAAGGACTGGTTTCAGTTTTTCTAAGTGTTTGGCAGAACTCACCAGTGAAGCCATCAGGTCCAGAGCTTTTCTTTGTTGGTAGAGTTTTAGCTACTGGTTCAATCTCCTTACTAGTTATAGTGCTACTCGTATTTCCTTTTGCTATGCTTGACTCAGTCTTGGTAGGTTCTGTGTTTCTAGGAACCTGTCCATTTCATCTGGTTGTCCAGTTTGTTAGCATGCAATTGTTCACAGGACTCTTTCACAGTCTTTTTTTATTTCTGTAGAACCAGTACTAATGTCCTCATGTTCGTTTCTTAGTAATTTGAGTCTTTTCTCTTTCTTCTTAGTCCCTCTAGCTAAAGGTTTGGCAATTCTGTTGCCTTTTTCAAAGAACCAACTTTTGGTTTCATTTTCTCCATTGTTTTCTATTCTCTATTTCATTTATCTTTGCTCTCATTGTTATTCTTGCCCTTCTCCTGCTAGCTTTGGGTTTAATTTGTTCTTCTTTTTCTAGTTCCTTAAATTGTTAGAAGTTAGGTTTTGAGATCCCTCTTGTTTTTTAATGTGTTTTTAGCTATAACGTTCCCTCGAGTGCTGCATCTCCTATGTTTTGGTATGTTGTATTCTCATTTTCATTCATCCCTAGCTATTTTCCAATTTCCTTTGTGATTTCGTCTTTGATCTACTAGGTAAGAGTGTTGTTTAATTTCTACAAATTTGTTAAATTTTCCAGTTTTGTCACTGACTTCTAACTTCATCCGATTGTGGTCAGAGAAGATTCTTCATATGGTATCTTTTAAAAATCTACTGAGACTTAATCAGTGGCCTAACATGTGGTCTATCCTGGAAAATGCCCCATGTACACTTGAGAAGAATGTGTATTATACTGTTGGAGAGAGTGTTTTCTGTAGTCTGTTAGATCTAGTTGATTTCTTGTGGTGTTCAAGTTCTCTATTTCCTTACTTATCTTCTGTCTGCTTGTTGTACCCATTATTGAGAGTACAGTACTGACATCCCCAACTATGACTGTAGAATTATTTAGTTCTCCTTCAATTTTTGTCAATTTTTACTCCATCTATTTTGATGGTCTGTCATTAGGTACATAAATGTTTGTAATCACTATATCTTCTTGCTGTATTGAAACTTTTAATAGTATATAATGCCCTTCCTACCCTCTTGTAAACTTTTTGGTTTTAAAGTTGGTATTGTCTGATATTAGTATAGCCACTCCTACTCTGTTGGTTCCTTTTATTTGCACAGGGTATCGTATTCCATCCTTTGACTTTCAATCCATTTGTGTCTTTGGATCTAAAGTGAGGCTTCTGTAGACAGCATATAGTTGGATCATGTTTTTTTAATCCATTCTGCCAATCTGTCTTTTGAGAGGAGAGTTGAATCCATTTAGGTCTAAACTAATTATTGCTGGCGGGGGAAGGACTTACTTCTTCCATTTTACTATTTTTTTTTCTATATGCCTTACAACTTTTTGTCCTTTGTTTCCTGCATTACTGAATTCTTTTGTGTTTAGCTGATTTTTTTTTTGTAGTGAAATGTTTAAATTCCTTATTTCCTTTTGTGCATATTCTATAGCTATTTTCTTTGTGGTTATCATGGGGATTACTTAGCATCCTTATTTGAATGTATTCTAATTTAACTTCAACACAGAAAAACTCTACTCCTTTACAGCTCTATTCCTGCATCTTTCAGTTGTTGCTGTCACAAAATTACATCTTTACGCATTGTGTTGCCCAAGAACATAAACTAAGTATTCTTTTAAATTCATTAGTCTTTAAATTATACAGAAAACAAAATGTGGAATTAAAAACCAAAGTTACAATAATGTAAGTAGATTAATAATTATTCTTTAATAATGTATTAGCTTCTTAAATCACACAGAAATCAAAAAGTGAAGTTACAAATTTAGTAATATTAGCTTTTATAATTGTCCACCTATTTACCATTATTGAGATCTGTATTTCTTCACATGGCTTTGAGTTACTGTCTAGTGTCCTTTCATGAACGCCCTTGAGCATTTCTTGCAGGGTAGGTCTAGTGGTAACAAACTCCCTCAGCCATTGTTTATCTTAGAATGTCTTAATTTCTCCCTCACTTTCGATGAACAGTTTTGCCAAATATGGGACTCTTGGTTGGCAGGTTTCTTTTCTTTTTACCACTTTGAATGTATCAGCCCACAGCCTTTGGCCTCCAAAGTTTCTGATGAGAAATAGGCTAATCTTATTGATGAGCCTTTGTATGTGACAAATTGCTTCTCTCTTGCTGCTTTCAAGATTCTCTCTTTGTCTTTGCCTTTCAAAAGTTTGATTATGATGTGTTGAGGTGTGGGTCTCTCTGAGTTCATCTTACTTGAGAGTTCACAGGGCATCTTAGATGTTTGTATTCATGTCTTCCATCAAATTAAGGAAGTTTTCAGCCACTATTTCTTCAAATATTCTCTCTTCGCCTTCTGGGACTCCCATAATACATATGTTGACTCACTTGATGGTGTCCCACAGGTCCCTTAAGCTCTGTTCACTTTTCTTTAACTGCAAGTTTTTTCATTTTTTTCTTCTGCCTTTGAATCTCTAGAGTGAAATTTTCATTTCAGTTATACTTTCCAGCTCCAGAATTTCTAGTTTCTTCTGAGGTTTTCAATTTCCTTACTTGTATTTCCATTTTGTTCATCCATCATTTTCTTGACCTTCTCCACATCTCCCTTTACCTCCTTGAGCAACCTTAAGACAGCTGTTTTAAATTCTGTTTCTAACAGATCTGCCATTAAGGCTTTCTCAGGGACAGTTCCTGTTGATTATCTTTTCTTTTGAATGGGCCATATTTTCCTACTTTTTTGTGTTCCTTGTGATTTCTAGTTGAAAACTGGACATTTGAATTTAATAATACAGTAACTCTGGAGAGCAGATTTTCCCCCTTTCCCCAGGATTTGCTGGTTTCTCTTGTTTTGTTTTTATTTTTTTTAATTATTTGCAGCCTCTGTGTCAAGGATCAGCCTGAGGTATAAACTTAAGTTCTTCTCAAGTCTTTTTCTGAGCCCATGTCTCTCCCTGGGCATGCATAATCATTCTGATTTTTCCCATATATGCAATTGCTTTTTAATGCCTTGGTCTTTCTTTTCTGGCTCCCAAAAGGGGAAAAAAGAAAAGTGAAGGGGAGGGGGGAAAGACACCGTCCTTTAAATCCACTGCAAGTCACCAGCTTTTCGGGGAGGGGCTTGCAACAATGGGAGGAGGTGCAACAATGGCCACCCACCTCTTTGTCTGCAACTCTGTGATTTGGGTGGGGTACCTGGGTAGCTCAGTTGGTTAAGTGTCTGCCTTTAGCTCAGGTCAGACGATCCCAGGGTCCTGGGATCAAGCCCTGAGTTGGGTTCCCTGCTCAGCAGGGACTCTGTTTTTCCCTTTCCCCTCTGCCTCTCCCCACCTCTCATGTGGTGTTCTCTCTGCTCTTTCTCTCTCAAATAAATAAATAAAATCTTTTAAAAAAAAAAAAGCAGCAACAGGTAAACAGAGCACTGATCCCTGATATCTGGAGGACCTGTTTCTTTTTGCCTACCTAGGTTCTTGCAAACTCTGTGTAAACTACTCCAAGAACATGTGCACAGGTGCTGCCATGTGGCTGGAGGTGAAGAAATGGTACTTGCTACTAAGAGCTGAAAATAGACTGAAATTATCCCCAATTTACTCTCCAAGCCTTCCCCTGGAAGTTGCAAGCCTTCGATAGACTGCAGAGTTCTAATATAGTTACGTTAGGCAGATGCAATTGTTGTCTAAGTGGAGAGACAGATTGCTAGCACTTCCTATTCCACCAATGTATTTAATTCTCACAACAACCCATCATGTGGGTACTATTATTGTCCCCATTTTGCATATAAAGACAATGAGGCAAACTATTATCAACACAGTACCAGAAGTCCTAGCCATAGCAATCAGAAAAGAAAAATAAAAGGCATTGAAATTGGTAAAAAAGAAGTGAAACTGTCACCATTTGCAGATGATGTGATACTATATATAGGAAACCCAAAAGACTCCACCAAAAAACCATTAAAACTAATAAACAAATTCAGTAAAGTTGCAGAATACAAAATTAATATACAGAAATTGGTTGCATTTCTATACACTAAAAATTATCAGAAAGAGAAATTAAGATAACAATCCCATTTATAATTGCATCAAAAAGAACTAAATATCTAAGAATTAACTTAACCAAAGAGATGAAAGATCTGTACTCTAAGAACTATATGACACTGATGAAAGAAACTGAGATGATACAAATAAATGGGAAGACATTCCATGCTCATGGATTGGAAGAATTAATATTGTTAAAATGTCCATACTACCCAAAGCAAAATACAGATTCAATGCATTCCCTGTCAAAATACCAATAGCATTTTTTTGAAGAACCAGAACAAATAATACTAAAATTTGTACAGAACCACAAAATACCCCAAACAGCCAAAGCAATCTTGAAAAAGAATAAAGCTGGAGGCATCATGCCCTCAGATTTCAAACTATTCTACAAGGCTGTAGTAATCAAAACAGTATGGGACCGGTACAAAAACAAACATATCAACGGAACAGAATAGACTGCCCAGAAATAAACCCATGTATAGACAGTCACTTAACCTATGACAAAGGAGACAAGAATATACAAGGGGGAAAGACAGTCTCTTCAATAAACAGTGCTGGGAAAACTGGACAGCTACATGCCAAAAAATGAAACTGGGCTACTTCCTTATACCATACATAAAAATAAACTCAAAATGGAATAAAGACCTAAATGTAAGACCTGAAACCATAAAAATTCTGAAAGAAAACATAGGCAGCAAACTCTTGGACATCAGCCTTAGCAATATTTTTTGGATCTGTCTCCTCAGGCAAGGGAAACAAAAGCAAAAATAAACAACTGGGACTACACTGAACTAAAAAGCTTTTGCACAGAAAGGGAACCATCAAAAAAACATAAAGGCACCTGCTGAATAGGAAATATTTGTGAATGATAGATCTATAAGGGGTTAGTATTCAAAATATATAAAAATTCATATAACTCAACACCATAAAAGCAAACAATCCAATTTTTTTTCTAAAGATTTTATTTATTTATTTGACAGAGAGAGAGCAAGAGAGCACAAGCAGGGGGGAGAGGGAGAGGGAGAAGCAGGCTCCCCGCTGAGCAGGGAGCCCGACGTGGGGCTCCATCCCAGGACCCTGAGGTTATGACCTGAGCCAAGGCAGACACCCAACCACTGAGCGAGCCAAGGCAGACACCCAACCACTGAGCCAACCAAGCACCCCAAACAATCCAATTAAAAAAGAAGACCTAAATAGACATTTTTAGAAAGAAGACACACAGAAGGCCAACAGACACATGAAAAGATGCTCAACATCACTAATCATCAGGGAAATGCAAATCAAACCCACAATGAGACACCACCTTACATCTGTCAGGATGGCCAGAATCAAAAAGTCAAGAAATAACAAGTGTTGGTGAGGATGTGGAGAAAAGAGAACTCTCATGCACTGTTGGTGGGAATGCAAACTGGTGCAGCCACTGTGGAAAACAGTATGGGGGGTTCCTCAGAAAATTAAAAATAGAAATACCATGTCATCCAGCAATTCCATTTCTGGGTATTTATCTGAGGAAAATGAAAACACTAATTTAAAAGATATATGCACCCCTATGTTTACTGCAGCATTATTTACAATAGCCAGGATATGGAAGCAACCCAAGTGTCCACCAATATGTGAATGGATAAGGAAGAAACGGTGTGTATATACAATGGAACATTACTCAGCTGTAAAAAAGAATGAGATCTTGCCATTTGCGACAACATGGATAGACTCGAGGGTATTATGCTAAGGAAATAAGTCAGACAGAGAAAGACAAATATCAGATGTCACTTGTATGTGGAATCTAAAAACAGATAAATACAGAGAACAAACTGGTGGTTGCCAGAGAGGAGGGGAGGGAGGGGATGGATGAAACAGGTAAAGGAGATTAAGAGGTACAAACTTCAAGTTATAAAATAGTCACACGGATGTAAATAGGGACTACAGTCGTTAATATCTTAATAATTTTGTATGGTGACGGATTGTAATCTAGACACCATGTGATCACTTTGTAATGTATATAAATGTCACCTGAAACTAATAAAATATTTTAGATCAACTATACTTAACTAAAAAAAAAGGGGGGGGCACCTAGGTGGCTCAGTTGGTTGAGCATCTGACTCTTGATTTCGGCTCAGGTCATGATCTCAGGGTCATGAGATCGAGCCCTGTGTCAGGCTCTGCATTAAGAAGGGAGGCTGCTTGAGATTCTCTCTCCCTCTGCCCCTCCTCCCACTCACATGCTCTCTCTCTAAAATAAACAGATAAATCTTAAAAAAGAAAAAAAGAAAAGAAAACAAAAGAAACAGAGGCACAGACTTATCCAAGATCACACAGTTTCAAAGTGGTAGAGCTGGGATTCAAACCCAGGCAAGGGGGCTCCAGAGCCCAGCTCTTCACAACTCTGCCATGCTGCCGGTCTTTGGACAAGCCTAAGGTCAGTGCTTTAGGGACTGAAAACAAGCTTCAGGTTTATAGCCCTTTCCTTATTCTAAGTTTATCCGTTACTGAAATACTCCTCAACGATTAAAGATTTTACATCCTACCGATAATCCTGACAAGAAACACTCAATGCTATATTTTGCACAAAAGGTCAGAAACACACTAAAGACCCAGTAGGAATGATCAAGAGGTTGAAGGCCTATTCATACGTATAATAGAATCCTGTGTGTGTTCAAAAGACTGAGGCAGTGTTAGATGTGCTATTGCCGAATGACTTCTAGAAGCCAATGTCAGATTTAAGACACAAGGTGTGGAACGCTGAGCATCGTATGATAACCTTTACTTGTGGGGCTTTTTTAAAAAACAAAACTACACAAACGTGCTTGGAAGTGTATACAACCTCTCCAGAATGGTATGCAGGAAACTAGTAACAACGACTGCCTGTGGACGTGGGAACATAGAGCCTGGAGTTCTGGTTGGGAGGGCTTCTGATTTTCTGTGTGCACTCTGCACTGTCTTTTTACCATGTCCGTACATGATTACTCAGAATACATATATATTTAATGTCACAGATATTTTCTAGGACAAGGAGTGGTCACAACAGATGCCCAGACAGTCCCTACGAGGTATTTTTCCTGGCCTTCTCAGTTCCTCATGCCCCAGAGTTCAGCTCCTGGGAGTTTCCTCATTCTGGAGCCTGGCTTACAGCTGCCAGAGGCTCCCCACATACAGACTGAGGGGCACAGTGTGGGGGTTAGGAGAGGATGGAAAACCTGCCACTTTTGCAGACTCTCAGGCCACCAGGCAGTTTGGTTCCCCTGAGAAATGCAGTGTTTCCTTTCATTCGCTTCACCAGGCACTGGGATTATTTCAATCCATCCTGTTCCTAGTACAGATCAAAGTAAGGATCTGGCCAGGTGGCCGACAGGAGGATGAGTGCAGGAAGGCTATTTGGGGAGCAGCCTCTCGTCTCTTCTTGGTTGAGGAACTCCACATTTCACTGCTCTTTACAGCTCCCTAAATTGTGGATAGACAGGTCTTCCCCCAACTGAAGGATACTTGTCCTTGCTGTTCTGAATGATGTGAACAAAAGCCAGAAACTCTGCATTAAAATAATAGATTGCTTTCAGTTTATTTTAAGATCTGTTGTCACACCATTCTAGGATCTGACCTCATCGGTTCTTAAAGGCTAAGTAGGGCTGCATACCATAAACACCAGGGCTGGAGACCTGGTCCAGCTCCACCCGCTGACTCAGCCTGTAGCAAGGCCAGGCCCTGGGGACGGAGGGGCTGAAAGGCCGGGGGTGGGTTTCTCTGGAGAGAGAGCAAGCAGGTTGAGGAGACCTGCAGTCATTAACAAGTCTTTCCCTTTTTCTTCCAGCCTCGTTTGTTGACAAATGCCAACATTCATTGTCAGCATATGTTTGCAGAAGACAGACTCTGAAAAGTCACCTTGAAGTATGCTCAGTTTACACAGGATTTAAAGATAGGGCTAGTGCTTTCTTCTTTTTCTAACTGCTGTGAAAATGGTAATGTCTGTTGTCAGACTAACTACAATTTGAGTTTCTAACCACTAGGGGCTGACCTAACTCCACTAAAACCAACTGTATTTTAAACCATTTCTTCTGCAAATTATGGGGTTCCAAGATGACTGAATTACACTCACCATAAACTGTAATGTCTAGAACCATTTCTCCTAACACTGAAAGGCTTGATGTTAGAAGGGAGGAAACCGTCTCGTCTGCGTTCAAAGACAAGGGACAAGAGTAGAATAAGAAATAAGACAAATCAGAGAGAACTTGAGAGCCAGAAGGTCAAGAAGTCCCAGGCTGGCGGCTTACCTCACTGTACTGCAAACACCTGAGACGCTGGCCCATCTAGCTCCTGCCCCAGCCCCAGCCCCAGCCCCAGCCCCTAACGAATCAGCATCCCCAGGGCTGGGACCTGAGTGCTGCATGTTTAAAGCAGCTATATGGATGAGTCGTACGTGAAGCGAAGGTCAGAACAATTTTGACAATCTAATGCTCACTGTACAGAAGAGACTGAGGCTCAGAGAGGGCAGGTGCCTTGACCAGTCATATTTCCAAGTCATTACTGGGGAAGGCCGCAGGTCTCCTGACTCTCCATCCTGTGCTCTCTGGGAGGGAACACCCCCTCCAGTGCACCAGGGCACCACATACATGTGCATTCTAGCACTCACGATTTGGTTTCTGGCAGTCCTCTTGAATGATATGGTGGATCTTTCTGTGCAGTTCTTTGTCTTCTCTGGTTACCTAAATGGGAAAAACAGGGGAGAGAGCATTCTTAAGTAATGAAGTGGTTGTGTCATCCAGACTCCCAGACTAGTATTTAGGATAGTTTCTAAAGATTTCACAGTGATGACCATCCCTACACCAACAAGAGGGTTTCTGATACTTGGCCTTTTGTCAAACCAGCTCTGTCCCTAAGCAGCTCACTGCTTTGTAGTTGGCCCAGAGGGACTCCCTTGGAAGGTGCTTTACTGGGGCCATGATGTCAAGAAAACCTGAAATTAACTTTCTTCTCAAATATTCGTGACACATTCATAGTGTCTCTTACTCGTCTTTGAAGTCTCGATCTCCAACCAGGACTCCTTCCTCTGGGCCCTGATACTTGTCTCACATCTCATTAGCTTTCTTCTTTCTCCCAACCCCAAAGAAAAACAAATGAAATAAAAACTATCCGGAAAAGGTAGCAAGAGTACATCAAGATCACCCACAGAAACACACTGTCTCAAAGGCAAACATAACGAAGCTCCTTTCTCAACCTGCTCCGGTGAGAGGGAAGCCAAGAAACCAACCGGGTTTCACCTTCATGTTCCATAGTAAATCAAAAAACAAAAAAAGAAAAAGGGGGGGAGGGGAAAAAAGCCAGCAAAGAAATACATGTATCAGGAATTGTGTGACCCGACTTTAGAATGAGTCGGGATCTTGACGCACAAGGTTATTGTGAAGATTAACTAAGGTGATGGGGGTGAGACCAGCTGAAAGCAGGAAAGCCCTACACAAACAGAAGTATTCACATCACTGTGATAACTACTTCCCTGAGCCAAGGCCCTCCGGAAAACAGAAACCGACCCAGGGGAGGAGGTGGAAGGGGAGGAGAGAAGGGGGATGGTTCTGTGGAGGAAAAAGAGCTATTATTGCTTGCTCACCCCATTCCAGCTCACACTGATTCACAGGAGGAAGTGCCCTAGCCCTGCTGCACCTCAGCCCTGGCCTGCTGCCCGGGAAGAGAAGACCCGCCTTCCACAGACACACAGGGCCAACCCGGGGCCCCCCAGGAGGAATGGGAGGGTGGGGGAGACATGTGAAGGTGAGCTGCCCAGCACGGGCTTCTCCAACCTTAGCAGGCCTTTCCAGCCAGGAGGAGGTGGTCTGTACCCATCCGTACACAGATTAGAATACACTTTCCAAAAGTTACTCAGGGGCCCCTAGCTGGCTCAGTGGGTAGAGCGTGCAACTCTTGATCTCAGGATAGTGAGTTCAAGCCCCACGCTGGGTGTAGTACTTAAGAAAATACAAAAACAAAACTGGGGTGCCTGGCTGGCTCAGATGGTGAAGCATGTGACTCTTGATGTCAGGGTTGTGAGTTCAAGCCCCATGTTGGGTGCAGAGGTTTTATTTTAAAAGATTTTATTTATTTATTTATCAGAGAGAGAGCACAATCGGGGGGGTGGAGCAGCAGGCAGAGGGACAAGCAGACTCCCTGCTGAGCAAGAAACCTGACGTAAGACTCAATCTCAGGACTCTGGGATCATGACCTGAGCTGAAGGCAGACGCTTAACCGACTAAGCCACCCAGGCGTCCCTTGGGTGTAAAGATTACTTAACGATAAAATTAAAAAAAAAAACTTAGGGGCGCCTGGGTGGCACAGCGGTTGGGCATCTGCCTTCGGCTCAGGGCGTGATCCCGGCGTTGTGGGATCAAGCCCCACATCAGGCTCCTCCACTATGAGCCTGCTTCTTCCTCTCCCACTCCCCCTGCTTGTGTTCCCTCTCTCGCTGGCTGTCTCTATCTCTGTCAAATAAATAAAATCTTTAAAAAAAATAAAAATAAAAAAATAAAAAAACCTTAAAAGTTACTCAAATAGTATTTAAAACATATCTTAATTTTTAAAAACTCTCTAAAATGGGGAGTCACTAGAGTAAATCAACAATAAGGAAATGTCCAATTAAGGAATCCTCGTAAGGATTCCCCCCAAGAATCATGTTGTTAATAGTGAGACTTCCGGGATTCCTCAGGATTTTGATCTGCCTCTAGGAGAATCACTCATGACCGAAGCCACATCTACACTGCTAATATCAGTGGTCACGAGGAAGCCCACTTTCACTGAAAGCATGGCTCCTCCAGTTATTAAAGGTAGGCAGCAAGAGGTGAAGCTTCAACTCTGAAAGTATGAGGCAAGCAGGCACTTGTACCCCTGGTGAGAATGTGGTGAGTATCGCCTTCTGGGAGGTCAATCAGACCGTGTTGACCAAATGCTTAAAAATACATGCCCTCTGCTCTGGCAATTCCTCTTTTAAGAGCTAATCTTACAGAAACCCTTATGTGAATTCACAAAGATAGCCACAGCAATACTATCTGTGAAAGCAAAACTCCGAATCAACTTCGATGTCCACCAGAAAGAAGTGGTTAAAAGTATAGGGCAGGAACCCATCATATGGAGTACCATGCGAGGTCAAAAAGACTGAGGAAGATTTAGAAGTACTCACATGGAAAGATGCCTGTGATGTGCTTTTTTGGTACCCCACCCCCCAAAAATGCCAGGCATTATTTAGAGCAGTGGTTATCAACTGTCCCAGGGGACACCTGGCGATAAGCCGAGACACTTCTGGTTGTCATAAGTTGGGGGGCTGCTACTGCTATCTAGTGAATGAAGGCCAGGGATGCTGTGAGACACCCTACAATGCCAAGGAAAGCCACCCACAGCAAAGAACCACCTGGCCCAGGGCTAAGGTTGAGAAGTCCTGATTCGCAGGATAATCACATTTTGGGGGGAAAACAAAAAAACCACAGAAGCATCTAAGTGTGCATCTTGTAAATGCACAGATAAGTGCCTAGAAGGACATAATGTTAAAAATGGCACCTTGGCGGGGGGAGGGGAGTGCGGGGGGGGGGGGTTTGAATTTGGCTCAGGTTGTGATTTCCTGGGCGTGGGATCGAACCCCAAGTTGGGCTCTGTGCCCGGTGCAAAGTCTGCTTTAGATTCTGTCTCCCTCTCCCTCTGCCCCTCCCTGCTTACATTCTCTAAAATACATAAATAAAATCTTTAAAAAGAAATGGCACCTTGGGGAAAGAGAAGGGCCGACTTTCACTTCTTATTTTATGAACCTCCTTAATGATTTTTAAAAACAGTAAATAGGTATTCCTAACGAATGAATGTAGTTGTGATCAAAGCTATGAAAGAAAAAAATAACGTTGCAGGTCTCTTACATAGTATAGCTTATCAAAACCATCATCTTTCTGGAAAACAAATCCTTTTTCCTGCAGCAGCTGTATCGCATTCTTAAATATACTATGAATTGCCTTGGAAGTGGTGTCACTCTTAGAATCCCCCTGTAGGAAGAGGAAAAAGAAAAAGAAGAAAAGAAGTTAAGTCCCATCGTACAGCATCTAAGAGTAACTCCCTGGACCAACTGGTTTATGAATTCACCCAACAGGCTTTTTATCTGCTGAGTCAAAATGATCCAGGTGTGTGGCCTAACAGGATGGTATTTAAGCAGGACTGGGAAGTTTGCTCGGGTAGGATTGTGCTTGATAACTGTTCCATACCTTAGTTGTGACTTTGTTCAATTTCACAGTATGAAATGGAAAATCAAGAAAATAATCTTTGAATTGGAGTATGTAGTTTATACATCTTGAACATTTATTTATTTTATTTATTTATTTTTTTAATTTATTTATTCATTCGACAGAGATAGAGACAGCCAGCGAGAGAGGGAACACAAGCAGGGGGAGTGGGAGAGGAAGAAGCAGGCTCATAGTGGAAGAGCCTGATGTGGGGCTCGATCCCATAACGCCGGCATCACACCCTGAGCCGAAGGCAGACACTTAACCGCTGTGCCACCCAGGCGCCCCAGTATACATCTTGAACATTTAAAATTACTTCTATTCCCATGTTGTTTTGGTTGAATTGTTTCCTAAACAAAAAGATAATCTTTGATTTTTTTTTTGTTTTAATTTGGAGCCAGAACACTGTACATTTATATTAGCTCAGTTTTTTCATTAAAGGTATGGCTTTTTACACATACTGAATTGAGAATTTTACACATATTGAAATAAGTTGGGGATTCTAGGATGTAGAAAGTATGGAGTAGTCTCCTTATTTTGAATGGAGGCAAATGGAGGCAAACAGCCATGTGGAGACCTGTCTGTCCAAGGAACGTCCACAGGGCTAAAGGCAGAAGGGTCCCAGACCACACGGAAGAAACTTCTGCTGCTATGAGTTTTCTATCTCCTCAATTTCAGTATTTCTCCTCTAAGACACAGGTTCACCCAGAGTTACCAGTTCATCCTATTTCTTGGGCCCGAGGAAGCTAGGCCTTCAGCTATGTCCCACCATGGTTAACTAAACTAAGCTTTCTGAGTTGGGGACTTTATTTCAACCTGGCCGCCTCCTCCCTGGCACATAGCATATAGTGTAATGAATGGGAAGTAAATACCCCATTATAGAGGAGGTATCCTTTTTATTATTCCATTAGGGTTTTTCAGTCCATTCCTGAAACAAAGTGGTGAACAATTATCCTTCAAGGTACAGACCCATTTTTAACGTGACAGAAATTGTCAAGATACTTAAAAGATGAGAGCATCAAAGAAACAAGGCAAAGCTTCTAAAAGAGCATTTGAAGACAAAGTCCTACCCCTAATGAAGAATGCTGATGAAGTGCACCTGGGTGGCTCAGTCAGTTAAGCATCTGCCTTCAGCTCAGGTCATGATCCCAGGGTCCCAGGATCGAGTCCCATGTCAGGCTCCCTCCTCCTCAGGGAGTCTGCTTCTCCCTCTGCCTCCGCCCCTTCCCCCACTCGTTCTCTCTCTCTTTCATAAATAAATAAAATCTTAAAAAAAAAAAAAAGAATGCTGATGAAGGCTATCTGGGGCAGTACCCACAGACTCTGAAAGTTTGCTTGTGATTTGCTGATGACATTTCCTGCAAGTGACAGGGGCAGGAAAGAAACCCCCAAATGGCCTCAAGCGTTGACCACTGCATCCCTAAAGAAACCCTCTCTTTCTAGAAGAGGCCTTCCAAAGAGGATTGTTTTAATCTAATGGATCCTAGTGATGTTTCACAAACATGCTCCCCACCCTGGGCTAAAGAGGACAGTCTAACACTCTTAATGAAATTAATAGTCAACAAGCTGGAGAACCTGGTTATTAGAACATTACGGCCTAAAAGTTGACAAACATTCCAAGTTATGACAGCATCCGTTCTCTGAAGGCAGAATAAGGCCAAGAGCTATGTGATGACTCCCACGGGCAGAAAATCTATGTGAGTGTGTTTAGAATAAACAACTCACCTAGCAATTCTCAGTCAAAAATCCTTTTATTCTGGGGGCTCTAGGAAAAGCTGTATTTATTAGGGGAAGCACAATCAACCCCAAATAGACTTTCCCACGAAAACTGTTACAGCCACTTAATCTTCATAATTCTAAGGAAATTCATCTTTTTAGTCAATTTAATATCAGGATCTTACGGGTCGAGTTTATTACAGCTCTTACCAAGATAGAAATAAACTGGAGACTAAAAGTGATTGCTGCATGATTACTGCCATCATTAGAAATCACTCCTGATTATCCCCAGACCACACAAAACGCTCAGTTCCTCCTCCCAGATTTCTATTAAGCTCAGGCAGCAGAAAGACAGTGTGCTAGGTCTGTGAGCTCAAAAGCAGTTTCAGCTGTGAACAAGAAGGACCCAGCAGAAAAGGCTCTGCGAATATAAACAGTATGTGAAACTTCCTTTCCAAAGACATTTGCCTCAGCTGACCTCAGAATATATCTCCCTACTGGTTATAACCATACAGTCTCGGGGGGAAAGGCCTCCAATCATCTCTGCTAGCCAGCAGCTTGGCTTGGCCTGGGATTTGTGTCCTTCTTGTCTTTTTCTAAAGCCAAGGCTCATCCGACTCAGGAAGCCGAAACTGCACAGAGACAGAAAGTGACTTGACTGTGCTGAGCCCGAGCAGGCCTCTCCCAGCCACAGGTCAGGAACTGGGTGGATCTCTGAAATATATATATAGTCTTCATTCTCGAGCACACTACATTTATCCAGCTGTCAAAGAAACAATGGTTTTGCAAGGTCTGCTTATCATGTTTCTGGATTTGCTAAGAAGGGCCGCTACGGAAAAAGAAAAAGGCGGGGGACATTCAAGCCCTGTCTCCCCTGGCCTCTAAACTATGTAACACTATCACAATGATTTTTTGTGAAGCTTTCATCTGTATGACAACAGAAAGTACCACAGGAGCTAGGGCTTCACCATCACTGTATAGCATCCTTAGTCTCCTAGGCTCTATCAAGCAGAATTCAACTTAATGACGCTGACCTCCCCAACCAGAGTCACGTGAGGGAATAATTCATAATTGATGGGAAAAGTTTCCAAAGACAAAACAAAGTGCCACGTTCGTTTCTCTTTAAACATACATGACCAGGCAGACACCAGTGTCTGCTCGGAGCATTTTCAAAAAGACATCATGCCAAAAGTTCCCCACGGTCGTTTTGAATGGAGGAGACTTCAGAGAATCCTCAAGTCTCTCTACTTAACTGTGGCTCCTACGGAGGAGTGGGTTCATGGGAAGAATGTGGTCTTTGCTAAGCTTCAGTTTCCTTCCAAACATGCCGACGGAGGGGTTGAAAGTGCCAGGAGGCTAACTTGGCCGTGAGCCGCCTCCAAACGAACAAATGGGAGGAAGGCTCATCTTGCGGCCAGTGGCCAGTCTGGGCCCCCTCCACCTGCACGTCCCCTGACACGCTATCCCTGTCTCTGTGAATGACATCACGGGTCACTGGGCACACAGCCTGCGGCAAGGAGGAGATAATTAGGATCATGAACGAACCTGAGAAGCAGCGGCTGTAGCCTAGGAGGTCAGGACAAGGACCTGGTCTCTGTTCGGCCAGAATCACAAGGAGTAACTTATGTTACCAAGCAGGGTACTCACGGCAGCCCTGCTGGTGATGACAGAAGATCGGAAAGCTTCTAAACTGTCCAGATATGGAAAGACCGGTTAAATAAATTACGGTACATGTAACAAAAGATTATAGTGCCAAATCTCTGTGTATGGCTAGGAAAGGCTAAGACATGCTGTTCAGTGAAAAGCTGGGTACAGATTAGATTTTAGCATGCTATCAACTGTGTAATAAAAAGGGAGGGGAGACAAAACTACTCCTAGTTTATAAATGCACAGAGTCTCTCTGAAAGGATATTCATGAGACTAGCAATGGTGCTTGTCTCTGGGGAAAGAGGGTAGGAGGGAGGATGGGAAGGAAACTTACTTTTAAGTAGGTACTTTTGGAGACTACTTAAATTTTTAAAAACTACTCATTCCTTCAACCAACAAATAATCATCAAGAACTTAGTTTATGGCAGCCCTGTTCTAGGACATGGTTCTAGGGAGCGAAGAACAAGACAGAGAAGACCTCTGCCCTTGTAAAATTTAAATTCTGGCAGGGGAATAGGCAGGCAAACAAGTAAATACCAGTGATATCCTAAGATATGAAAACAGGGTGATAACACAGTGAGGAAGCAGGTGGCTATCAGAGCAAATAGGGGGAGGGCAAGAAGGTGACATTTCAGCAGAGGTCATTCCCTGGTAGAATAAATAAAATAAATAAAAATAAATGGTGTCATAACAACAAAAAAACCTGAGAATTGCAATGAAAGGGAAAGCCTAAAACCAAAGTTTCAAATAACTCTTAATTCCAGGGGAATAAGTAAACACCAAACAACTGAAGTTCACCTTTAACATGGGGGGGGGGGAAGGGATAGCTCTTTCCCAGAGGAGTAAGAAATTACTTGATCGTTCCTAGAAATTTTTACTTATAAACCAGACTGAATACAGCTCTGTCTTTATACAAATTCTAATAAAGTAACCTTATTTTGATGAAGAGAGACCAAGTCATTAAACTTTGGTACAAGAATCATCTTGCTTGGGGCACCTGGAAGGCTGAGTCAGTTAAGCAGCTGCCTTCGGCTCAGGTCATGATCTCAGCGTCCTGGGATCAAGCCCCACACTGGGCTCCCAGCTCAGCATGGAGCCTGCTTCTCCCTCCACCTGCTTGTGCTTACTCTCTGTGTCAAATAAATAAATAAATAAAATCTTTAAAAAAAAAAAGACTCATCTTGCTAAACAATAAATAATCTTGGAAAGATAATTACCTCTTCTTATTTATCTCCCCCTCATTTGGCTCCTGCTTAGATGAAATACCCATCTCAGCGAATACTAAGAAGTAGGGAGTATGAACCCTAAACTACTTATTTTTTCCCCTACCCAAAGATTAAGTTTACTGAGATTAAGTGAGGAGGGCAAAAGGGCAGGTGCATTCTCACTTCAAATTCTTAGTGGTCAGTGACCTTTCCAGAAGAGAAACATGGAATAGAACCAGAACCTCTATTCCCTGGGTCTGCCCTCTCAGTGTTGATGCCACAGTCATGTTCGCCCATACCCTTGAGCTGCAGATAAGGGACAGGGGCCCTGAACTTCTCATATGGGCACGCTGCACTTACCTGCTCGGGGCCAGCACCGTGAATCACAGGCTGATTGGCAAGGGATAACAGAGATTCCACAATTTCCAATTCCTGCTGGTAAAAGGTTTGCACTTTGTTCTCCGCGAGGAATTCTTTGGCTCTTTCACTCAGCAAACGCGTGAGACTGGCAAGGTCCAGGGCACTTGGATCGCTGCTGAGGGAAACGTTTTTAAAAGCTCTGCAGAAAACTATCACTTTTTGTTTCTTTTTGGGGTACATACAACAAAAATTCACCTGGGAAATGTGACACTATATTGATGTTTGTTTGATTGACTGAAGTATAGCTGACACCCAATTTTAATTTAAGGTATACAACATAGCAATTGCCATCTATACTATGCTACATTCACCCCAAGTGTGGCTACCATCTGTCACCATACAAAGTCATTACAATGCCATTGATTATATTCCCTGTGCTATATGTTTTATCCCTATGACTTATTCATTCTATAACTGGAAGCCTGTATCTCCTACTTTCCTTCACCCATTTTGTCCATCCCCCCCCCCCACACTCCTCCCCTTTGATGGACCTTTGTTTGCATATCTTGGCTACTATATATAATGCTGCAATAAACACGTGGTTTTTTAAAAATTAGTGTTTTTGTTTTCTTGGGTAAATACCCAATAGTGGAATTACTGGATCATACGGTATTTAATTTTTTGATTTTTTAAGAAAGATTTTTGAACTTTCCCCCATTGTATATTTTTGCCTCCTTTGCTATAGATTGAGCACATAAATGTGGATTCATTTCTGGGCTCTCTATTCTGTTCCACTGAACTACGTGTCTATTTTTATTTCAGTACCATACTGTTTTGATGACTACAGCTTTGTAGTATATCTTAAAATCTGGGATTGTGATACCTTAAGCTTTGTTCTTTCTCAAGTTTGCTTTGGCTATTTGGGTCTTTTGTGGTTCAGTACAAAACTATTTGTTCTAGTTTTTTGAAATATGTTGTTGGTATGTTGATAAGGATTGCACTGAATCCAGAGATTGCTTTGGGTAGTATGGACATTTTAACAACATTATTTTTTCCAATCCACGAGCATGGAATATCTTGCCATTTGTGTCACCTTCAATTTTTTTCATCTATGTTTTATTGTACAGGTCTTTCACCTCCTTGGTTAAGTTCTTTCCTAGCTATTTTACTCTTTTTGGTGTAACTGTAAATGAAATTGTTTTAATTTTTCTTTCTGCTACTTTGTTATCAGTATATAGGAATGTAACCAATTTCTGTGTATTAACTCTATACCCTGCAACTCTACTGAATTCATTTGTGGTTTTAATAATTTGTTTTGGTGGAGTCTTTAGGATTTTCTATGTTTACTATCATGTTATCTGCAAATAGTGACAGTTTAACTTTTTCCTTACCAATTTGGATGCCTTTTATTTCTTTTTTCTTGTCTGATTGCTGTGCCTAGGACTTCTAGTAGTATGTTGAATAAAAGTGGCAACAGTGGATTTGTCTTGTTCCCGATCTTAGAGGAAAAGCTTTGTTTTCCACCAGTGAGTATGATGTTAGCTGTGGGTTTTTCATTTGTGGTCTTTATTATGCTATGTTCTCTCTAAGCCCACTTTGTTGAGAGTTTTGTCATGAATGGCTGTTGAATTTTGTCAAATGCCTTTTTTGTGTCGTTTGAGATGATCATGTGACTCTCATCCTTTGTTTTATTAATGTGGTGCCTCATGTTGATTGATTTATGAATATTAAACAATCCCTGAATTCCCAGAATAAATCCCATGTGATCATGGTGAATGATCCTTTTAATGTATTGTTGAATGTAGTTTGCTAGTTATTTTGTTGTGGATTTTTGCATCCATGTTCATCAGGGATATGGGCCTGTCGTCGTCTTTTTTGTAGTGTGCCTATCTGGTTTTGGTGTCAGGGTAATGCCTGCTGCATAGAATGTATTTGGAAGCTTTCCTTCCCCTTCTATTTTCTGGAATTATTTGAGGAGAATAGGTATTAACTCTTTTTTAAATGTTTGATAGAATTCACTTGTGAAGCCACCTGGTCCTAGACTTTTATTTGTTGGGAGTGTTTTGATTACTGATTCAAATTTGTTACTGGAAATGGATCTATTCAGTAATAATGCCTGTTTTTGACATAAAGGGCAATTCACAATTTGAGCATTGCGCGGTCATTTGAAAGAATGAGGCAGGAGTATAGGGGCTATAATATTCATGAGACATTCTGAAAACAGAAAGTCAAGCTGCAGAACAGTATATAAGGTATGTTCCCATTTTTGTTAAAAAGCAAATGACAACCCATAAAATATATGGGTGAATATTCATGTGCACAGAAGAAAAATGTCTAAAAGAATACACATCAACCTATGAATGGTGATAACCTCTGGGGAATGGAATGAAGCAGGAAAATGGGGAACTTCCACTTTGTTACTTTCTACAGGTCTATAATTTGGGTTTTTAACATACATTTTTTGAATATGTAATATATATGTTAAAAAAAAATTAAAGAGGGGGGGTGCCTGGGTGGCTCAGTTGGTTAAGCAGCCGACTCTTGCTTTTGACTCTGGTCATGATCTTGAGGTCGTGGGATAGAGGCAGAGTCCAGCTCTGTGCTCAGTGCAGAGTCTGCTTAAGGGTCTCTCTTCCCCTCTCTCTTCCTCAGCCCCTCCCCAGCCCATCCCCAGCTCTCATGCACTTTTTCTCTCTCAAATAAAATAAAATCTTTAAAAAAAAAAAAATTAAAGGGTATGCAGTAAAGTCTCCTTTCTACCCTCTTTTCAGTCCCACCCGTAGGCAGAGGCCATCATTGGTCTTCCGGCCCCTCTCAGAGCCTGTGATGCAGACACTAAAGAGAACGCATATATTCTTAGTTCCCCTGTTCTCCACCACACCCATACAAGAAAGTAAAATCATCCCGGTTGGGAATGATGGGTATCATTTTTTAGAGTTTTTTGTTATAAAGTGTCATCATGTAGTATTTTGATTATGAGGTTTCATGGCAGCTTTCTTTTGGTTTCTTGCCTTGGGGCTCACTGAGCTTCCTGGATCTGTGCATTTATAGTTTTCAGTAAACTTGGAAAAATTTCACCCATTATTTCTTCAAATATATTTTCTCCACTCCCTGCACTCCTTCAAGGACTGCCAATTACACACACATTTTCCTCTCAAGAACCTTAGAACACCTGTACTATTATTATCTTCACCTTGCAGGTAAGAAAAGGAAGGCATATGGGAAGTAAGTGGACTTGCCCCAGAGCCCCCCTGTGAGTGTGGACAGTTCAGGATTGGAACCCTGGCCCACCCCAGCATCTGGGCTCTCGCTGCTTGCCTTACTGCCATCATCACATCTTCAGCAGTGAGAGGCCACACCTTACCTTTCTTGCTCTAGGGCTGGGCTGCAGAAAGGCTGGTCATAAACTTTCCTGTAGATACTGGGCAGCTCAAGCATCCTCGCGATTTGAATGTTGCACACGGGATCATCCACTTTATCTACCAAGCCAAGGGGGGAAATACGCCATAGAAATTACAATGAGATCAGCTCTCTTCCATGTCCAAATTGCTGCTAGGCACCCAGTGGGTCTCCTTCCCTATGGGTGCCCAAGGATCATACATCCTAGATGCATGAAATGCTTCCCAGCCATCCTTTGAGAGGGAATGCAATGCCCTCAGGATCACAGGCTAGTCCAGCAACAGTTTGGAACCAGGGGAAGCACATTTGTTTATTCACTCATCTGTTACAATGGCAAACAACAGGGGCCATCCGTGGGATTTCCAAATAAAATCAGCCAGAGTCCTTCAAAACGTATCACTCAGAAGATGTGGGACTATCGCATTTCCGATAAGCTGTTTTCCTTCAAAGTTAACGGACTCAGTGGTGTTCAAGAAATCGCCGTCATTTTAAAGAATATGAACACTGTGCCCTAAATGGAGTGACACTTAGAACTTCAAAGTACTTTAAACTCTGATGTGGCCCAAATAAATCTGCCAGATATATATAAGAAATCATTTGTTTTCTTCCCCAATTTCTAGTTACTGCTCTTCAAAATAAAGTTAAGAAATGCTGCTTTTCTTAAAAAAGCCTGTTATGAAATAAAACTTCCCCCAGTAAAGAGTTACATCTTCTTATCTGAACTTTTTCGCCGTCTGACTTTGAGCTAACCCAGAGTTTACTGGACACACACCCAGAACAACCACCAATTTGGCAGAGATAACTTGTGCTTACAATAAGTAGTGACACGAATCTCCCGTTCTTCTCTGTATGTGTGGACATAACCTCTGATCTGGACAATGTCCCCAATTTCTATCTTCGTCTTCTGCTCGATGGTCTCCTGCAGCTTCTTAAGCTGTGAGGTTAAGTTCAGCACCCCTAGAGCTGGAGCAGCTGTAGTTGCTAGGGCCAGGAGAGAAGAGACAAATGTGTAACAGTCACTGCACCACATGCGTGAGACAGTTCTGGGGTGAGACCAACATAAGACATCGATTCGTTCTACTTCTGATCAGCTGCTCTACTGCACGAAGCCTGACACCCTTCTGAAATCCTCTGCTGAATAGAAGCCATTAGCTGTAATTATTCAAAAGTAGGTTGAAGGGAATGGAGTCTAGGAGGCCTGATAACCCAAGTGAGAAAGTTCTGGCAGGGCTCCAACATGTTCTCCCCTGCCCCTGCATTGCCAGTGCATTCAAAGGGCTCTACGTGGTCCTGAGCCGAATTCTGTAGTTCAACTGGGTTTCCTGGCAAAGGCTCTCAACAGCACTTTAAAGTGTCCTTGCAGGAAGACAAGTCTGGCATAGGACAAAAGGGGACCCAGATCTCTATATGCAGTTCTGTTTATGAGGAAGGTGAATGTGCCTCGGGCTGATTTCCCACCTAGGTACTCAACACCCTAATCTCTTGCCTCTCTCTTTGCTGGGTAACTGGGGTAATCTCTCTCTCTCTCTCTTTCTCTCTCTCTCACACACACACACACACACACATATTCTCATACCACTTAAAACTATAAGCTTAAGAAACTTTATGGTGAAAATAACCCAACGCACATTCAATTCTAAATAATTTCAAATTGTATTAGTTAAATAGTAAGAAGCACAGCCGTGAATATTTGGGTGCTATACGTGCTATGCTAAGAACTAAAATGCATTAGCCCATCTAATCCTCACAACTACACCTACGTATCATTAGCCCCATTTTATACAGGAGGACATTGAGTCACAGAAAGGTCAAGCAACTTGCACAGAGTAAAACAACCAGCTAGCAACAAAGCTGGAGTTTGAACCCAGCGCCCTCCTGCTGACTCTTCATTCTCTGCTGCCTGCTCCATGAGCAGACTCGTATTTTCCAGTTACAGCTAGTGTGTGTAAACCACTAAATGTTCTGATTGTCTGCCTGGCCCAAGTTCAGATACACACCAGTCTACAACGCGAGCATTTTAAATAATCGTGGGGCGCTGCCATGTTAATACGCCAGTTTGTCGAGCTGGTCTCATTACATATCCCGCTCTTCCCCCTTTTGCAATTTTTAATTTTGGCTTTTATCACCTGCACGGATGGGGCTTAGGTCAGCGCTTGGGTAATGGAGTCAGACAGACCGGGCTGAAATCTCCACTCACCTCCTACCAGCTCTGCAACCGTGGGCAGGCTGTTCACCTCACTGCGCCAGGGTCTCCTCAACTACGAAATGGGGGGAACAAGAGAGTCTGCCTCACACACAGAGTTAAGTTAACCCTCACATCATGAGCTCGGCACCATGTCAGAGCCACAGCAAATGTTCCGTAAATGTCAGCTATTTCTAAAAGTGAATAATGAAGCCCTCTAGACAAAATTATTGTGCTTTCCTTGGGGGTCTTTTGTTGGGAATTACTGGACAGAAGAGTAGAAACCAGTTTATAGTTCATTACACATTGTCAGAATGTTTGCCAGAAAGAAACAATCAAGCTGTTCTCCTTTTACAAGGTGTCACCAGCGATGAGCGCACGCCTGGAGCTCCCACGCTGGCCTCGGTCACTTGGATGTTTAGTACCTTCAGAAATACATAATGATTCCGCGTCGTGTTATATTTGCTTTTAAACTGCCAGGCAGGCTCTGTGTTTTTATGTAAGAGGATCTGCTCTCTGTATTTCTTTATGTACAAGAAATCATCCTATGCATTTTCTGTATCCTTCATGTCTTTTGCATACTTTATGTTAACTTCTGAAAAATTTTTAGGGAAGCTTTATCAGTTCTGCTAATTACACGCCCCCCCATCCCACTGCTTTTCTGATTATTGGACTTCATTTTACCACATGAAAGTGTGAAAAAATGTTTCGTCTCTCCCATTGTCACTGAGGATAGTTTTTGGAGCTTTAACAGCAAGGGACTCATCAGAGCGTAACACATACGGCCCCATATGCTGCGATAAAGACACAACTGCATGCTCCTTGGGCTACGCCATGTAAGCTGGAGGATCCGGTCAGGGTCATCTCTCTCACAAAGATTGTTATCCACCTGAGCCAACAACGTTTGGTAAATGCTGATGTATTTCCGCTCTTGTTTTATTTCTGGTTTGTCATACACTTAGTGTTCCTATAATGAGGGAACAAATGTCTCTATTAGCCTATGGACCACACTGTCTTTTAATCTAATACAACCTGGATGACTGTGGCTTTGTAATGTGCGGAGGCACTGCTTCCCTTTTCCCACATCCACTCTATCTACCAAGGGAAACAGCAACCCAGGGAGCGCAGAGCAGTCTGCGTGTCCTGGAACCAACACAAGGGAATCTAGACACCATCAGCACTAACAGGACTCCGGTTACCGGCCTTCTTCAGAAAATACCCAAGTATTACTTTTTAAAAGGTTATTCCACCTGTGTTGCTGTCCCCTCAAGCTATCTTGTACTTAGGCTGAATTTAAAACACGTCCAAACACGTGCTTCCTACAGCACTGCTGAAAGGCTTGGGCTGGTGGCCGGCCTGAGAATGAGGCCCAGCTTGCATATAAAGGGTGAGCCATGCTGCCCAAAGAATGGCTCAGGCTCTGTAATTTAGTGAATCTAACGAGACGGCTGGAGCCTGACAGAATTTCATTTTAAGTAGCCTATTCCACGCTGGAAGATAAACCCCCACTACAGTTCTAGTATCAAGGGCCAAGCTTTCTTAACTTTTATCAAAAGCTAGTCCAAATGGTACACTCAAGAGGACATTTATAGGAGTTAATAGCATATTCTTATATACCTTAATGGACTGGAACATGATTTTGACTCAGACTAAATTTTGTTTAAAAAAAATTAGTCTTCGTTGGCCACATTCCAGTAAAATGAGGGCAATTAAATGAAAAGGAGAGAATGGGATAGTCGGGACTAATTTAAAAATATCACTTCATATGTAACACGATTAGAATAATTTTCGGGCTTTTTCCCTGTATTCTTACCCTCTCTTTTTATTCTCAAAGCAATTTCCAATGAAGCCTACCCACTGTGACTGTTCATCTATTCATCTACTTACAAATATTTTTAAAATCTCACTCTCAGTAGTAGTAGCTATTTTATCTAAAAAAATTACTAAATATAAGAGTTATACAATATTCCTGATGTCATTCTTTAAAAAAAAAAGTTGATTTTGAAAATTGAAACAATGTCTGAAACAGGAGTCTGCAAGCTACAGCCCATGGGCCAAATCCACCCACAACCTGCTTTGTCAGTAAAGTTTTACTTCACTGTATGTACAGTGTGTGGCTGCTTCTGGGTTACTACGGCAGCGAGGAGTAGTTAAGGTGCAGACCGTAGAGCCCACAAAGCAGAAAACATTTACTATCTAACCCTGTACAGAAAAAGTCCGCTGCTCCGGGGCCTGAAACAAGTACATATATTCAAATGACACCCTCTGATTGAAGGTTTTGATGACACAAAAACCATAAATCTGCAAACTGATTTTAATACCCTAGACACAAATATATGAAAATTCAAGTATCTGATTGTCTTACAGGTTTATTTCTTGCCTCTGAAACAGCTGCATAAAAACCTGCTGTCTCTCTTAATTTTTTTTTTAATCTACAAAGCATCCTAGGCAAAGCAGTGCCAATGATTAAGATGTTCCCAAATTAGGAAATGGAATACTGAAGTTATAGGAAACTGATGGCTAAGTTCTAAATGTAAATAGGTCCGAAAATTAAGCCAAGGAGCATTCCACTGGTCAGGACAGTTAAAGTAGGAAGCTGAGCTTCTGGCAGGTAATGGCAAAGAGGAAAGACACCGTGTACCACCCAAGGAGACAGATACCAGATGTTAGCTATAACAGCAGGCAGTATTTCATGAACGACCCCAGGGTGTACAGCCCTGTGCCGTGTATGCCGTGAAACAGAAAGACAAGGTCCCAGTTGCTGTAGCTTCTCTAGAACCAAAAATGATCACCAGTACTACCCAATATATATATATTTTTTACTAAGAACTTAACTTAAAAAGTTGCCTAAGAACTATTAAAATATACTCAAGGAATTCCAAATGCTGTTTCAGTTATAATCAATGTGTTCAATATACAATTTTAAAGTTTCTTTTCAGGGCACCTGGGTGGCTCAGTCGGTTACGCATCTGCCTTCGGCTCAGGTCATGATCCCAGGGTCCTAGGATCGAGTCCCGCATCAGGCTCCCTGCTCAGAGGGGAGTCTGCTTCTCCCTCTACCCCTCCCCCCTGCTCATGTGCTCTCTCACTCTCTCGCTCACACTCTCTCTTTCTCGAATAAACAAAATCTTTAAAAAAAATGAAGTTTCTTTTCAGTTTATATTAATCAATGGTTAACTTCAAAGGAATCCTATTTTACCTTCTCATCAATCTTGGAATTTCTGGTATCTTTGAGATTTCAGAAAATCTGGATCGTGGCAGCACAGAAGTTAGTGGCACTCACGTAAAAGGAAAAATCTCCAGAACCTTCTTTGGTCAAGGGATATGCCTGAGCAAAGGGATTCTGACCTCACCGGCAATTAGGCTAAAACATCCTGACTTCTGTAACAACCGCCACGGTCAAAACGAAATGCTCTAACTCCCAGCCACCTAGTCACGCTCCTGCAGGCTTAGGAGGAAGTGAGCAGCAGAGAGATGGGAGAAAGAAACACAACTAGCTCTCCCACGACATCAGTCTGCAGAAGAGCCAGAGCTCTGGCTATTGTGCTTCAGGTAGATCAACAGGATTTACCAGCACACGAATATGAAAATTTAGCCCTACAGCTGTTCTGACGAGCCTCCTTGAGTGAAAACTATTGGTGAGCTGAAAAGTAAAGCAGTGTGTCCAATAAAAGTACCTGATGAAGGCGCAGCATTGTTCGACTTTTTCCAGCAGATGCAGTTTATGACTCCGGTGCCGTCATCCACTGCAAGAGATGCATAAAAGGGCAGAAGAGAGATTTGGGCATGGCTAGTGAATTAGCAGGTCGTCACTGCATTCAGCCATACCCCACAATGACATTTTTCAAGAGCCTGGTTGGGCAAATATCTTAGAAAACTCTCCTCCTATTTTTAGAAGTATCCTCTCCCGGTACACGGATGGGAACTGCTTGTCTGCACAGGTCGCTGTAAAACGCTGAGCCTCACGGAAAGGTAGTCAACATTTCACTTGCCCTGCCTCAAGGGTACTGATGATTCTTGCCCACGCCTCACCTAAAAATGGTGTCCTCGGGAAGTGAAGTACAAAAATCTCAATGAATGCTAACATACAAAATCGGCCTTGCTCTCCCACCCTGAAGCAAGGGCGCGCTGACACAGCCCGTGGTGAGAGGACTCAGAGGGCAACCTTCTCTCACCGTCTGCTCTCTCACTAGCTCGATGACTCCCCAAGACAAAGCACCCTGAATTTCCTGACCCGCACGTCTCTTTGTGAATGAGTTTCTGCCCAGTCCTTAACACTGCAGGGGACGTAAGGAAAGCCAAGTATCCTGCAGAAGAGCAGTTTTATTTTCATAATGGAAAATAATTATATCTTTTTTTTTTTTTAAAGATTTTATTTATTTATTTGACAGAGATAGAGACAGCCAGCAAGAGAGGGAACACAAGCAGGGGGAGTGGGAGAGGAAGAAGCAGGCTCATAGCAGAGGAGCCTGATGTGGGGCTCGATCCCGTAACGCTGGGATCACGCCCTGAGCCGAAGGCAGACGCTTAACCGCTGTGCCACCCAGGCGCCCCGGAAAATAATTATATCTTGATCACTAAATCAATTGGCTTATTTTATCCCTAGTGCCACACACACACACACACACACACACACACACACACACACCTCCCATTGCACTTGGATTTATAACTGCAGAGGCACTGGAGATGTTTGCTATGAGAGGTGTTTTCTCTTTGTCTAATTTCTGAAAAACTCAAAAAAGAGATCAGTGGGCTTAATGATTTTTTTAAAAAATCATCAGCGAGACTGTTGCAAATGCACACATGATACAGAACATAAGGCAAATATTTTTATTGCTGGTTTAAACCTGTGTTGAAAGCAGAAGCCAAGAAGAATATTTCTTATACTAAAATAAATTCCAGATGTATTTTATTAAATGTAAAACAGGTAAACTTACAAAGATGAGAAGAAAATATGGTAAATACTTTTGAACCTTGTGCTTATAGCTGATGGGAAAAGACCCCTTTAAGCAGACCTGAAAATCAGAACTCATTTTTAAAAGTCTGATACAGATGACCAACCAAAAATTAATACCGTATAGCAATTTTCCAAACGACAGGGCTAGTGTCTTAATGTATAAGAAGCTCATACAGTTGGTTAAGCAGCCGACTCTTGATTTCAGCTCAGGTCATGATCTCAGGGTCATGAGATGGAGCCCCGAGTCTGCACTCAGCACAGAGTCTGCTTGAGATTCTCTCTCTCCCTCTGCCCCTCCCCCTTTCAAATCAATCAATCAATCAATCAATCAATCAATAAGGAGCTCATACAAATGAATAAAGAAAAGGGAGAAAAAATGGCAAGGAAAAAGAATACATAATTTATGGAAGACATAAAAATGGCCAAATAAACATGTGTCAGTACACTAAATTCACTAGTTACCAGAGAAAGAGCAAACTTAAATAATTCTTAGACTATTAGAATGACAAATTATTAAAAATACTGATACCCTCATATGCTGTTAATGGGAGTGTAAATTCATGTCAAATTTCTAAATACCAAGTTTGGAAACGTGTTGAATTTTAAAACGTATATATCCTTTGACTTAGCGATTACTTCTAGAAATTTATCCTGAAGAGAAAAACAGAATACACACACAGATTTATCCATCTTGTATAAGGCTGTTTGTTGCAACACTGTTTACAATACTGTCAGCTGGAGATAATCTAAATGCTTATAAATAAAGAATTGGTTAAATAAATTACAATGGCATACCATATGAGAATAAAAAATTGTAAAGAAGATTTATGTTCATTGCTGTTAAAAGATATTCATGCCTCATTTTAAAAAAGAAATCTTATATATAATCTAATTTATGTAAAATGTTAAATAGTGTATTTTGACAAAAATGATTTTAAGACATTGAAACGATAATAGCAGGTTTTTCTGGAGTATTGGAAAGGAACTCCATGCTGAATGTACATGCTGACTGTGAGCTTCATTTCGGAAATATTAAGAGAAAGAAATATGCGTAATAGTACAAGGAAATTAGATCTATCTGTATTTCTTCAATATTAGGAACAAGTGAAAAATATTAGGAGGAATGTTACCCCAAACATTGACATTGTTTTTAACTTACTTATAGGGTTTCACGTGACTTTTATGTACTTCAGTAAAATTTTCTCTAGTTTTAAGTTTTATTTTATAACGAGTGTCATTTTAAAATAAATCAATAAGGACATTCTGAGTTAAAAAACTGTATGACACTACAGGCACACTATTTGTCTGGCCAGTGTAAAATCTTGGTTTATCCCGTAAAGTAAAAAGTACGAGCACATGAACATTTGTTCTAGAAAATGTGAAGACACTGACGGGAGCCTCCTAGGATTCTAGGTCTGAGCTTGAGCTGCTGCCAAGTGCTCTGAGTGCTCCGGGCACGGCCGCCAAACCCTCGGACTTTCTGGTCTGTAACGTCTCCTGGCAGGTGCTGTGTCCCGGCAGCCTGAGGTCTGGCTGCTGGAAAGCCCTGGAAGGAGAGCATCCTTGCAGAGCAGCACAACATCCTCCCCAGTTGGGCAGCACTGCCTGGGCCGCTGGCCTTTTGTTTCAGCCATGGAATGAGTCAGTGGGAACAGGAAACACCCCCCGGGACAGGACTATGGTGAGTCAGGTGGAGCAGGACCCAGGACAGCAAGGAGTGGCTGCCTGGCAGGTGGCCCAGGAGCCAAGCTGGCCCTGAAGATGGAAGGGAGGGTGCAGCTCTCCCTTGAGCGGGCCTCACAAGAACTGAAGTTCTTTCTACTTTCAATGACTCCAACCTTCAGATGCTTTTCGTTTTCCCACTGCCCACAGATGTGTCCTGTTCTTTTAACATCCACCCTAAAGAGAACATTTACTGGGGAAGAGTCAGATCTAGCTCCTTAATCTTTTTAGAATGGGAAAATGGGTTAAGTGAAGCCCCTTTAGGTCACAGGTACAATAACTGGCCTGGTTTTAGGGCCAGGATGAACATCCTCAAACAGCCTCTTTCAGGGGCGCCTGGGTGGCTCAGTCGGTTGGACGTCTGCCTTCAGCTCAGGTCATGGTCTTGGGATCCTGGGACTGAGCCCCACAATGGGCTCCCTGCTCAGCAGGGAGCCTGCTTCTCCCTCCCCACCCCCACCCCCCTGCTCAGGCCCTCTCTCATTCCCTTATAAATAAATAAAATCTTAAAAAAAAAAAAAAAGAACAGCCTCTTTCATGTGACCTAAAAAACACAGAAAATCAAAAACCAGATGGGCTCTGGGCTCCTCTGCACCCGACAGACAGCCGCATCTTCCAGTGCAGTGCCCTTGCATCCCTGAGTCACGATGGGCAAGGTCAGAGTAAACGGATCTGGCCGTATTGGGTACCTGGTCACCAGGACCGCTTTTAACTCTGGCAAAGTAGATGTTGTCACCATCAATGACCCCTTCGTTGACCTCAACAACATGGTCTATACACTCCAGTATGGTTCCACCATGGCAAATTCAATGGCACAGTCAAGGCCGAGAATGGGAAACTTGTCATCAATGGAAAGCCCATCTCCACCTTCCAGGAGTGAGATCTCGCCAACATCAAACGGGGTGATGTGGTGCTGCATCCGTAGTGGAGTCCACTGGGGTCCTCACCACCATGGAGAAGGCTGGGGCTCAGCTGGAGTGCGGGGTCAAGAGGCTCATCACCTCTGCCCCTTGTGCTGATGCCCCATGTTAGTGATGGGCGTGAACCATGAGAAGTATGACAATTCCCTCAAGATTGTCACCAATGCCTCATGCACCACCCACAGCTTGGCCCCTCTGGCCAAGGTCATCCAACTCGGGCACTATGGAGGGGCTCATGACCACGGTCCATGCCTTCACTGCCACCCAGAAGACCACAGACAGCCCATCTGGGAAGCTGTGGTGCAATGGCTGAAGGGCCGCCCAGGACACCACCCCTCCTTCTCCTGGTGCTGCCAAGGCTCTAAGCAAGGTTATCTCCGAGCTAAAAAGAAGCTCACTGGCACGTCCTTCCATGTCCCCACCCCCAATGTGTCAGTTGTGGATCTGACCTGCCGCCTGAAGAAAGCTGCCAAATGTGACGACATCAAGAAGGTAGTGAAGCAGGCATCAGAGGGTCCCCTCAAGGGCACCCTGGGCTACACGGAGGAGCAAGGGGTCTCCTGTGACTTTAACAGTGACACCCACCCTCCCCCCTTCAGTGATGGGGCTGGCATTGCCCTCAATGACCACTCTGTCAAGCTCATTTCCTGGTACGATAATCAGTTTGGCTACAGCAACTGGGTGGTGAGCCTTATGGTCCACACGGCCTCCAAGGAGTTAAGAGCCCCCTGGACCACCAGCATCAGTGAGAGCAAGAGAGAGGCCCTCAGCTGCTGGGAAGTCCTTGCCCCAACCCATCCCCTAACGTACTGAGACTCTCCCGACCTCTACTGAGTTTTCATCCCAGAACCCCTGAGAAGGGGAGGGGATTGGGGAGTCCTACTTTGTCATGTACCATCAATAAAATCTATTGTCCTCAGCCAAAAAAAAAAAAAAAACCAAAACAGACAAAGTTGATTTTTGGTGCGGGGGTGCATGGTGAGGTGATGGGAGAGAGAGAAATCAAACAGTTATACAGACTACACAGCACAATGGACTCGGTAAATGGATTGGGCCTGTAAATCTCTATCAGTGGAACCCTGAGCAAGTGACTGAGCCTTATTTTCCTCATCTACAAAATGGAAAGAAAATCCGTCTATTTCAAAACATCGGGGGGAGACCACCACTAAATTACACATGTAACAGTGCTTTGTAGCCTGCAGTTACTACTTCATCACTGGCACGGGAGAGGAAGTGCCCTGCTATACTATAGCAAACGTACATGCCCGCAGCTGAGTGTGCTACAGGGAACTGGTGAGCGCTTCTGAACTGTCTGGAGGAAGACAGAACCAATACCTTTGGTAAAATAAAACAGAGAAGAGATCCAGTACGGGGATGCCTGACAAGATGATCCATTTCAGAGTTTAAAAAAATATATGCTGGGGAAAAGAAGGTGGCATGAGAAACCTCCCCACTCACACGTTATTTCATAAGCACGAGACGACCGTCTTCAGGAAAGTGAATACGTGTTGAAGAAACGCCATGACATTGCATCTATGCTATACCTTATCCATCACGCGCAAACTGCCAGTGGAATGTTCTTTGTCCCCTAGCTCAACCGCCGTCTATCTTCCCAAGAGTAGAGCAAGAACACAAATCCAAGGCAACACAACAGAAAGCAACACTGTCAATTACAGCGAAGGTCTGGAATCCAAAGTTAAGCTTCCCAGGAAATATCTAGCTTGACCTCTGAACTGCAGAGACTCTGAAAGCTGCACGAGGCAATAGATTAAAATGCTTACATTAAACTCAATGAAAAAATCAAGACCCACCACACTAACTGCTGGTGTCCAAATTCCTCAGAAATCCTGTATTTAGTCCATATCATCATGAGGGAAGGGAAATTTTGTGATAATGGATATTCACCCGAGTACCAAAAGGCTTTTTAAAAATACTGTCTGGGTATAAATCTTATCAATTATTTTTCATACCTCCCTGTCTTCTTAAAGAGCCTTCTTTAACATTAATCTGGCCTTTTTATTTTTAAAGGTATCAATATAAACATCTGCTATCTGCTACCATCCATTGCTATTTATAGCTACGCCCTCAGGTATCAGGTGACTGTCCCTGATCAACCAGAGATCCTAGACGGTCACATTTTAATTCTTCTACCTCCTAACTCCCCATCGGCTGTCGCTGGACAGTATTCATCAGTGTCATTCCTACCTTTTGCCTCATTTTACACTCAGTCCATGTCGGTGGCTCCAAGGGGCTCCTAATAAAGAACAAGTGCATGGGCTCTGTGAGAGTCCCCCGCTGCTCTGAAAGGCTGGGGCTGCTTCAAATGCAATGTTCAGCTAAGTGAGGTCCTGCCACATAAACTCGATGTCAGGCACAACTGTTCTTACCTCCATAACTGTAGAAAGCATCTTTTTCTCTCCTTCCAATTACAGTTCCCAAGATCTCGACCTGCTTTATTGGATGCCCATTGTAAAAAAATACACCTGAAATGAAAGAGAGAAAGAAAGAGAGAAAGAGAGAAAGAGAGAAAGAGAGAAAGAAAGAAAGAAAGAAAGAAAGAAAGAAAGAAAGAAAGAAAGAAAGAAAAAGAAAGAATGAATGAATTAGTCTTTGACAAATGACAAGCCCCAGGAAGTTCAGATATCTTTTCCTTAAGGGTCTGCAGTAGAAAGTTTGGCTTTAAGGAAGCTTGTCCTAATGCAGAAAAGAGAAAACCAAAGTTGCCCAACTAGATTTGGTTAATCTTCTTTCCACTTGTGAAAATGAAATGTGCCTCCTTGTGGACCTCTCACAACAGGCCTGAAAACCGTCATCAGATTATGAGACCAAATCTATCTTGAGGGACTGCAAAAGGAAAGAGAGGAAATCATAAGAAAGGCTCCTTTGACTTTTTTTTTTTTTTACTAGTGCTTTTCTAGGAAGCCAGTCATCATTTCTATGAATTAGCAGTGATTTTTTTTTTTTTAAGGAGAAGATAATTAGGTTACAAAATGCTGCTCTTCAGAGACAGCGGATTATAACTCAAAAACTTCTCTCTTTTTTTAAAAAAAGATTTATTTATTTACTTATTTGAGAGACAAGGAGAGAGAGCACGTGTGTATGCATGCACAAGTGAATGGGGGGGGGGCAGAGGGAGAGAATCTTCAAGCTGACTCCCCTCAGAGTGCGAAGCCTGATGCCAGGCTCAATCCCACAACCCATGAGATCATGACTTGAGCCAAAACCAAAAGTCAAGTCAGACACTAAACCAATAGAGCCACCCAGGTGCCCCTCAAACTTCTCTTTTTTTTAAACAATTTTCAAAACCCAGAGGACGGATACCAGCAGACAGGTTCCTGCCAAAGGAGAAACCTGAGAGGACAGACCTTACATTAACACCCAGAGGCCCCTTTTGGACCTGGGAAGGAACACAGACAGAGGGACTCCTGGCTGCAGAGAGTCCCTGATTCCAACCAACCCCAGGTCTCAGTGCTGTCCTGGTCCCGTGCAGAGCTTCCTGTCGCGGTCCCCAAACATCCTGACCCTTTTGGCTTAAGCTGCTTGCATGTGCATCTAAAATCTTCTCCAGCCTGTTTTCTTTCCCCCATGATGGCCGAATTCTTTACTTGCATAAAGAGGCTATACCCGTTTAAGTGGCAATTTCCTTTTTAAATAAAGATCTGACCTGTAAATAAACATTCATCAGCACAGACATCTGGCCACCTCCTCCCTCCCCACCAAGCCTGGTCAGAGCCTCTCTTCTCCACATCCGTGGGGCTGGGGGGGTGGGACAGACCTGTGGCCTGAGCCCCGATGCCTTTCGAAACCCCTAGACTGGCCTCTGCTGATGGCTCTCTTGTATCCCATCTGGATAGAGGGGCTGGAGACGACTCACTCACGGAGAGTCCTAGAGGATGGATAAGGAGGCTCTGAGCCTCAGTCAGCTGGAGATTCTAGGAGAGTGAGATATGGTTGGAAGGAACAAAATGGTGGCAAATTAAGCCTAAAGAAGGGCCGTCTCCCTGGTAGGGATCCCTCTAAAGATGACTTGGTGGATTAGAGACCACACACAGGGTAACCGTGGGGGCCATGAGCTGAAATGGCAGGGCCACATAAGGGAAGGAGCCGGAGTCACTGTTATCCCTGAAGAAGTGTCACCCCCTTCCAGGAACACAGGTTAGTAGGGACAAACTGGCTCCACAGAAAATCCAGGCAATGTTAAGAGCAGGACAGTTTCAATCGTCTTCACCTGAGTTCTTAAGATTGATATCCAGGTCCCTTAGTTACTACCTTTGGTGAAACCCTTGGGGCCTTTGCCCCCACCTGCCTGCACTGACCAAACACAAAGAGAAAAGGGCTACATCCGAGGGAGAGCCCTGCAGGATGGCTGCAGGCAAGCTCAGATTTCCCAGCGGCAGAAAGAAGTCTAAATCGGGAGAATGAGCCTTTCCTAGGGATGCGGGCATGGAGTTCTCTGCCGAAGTGTTCCCCAGCACCGTGCCCTGACACACTTGTGTGCAGAGAAGAGCTACGGCATGGCACTGTTTTGGGTCAGCTATAGGGTCAGAGAGGCTTGGAGTGGCCTGAGCTCCAGGCTGTTCTCTGGCTGCAGCCAGCCCTTTCTGCTTCCCCAAATGCACTGCACAGGTAATAACACTTTCTTTTTGTGCACTGAGCAAAGTTAGAGAGAACTGTTTTCTAGAACCTGACTGGCCTTCCCCTACCCCATCTCAATGGATGGTTTGTCCTGGTTGCCAGGCATTTGTTGGCATTTGAGACAGAGCACTCCACAAGGTTCCATGTGGTCTGTTGTGGCCCCCCAGGACATTAGTGGTAGGAAGCAGAACTGTGGAGGCCTCCAGGCCCGCTGGAGAGCCCACTGCCTACAGCCCTGAAAAGTCTTCCCAGCTGGTCCTGGAGCCACTACGGGGCACTCTGCCGGTGACGTCTGGAAGCTTAAGAATCTCGGGACTCTTCGGGTCTCCCTGGGACAGCCTGGTATGTGCTGCTATGGTGGTTTTTATAGTAAAGAGCCAACACACTTTGAGAAGGGGAAAAGAGCTAGCCAAAAGGTGTTGTGCCTGGGTTGAAGCATACGAAAAAGGTGTTAAGAAGACAGGACTAGGGGCGCCTGGGTGGCTCAGTCGTTAAGCGTCTGCCTTCAGCTCAGGGTGCAATCCCGGAGTCCTGGGATCGAGCCCCACATCAGGCTCCTCCGATGGGAGCCTGCTTCTTCCTCTCCCACTCCCTCTGCTTGTGTTCCCTCTCTCGCTGGCTGTCTCTCTCTCTTTGTCAAATAAATAAGATTTTTAAAAAAAAAAAGAAGAAGAAGAGGAAGACAGGACTAATGACACAAGCCAGTGAGGTCCTCGAGTCTCCTGTGAAGGAGGCCAATCCTCCAACGATACAAACCGGTCGGGCCACTCAGTAAAAATCTGAACAGGTCTTCACGTGAGGACACCACAGGCTTTCTCAAAAAAAGCACAGACAAGGGAGCCCCCTAAACTTTTATCTTCTAGACCGACAATGGCTCGCCTTCAAGGGCAGACAGAGTCACTCAGAGATGCAAAAAAATCCTTCCAATCTCAAGGGGATTGATGCAGAAAACATCTCAAAAGTGTCTCTGAACAATGGAGAACAAATTCAGAAGGAAAGAACACATGGGTTGAATCAAAACATTCAGAGAAAATCAACTGAGGCGAAAACACACTGCTTGGGGATAGAGAAGACACGTGTTCACGTGTAGGGAAACACAAAGCACACAAGTCAGAAATGCAAAGTCGAGCAGATGCAGAAGGCACGGACAAGAACTGGACAGGCCCACCTCCTCCTATCAACACAAGATTCTCCTCTAAGACAAAAGAGCTGAAAAAAGTTGGATGGCAGTTCTGTTGACTGCAAGAAAGCTCCGGAAGCAAAGACAGAAAATAACCCAAACAACAGATACTGGCTGATGGGGAGTTCAAGTTGCACCCTTCCCCACGTGGTCCTTCTGTTCCTGCTGCCTTCATTCCACATGCAGCCCCCAGAGGCCCAAACATACCGGCGGATCCCTGGACCATCAGGTCCCCAGGAAGGTGGAGGGTCATGCAGGGAGCGTTCAGGGACCCGGGGTCACACAGGGAGGTTTGACTCAGCTTTCAGGGCAGCCCATCCCCGAACAGCCACCACCATGGCAAGACATTCGCCTGGTTTCTCTCTTTTAAAAGTACTTTTGATTTATCTCTTTTTAGTCTGCCATTATTTAATGGATGTCCAATAGTATTCAGATGCCTAAGACACTATTTTTAATATAATTTTTATGAATACACTATTTCCACTTCATCAGACCCTTTAGAATTAAAATAAATTATCGTATTTTGATTTAAATAACAGATTCACTATTTATCTCATTATTAAAGTCTGACACGGATATTTAGAATAATAAAGACTATTTCTGTATGCTACAAAAAAAAAAAAAAAAAAAAAAAAAAAAACCCCNAAAAAAAAGCAAAAAAGACCCCCAAACTGGGGCACCTGGGTGGCTCAGTTGGTTAAGCAGCCAACTCTTCATTTCAGCTCAGGTCATGCACTCATGGATGGTAAGATCGTGGGGCTCCGTGCTCAGCCAGGAGTCTACTTGAAGATTTTCTCCCTCAGCCCCTCCCTCAAGTTACTCTCTTTCTCAAAAATAAAGAAATCTTTAAAAAAAAAAAAAAACCCAAAACCTATAAACACCACCACCACCACAAACTTCGTAATATTTTCATAATTTTTTTTATTGGTTTAACACTAAATTTGCAGATTAATTTAGAGAAGTTGACATTTTGCAACCATTTCGCATGGCAATTCTGATGGATGGTGAATACAGAGAGTAAGGACAAATTTCACATTAAGGGCACAGTCTCCCACAAAATTGCTTTCCTCACTCACCAGCCCTAACCTGGGGCATTCTCAGGCCACCCACCCTTCTGACCAACTGGCTACAACTTCAGGGGGTCCTGTAACTCTCTCAGCTTTGGTGATTTGTTAGAATGGGACACAACTCAGGACGGTACCAGACTTATGACTGTAGTTTTATAATGAAGGGTACAAATCAGGACTCACTAACTAAGAGATGCATCGGACAAGGCTGGAAGAGTCCAAGCACAAAGCTTCTGTACCCACAGAACACATCACCCTCCTGCCAAATCAATGTATGATCACCAACCAGGAAAATTCACCTGAGCCTCAGTGTCCAGTTTTTATTCGGGTTTCATTATGCAGACATGATTGCATCGCTGGCCACATGACAACGCCAGCCCCAGCTCCCCTCCTTTCCCAAGGGGTTGGGCTGATGTCACCTGCCTGGGAATCCCAGTCCTCTAATCACTTGGCTGTTCTTTCAGGCATGGACAACCCCTATCCTCAAACTGAACCAAAAATAACAATGAAAACAACACAGAAATGAAAACCCAGACTAGGGGAATTTCCCATCCACCTACAGAATGATCTCAAGAGGACCACTCTTGTGAAATTATGGCTGGTGTCTGCTTCAAGTATGATGTTTCATTTTAAAAACTATTGGAGTCGGCAGTTAGTTAGGTTTTTAACAGCATGCCTGGGTCATGGCTAGCTATCCGGGGAAGTTAGAGGCCGGTGCTGGCAGCTCTCCAAAAACAAAGCCATAAGAAGCTGGATCAAACCAGACAGGCTCAAGACAAAGAAGACCAAACACCTGGGCCAAGTAAGGGAGAAAAGGCACAAAAACCCCTCTCCTCCAAAAAAATCCCTCCCCAAGTAGTAAATATTCCACCCCCTAATTAACAACAAGACCCCAAAACCCAGGGTGCAGCTCTCCCTGGAGCTCGCCTGCTGTCACATCTCGAGAGTGTACTCTCACTTTATTTTTTTTTTAATTTTATTTAAATTCAATTAACACATAGTGTATTGTTAGTTTCAGAGGTTGAGTTCAGTGATCCATCGGCTGTCTATAACACCCAGTGCTCATTACATCACGTGCCCTCCTTAATGCCCATCACCCAGTTACCCCATCCCTCCAACCCACCTTCCCTCCAGCAACCCTCAGTTTGACTCCTGAAGTTAAGAGTATCTTATGGTTTGCCTCTCTCTCTGTCAAGAGTGTACTCTCAACGTTAATAAACTTTCCGATTTGCACTGCTCAACCCTTGTGTCTAGTCTCTCCTTGAATTCTTTCTTGCAATGAGACTAAGAGCCTCTGGCAACATCCCTGGGACGGGCTGGGTGGAGGCCTCAGGGTCAGGAGTCTCCCCCAGTCCACCTGGCAACAAAATCACAACTGAGAACAGTATTACCAGTGACATAGCAAAGACCATCAGGATCCATTTTCCTTGGTTTGCTGTTAATACATCATGAAGTCCTTCACCCACAGGAAGAGTTAAGCCCCTATCATGCCCTGGTATTTCCTTGAGCACCTCCATAAGACCTTTCTTTCAAATGCAAGGCTGGCATTTGGTGTGAATTACTTTCTTCCTGAGATGAGCTATGAATACCAGCCTGTTCTGGAAAATGGACAACTGTGGGGGAGGACGGCTGCCTTCCAAGAAAAAAACAAAAACCAAACAGACCATTTCCAACAATAATCAGGAAACCAAGGTGTGGTATGAAAAATCTACACAAAAGGCTTTAGAATAAGGTCATCCAAATATATTTGTACATAGAACTGGAAACACACAAAGCATCCTCTCATTAATACTGTGCATACTTGAGCTGCTTGACTGACTCACAGCTTGCTATTCATTCAAAACCAGCAGAGTTGAACCAAACTTCTCACATAGCACAGTAAACACGTGAAGATCCATACACAGCTCCGTGAATTATTTAAATCTACCCCAAGTTATATTTGTGATGTTTTTAGGTATGAAGAACCTGTCTTTAGTAACCACCACTAAAAAAAAAAAAAAAAAAGGGATTCCTTTAACTTTACATTTATAATCCTTTGTTGCTCCAATTACTATTTTTTTGAGGGCCCACCATATGCCAGGCACTGGAATCATGTAGATGAATAAGGCATATAACATCTTTCCTCCCAGGGAGTTTATATTACTTGGTTCTGATTAACTGAAAACAAAAAAAAGACCCCACAAGAAAATGAGGCCTGCTTAATCCCCATTTTTACAAAGAAGACACGCAAGCTTCGCAGGTGAGTCACAGGCCCAGGCTGGTGCCAGGCACTGTTAAGAAAGGGAACAAGGCCTAGAGATGTCTGATCCAGTGAGCTTTCCACCAAGAGCTGTCCCAGAGAAAAACAACTGAGCATGTTAAAATATGAAAGACCTCAATAACAGATTAAAAAAAAAATCCTGGGTACAAAGGTTACTTCCCCAAGCATTTATTTTAAAAATAAAAATAAGACTTAGACTTTTTAACTTGCACAGAAATGTATTCATTCGCGAGTCCTGGCTAGGTTATTTTCAGAGCCTGCAGCAGGGAAGGCTCTCCTGAGAGCCACTACCCAGCTTCCCGCAGCTTTGGGGAAAGAAGGGTGAGGAGCCGGTGCAGCACTGGGCCATCCTCCAGGCCCACCAGCCACATACCTGGTACCTGACGGGACTCCTTCAAGTCCAGGATATCCCCGATGTAGAGTTTTGCAAAGGCTAGAAACACAGGATCCAAACCCCACAAGAGGGAAGGGGTCTCTTCACGCTGGCTGGATTCGGGCTGCATCGGGAGGCTGGGGTTTGGCTTGCAGCCAACCCTCAAAGGTTCTGCGTCACCGAGTCGAGGATCTAGATGTGAGACAACAAAACAAAACAAAACAAAACCAGGATGCAAGGCTTTAAAGTTGTGAAATCAGCATGGCCCCGAAGCTGCTCCCGGGCGGCTATGGAGAACTCCGGGAGGGGTAAAAGCCGGGGTCGGGGGCCTGGCAAATTCACGCCATGGGGCCTAAAGCAAAAAGGCATTCCTCGGGCGAGGGCCTGTGCGTTCCTTATGGCTCTCCCTCTGGAATCTCCTCTGCCCCACGGGAGTGTTTCTCCTTCCCCCCAAGGACCAACTTCAAAACGGACAAATGCTAACTTTTCACCTTGGGGAGCTATGTCCATACAGGCACACACCGAAACCGCTTTGGTGGGCGGGGTCCGGGGAGGAATGGGCGCCCTCGTGGCCAAACACACTGGGGTCACAGTGGGTGGGTCTGTGCGTCGCTCGGCCCCGGCACCTTCCGGTCTGGGGATGAGCCTGAGGAAAGGAGGAAAACGGAAACGTAAAGCAGACCCGCTCGAAGCCCCTCCCGCCGCCAGCCCCCGGCCCCCAGGAGCGCGCAGGCTCGGCCCTTCCGCGCGCTCAAGAGCCGCGAGCGCCACGGCCCCGCCCGGCGCTAGCGCGCGGGGCGCAGGGCC
>NC_048223.1:104814466-104864390 GCF_002007445.2 Ailuropoda melanoleuca
GCGCGGGGCGCAGGGCCGCCTCCGGAGCCGCAGCGGGGGCCAGCCTCCGCTCCCGGCCCGCCGCCGACCCACCTCTCCGGGCCCGGGCCTTCCCTCCCGGCGGCCAGCGCCTCGCCACGGCTCCGCCCCCCGCCCCAGCCCAGCGAGGCCCCGCCCGAGCTCTCTGGCAGGTGGCGGCGAGGCCGTCCCGCGTCCGTGTGGCTCAGCGGGGCTTCGGTCCCTCCAGCCTCCGGGCCTTCGGGGCTCTCCGCTGGAGCACAGAGCCCAACTCTCAGGCCTGGGACCTGACTCGGCAATGGCTGATGCGCAAACCCCATCCTCCAAGTCTCCCTTTTACCCTGTCCCCCCGCTAGTGGTAGGATGCTGAATCAGGACCCCCAAGAGGTTGGGAATGGTTCTGGGGGGGGTTCCTGATATATTAAATGAACAAATAAAAAACGCAATACCAAGAGCAGGATTACCCTGTGGCATATTTTAAATGTTTATTTACACTTGGTGAGTGATCTGCTTAACACACACACACACACACACACACACACGCACATTGGGATTCTACAGTCTCACTTGGAGATAATGTCAGTATCTAAATGTGAGCCCTTGAGTGAATGTGAGGACTTGGCTCTGCCCAAGGCTAGCCCTACAAGATTATGACAATAAATTTTGTCTTCTTTCCTTTTATTCCATCTATACTCTGGAATGTTGTACACTTAAGAATTTTGAAAAACTGGCATGCTGGTAAATCATGGCTACCTTGATGGTGCTTTCCCCAGTGGTCCTAATTTAAAGTGAGAAAAGGTAGCCACATTCCACTCCCATAAATAAATAAATAAGCTATATCATGACATTACTCAAGGTGGCAAGAGTTCTTTCTAATTTACAGGGACTCTAAAATGGAAGGAGGAGTAGAGGTCATTCTGGCAGGCCATTCCCTGGGGGAGGCAGGTAGTGGCCAAAGAGATAATTACTAAACTATTTAGCAGAGAAGAAACTTCAAGCAGCTGGAATGGAAAATGTGTATCATTAGAACGATGGCATTTAATTACATCCCTGACCACCGAAGAAGCTGAAAAAGAGAATCCTTGGCAAAGTACAGCATTGCCCATATTCTACTGCAATGAACAGTTGTTTCTGTGGAGCTTAAGATTCAATTAAGAGAAGATATGTTTTTAATAGGAGCGAGGCTCTCTTCGAGGAAGCACATCCGGTTGGACACCCAGAAGGATGGGTGCTTCTGGCTGACTTTTCAGATGAGGAGAGACAGGTTGGGTGACATTTTCCTGATTGTACACATATGCTCCAGGGTGGAACCCAAGAAGAAAATCGCTACTGTGTGTACTCAGAGCCTGAGACTTCAGGAGTGACTCCCGTGGTTCACTCGGGTAGAGTGCTAGTGATAAGAGCCCTTGGGGACTCCAAGCTTACTAACAGCCTTGGGGAGGGCCATACCCGCTGGGGTAAGCAGAGCAGACTGCCCCTGAAATCATCTTTTACAATGAAGGGTGGACTCCTTGGAGACCAGGGTTGTTTCTTTTGATCTGAGCTCAAAACTTGAACTAGCAGATTGCAACTGAAACCCAAGGTGAGATGTGGGACAGAATTTCCAGATGGCAGAAGAACCTAGAGGAGTTCGGGAGGACCTTTCTCCTGCTATCTTCATCAGGATAGACTCCAGATTCTCCAATCCACCGCCTAGAGATGTGCAAAGGGATTTCTGAGATCATAAACACTGCAGGGCCCTTCAGCTTGGGACTCCACTACATGGCAAAGCAGATATTTCAAAACCCAATAGTCAATGCTTCATGCTGGGAACCTTTCTTATGGAACCTGCAGGGGCACTTCTCAGTGTGAAATAATGCTTGGTTTTACAAGCACTTTTGACAGGCTAGACAGTTTTTTCCCTAGAAAGTTAAGATTTTAGCAAATTCTTCTGGCAATTGAGAGAATCGAACAGCATATCTCTTACCTCAAAGTTCAAACTATCTTGCCTTAACCATTTTGACATATTACTGGTAGAATGGAGTCTGTCCACTTGTATATTGTGTTCGGTTTTCTGTCTGAAGTTTATAATGAAGAATTTTCAACATTAAAAAATTTTTTTAAAGATTTTATTTATTTATTTGTCAGAGAGAGAGAAAGCACAAGAAGGGGGAGTGGCAGGCAGACGGAGAAGCAGTCTCTGCACTGAGCTGGGAGCCTGATGTGGGACTTGATCCCAGGACCCTGGAATCATGACCTGAGTCAAAGGCAGACGCTTCACCAACTGAGCCACTGAGGCATCCCCCTTATCAACATTTTATTATGTGAATCTTACAACCCTGGGGGGGATATCTTTAGTCACTCAGCATACCTGGAACATTCTGTGTACTGTGGGGAGGACTAACAATTTTCATTTCACTGGAGCAAAAAGAGTGATGCATGTAATATATCAAATAACAAAACAAAAGGCTAAATTTAAAGTAAACAGAGTGTGTGCCCTGGATAATAGCTACTTGTATGAGGTACAGGAGGTGAATGGGGGAGGGGGCTCATTAAGTAAGATAACATATGTAACCAATGGAACAAAGGAAGCACTCAATACATATAAGTTATTATTTACTATGGAGGTGGGATTTTAGCTGGGGTTTGATACTGTGAAGGAGCAGTTCGTTTATTCGTGAAACATACTCCTAAAACACTTGTCAAGCACTATACTGGACACTGGGGGTAAGAAGGAGACAGGACAGGCTGGGAGGAGCCCTCATTCTGTTGGGGGAAGGAGGGAAGGACAATAAACAAATAAGTAGAGATAGTTCTCAGTGCTTTGAAGGAAATAAAAAAATGTATTATCATCACCCATAACGGGGTGCAAGATGTACTCTGCATAGACCGACTTTCATCACATGAGATGAAATGACATTCAGGCTGAGAACTGAAGGATGGGAAGGAGCCAGCCATGAAAAATGCTAAATAAATGGCGTCCCAGGCAGCAGTCAGGGCAAATGTCTGGTGGCAGAAAAATAGTTTCCTGCGGGAGGAACAAAGAAGGTGTGGGGGGGAGTGGTTTCAAATGCAATTGGAGAGATAGGCAGACGGCAGATTCCTAAGGGTCCTGCAGGCCAGGATAGGTTGGGATTGTATTCTCAGTCTCCTATATGTACAGAGGGGGATAATACTGTGATAGAGGGGGAGCAGGGCAAAGGAAGAGGGATGAGCCGGGCATATTTGTGGGCAAGCCAACACAGCAGCCTGACCAGAGCGGACAGCCACAGTGGAAACAGGTGCAGACCAAGATGTTAGCTGGATGCTGAAGGGCTTGAATTGGTTTCTACTTTCATTCCTTTTAAGCAATAGAGTGTTGTTGATTCTGGATCAGGGGAATGATTTAATAAATTTTTAAAATTTCAGGGATACCTGCCCCATCTAACATACTATGATAGGGAATACAAAAATATGTAAGAAGAGTTCTCTGCCTAATTTACTGAATCTATCCTAAAAGTTCTGTTTTAAGGATACTCACCAAATGATGGTGAAGCCACTAGAGTAAGAAAACATTGCTGGGCCTATTATCATGGGCCTCACCTGTATCACTTCTCCTCCTGCCTCCTCAGCAGCCTTGCTCAATCCCCTGTGATGACACCCTCCCCCTCTCTCCGGCTTCTCTCCCTCACAGAAGTGTGCTCTTCCCCTCCCTTTAATTGTCATGCAACTTTAAGGAAACAGCCTCTCTGAGGACCCCAGCCTGTCAAGCTACTGCCCAGTAGCTCTCTTGCTCTCATTTCAAAGCTAAACCTCTTGGAAGAGTAATAGGTGTCCCCTATCCACACTTGTCTCTCATTCAAATAACCACAATCTGGCTCACCTTAACTATCAGCTAACTCTGCCCCAGTCCACCACTCTTCCCGAAACTTCTCTGCTAAGGTTAGCAACTCCATTCAAATTCTCAAATACAGTGGCTACTTTACTTACCTTCTTCATTTTTTCTGATTTTCTAGAACTTGATGTTGATATGATCATATTTTCTCCCTATCCCACCTTGGCTTCCTGATATTCTTTTTTGGTTTCCTTTCTTTTCTTCCTCTTCTCCTTCTTTTCCTTCTCCTCCTTCTCCTTCTCCTTCAAGTAGGCTCCATGCCCAGCATGGAGCCCAATGCAGGACTTGAACTCAAGATCCTGAGATCAAGACCTGAGCTGAGATCAGGTCAGGCCTTTAACCGACGGAGCCACCCAGGCGCCCCTGGTTTCCCTTCTACTGCTCCATTTCTTCCTTTTCAGTTAATCCTTCCTCTGTTAATCTCTCACGTATTGATTTCCAAGAATCAGTCTCCTGCCCACTTCCTTCTCACCCTGTGTCTCATTCTCAATCACCTCATCCAAACTTTGGCTTCCACCAAACCAATATTCCCATGACTCTCACCTCTTCACATCCACCCCAGAACTCTCTCAGGAGCTCCACATCTGAATTTTCAAAGGAACTCTCCTGAGTCTCTCAAACTAAACCTCTGCCCCCACAGTTCTGCCCCTCTCTGCTCTGTCAAATGAATGTCACCACCACCCACCAATCATCTAAGTCAGAAAACTAGAAGGTTTCATGGACACCTCCCTCTTTGTCACCCTTAGATGAAATTAGTCATGAAGACCTGTCAATTCTGCTTCCTAAATATGTTTTCTCAGTTTCGTCCCTCCTCCCTGCTCCTGTTACCACAGCCTTAGTCTAGGCTTTCATCATGGACTGCTGCCACCACTTTCCCAACCAGTTCTTCTGCCTCAAGCCTGGCTTCCCTCCAATTCATCATCGATGCCGCTGCCAGAATGATCCTTATGAAATGCAAATTGCACAACGATACTCCCTTGTCTAAATAAAATCACTCAATGACTTTATGTGGTCTGCAAAATAAAGTTCAAATTTCTTAGCATTTTTACCAGGTTCCACATGGCCTGGCTGCTGCCTGCCTCTCTGGGCTCATCTTCCACCAACCCCTCACAGCTAACCTTCTCTCTAGGTTAGTATCTTCCCAATGCTGTTCTGAGGAGCACTTCCTCAAGGTATTAGTAAAAGTCTGGTCAAATCAGTTTGAGAAAGGATGAAAACAAATTTCAACACAGTATTGGGCATTGAGAATATCCAAGAAAGGAACAGAGTGGGTTAAGTTTGACCACTAAACTCTATTAACATCTCAAGGAATTCAGTTTCACAAGTGCTACTGAAGGCATTTGGAACAAGTTAGAGTTCCTAGAATATGCCATGTTCCCTTTTGCTTCTCGCCCTCCACCTGGAATACCATTCAGATATTGATTAATTTTTAAAATACACTGCATATGCTAAAGATTGCTCTATACTGCGCATACAAAGGGCAGGGGTTCTGAGTGAGCCAAACAAGTAAATGGGTGATTACAACATGTCGAGATATATGCTGTGCAATTTGGCAGGAAGATGGGGGGCCAGAGTTGGGAAGATGGGGAGACAGCAACCTTGTCCCCTCCTCTTTCACCTGGGTTATCTCTGAGATAGGAATCCATTTTCACTTCATGTATTTTGAGACCTGTTAAATGCATATATATATTTATAATTGTTGTATCTTTCTCAGGTATTACCTCTTCCATCATTATGAAACATCCCTGTTTGTCTCTACTAATATGTGTCTTTAAATCTACTTTGTCTGGTATTAATAAAACCACTCTAGTTCTCTGGAGTTCTACCGTTTGAGTGGTATATCTTTTCCATCCTCTCACTTCTGATCTATTGGTGTCTTTGAAACTAAGGTGTCTTGAAGACAGCATATGGTTGGACCGTGTGTTTTTATCCAGTCTGCCAATCTCTGCATTTTGATTGGGGTGTTTAGACCTTTCACATTTGATGCAGTTGCTGGTTTGGTTGGGCTTTCAGTTGCCATTTCTCTCTATTTGTTTTCTATATGTCAACTCTCCTGTTCATTCTTCCACTTCTCCTTGACTGGCTTCTTTTATGTTGAATATTTCAATGCATCCTTTAAATTACTTTGTTAATTTTGAAAAAAACATAGTTACTTTTTTAGGGATTGTAATCTGAGAGTTACAATAGGCATTTTAATTTATCATAATCTAGTTCACATGAATATTAATTTAATTCTAGAAAAATGTAGAAACTTTGCTTTAATAAACCTCCATTCCCTCTCCCCTTTTGTGTTATTATTGTCATTTTTATTACGTTTGTGTACGCTATAAGCCCAACAGTACAATGTTATAATTATTGCTTTATATAACTGTATGTCTTTTAAAGAAGTCAAGACATGAGAAAAGGATAACTATAGCCTTTTATATTAGCCCATATAATTACCATCTCTGGAGCTCTTCACATCTCCCTGTACATAGGGCAGCCCAAACTGAATGAGCCCCTTCAACTATGGCAGCGATACTGCTGGTAGCCATGGCCTGCTCTGCCCCAACAGAACATTAACATTGGCCAGCCTGGGCCTGGGGACAGGGAGAAAAATGGGGGCATCCCCAGGACAGAATGCCACAGACTCCTACCATTCTTACCTAAAGTCCAAATGTAAGTGCTTTTCAAATTGTTGTGTGCTTTTGATCTTTTTCCAGAATAACGAAATAATTGTCTGGTCAGTTTTGTCCAGTTTTATGGCTGGAATTTTGAAGAGACCTTTCAACTAGCTGTGGTTGGAAGTCCTTGATGGTAGGTCTTCTATTAAGAAGGGCCATTGGTAATTGTCTTTCTCTGCTTGACTTATTTCACTTAGCATTATCTCCTCCAGTGCCGTCCATGTTGCAGCAAATGTTGAGAATTCGTTCTTTCTGATAGCTGAGTAATATTCCATTGTATATATGGACCACAGCTTCTTAATCCAGTCATCTGTTGAAGGGCATCTCGGCTCCTTCCATGATTTGGCTATTGTGGACAATGCAGCTATGAACATTGGGGTGCATATGGCCCTTCTCTTTACTACGTCTGTATCTTTGGGGTAAACACCCAGTAGTGCAATGGCTGGGTCATAGGGTAGTTCAATTTTTTATAATATTTAAAAAAAACTAATTATTATAGTCTACATTATATCTTATTAAAATGTTAATGATAAAAAAAAAAAGAAGGGCCATTGGGTCAGGCAAAGTGAGGTGGCTCAAGAAATAAGGAGTGAGGGACTCAATCACAGAATAAGGTCAGAAATTACCTAGTGTGAGAAAAGAGTTACTCACAACCCATCCTGCCTCATGGACTTTAAAGAAGATTCCTAAGTCAGCATGAAGCATGGTGTGAACCAGCTCACATCTCACTGGAACACTTTCTAGAATGAGGAGAATCAGAAACGACATCGAGAAATGGCTGAGGGTGAGACACCCTCTAGGTCCTTAACATTTAAAACAAGGAACTCCTCCTTCCCGCCCAAGTGGTCTGATACACCAAAGGGAATCCTGAGATTAGGATGATGACCTTTGCAAAGATGAAGAGAGGAGAAGATAATGAGCTGGGGTTCATCCTTGAAAGCAGAGAATGACTTTCTTACAAGGAAAACTTGGGTCCCAAGAGTCAGGATTGAGTGCACAAGGAAGAATTTTGTATTTTGTATTTTAAAAGTCTGTATCTCAAAGAAAGTAGAATAGTGATTGCCAGAGATGGGAAAGAGGGAGAATGGGGAGTTATTATTTAACACTCCTGAGTTTCAATTTTGCATGATGAAAAGAGTTCTAGAGATGGATGGTGGTGATGGTTGCACAAAAATATGAATGAATGTACTTAATACCACTGAACTATACACTTAAAAATGGTTAAGATGCTAAATTTTATGTTATGTGTATTTTACCATTATTTTAAAAACTAAAAAGAAAATACCTGTATCTCAGGGCAATGCTGGACATGATTTGTGGTTAATTGTTTGTTAACTTCGGTGACAGTCACCTGTGCACTGCATTATGCCTGATCATTTAAGCCACGAATGCACATAGCGTTTTGCTAATGGTGGGGGTTCCCTTACTTACTGGGTGGCTTATGAGGGAAGTGGACTATGTTCAACTGGAGTCATGCGCATAATAAGGTGAGTGCAAACAACCAAACCTTCTTCACTGCAAGTCTTGGGCACATGCCCGCTCTTCTGAGAAAGTCCCAGAGTATTGCTCTGACAGATGACAGATGTCCTTACAGGGGCAGAGCTGGCAACATAACTACTTCCCTATGGCCACCGGCTACCAGAGAGCGCACCAGCTGGAAAATAAACTGCGTCTTATTCCTGTATTTCTTCTCTTATTATAATGATGCTGCAAAGATGGTAAGGCACTTGGGGCTAAGGATTAAATTTTGGAGAAATGGGATTAATAGTCAGAATATTAGGCCAGGATAAGAGGATTAATAAAAATATCAAAAAAGAAAGAACTTTTCTTTTTACTCAGGACCTTTATAAAAGCTTATCACCTTGATCAAATAAATTGTGTATAGGCACACCTATCATTTTAAAACTAATGAAAAGTAATGATGTGTTTTCCAACTTTTTAATGGGGGGACGTATAATCTATTTCATAACAAAAGTCATTTTAAAATTAGCATCCCTTGAATTTCACAAACGTAGTGTTGAGTGATTGAGAGAAGCCAGATATAAAAGAAAATTGGTACTGTACGATTACATTTATGCAAAGTACAAAACCAGGCAAAACCCTTCTGTGGTGTTAGAAGTATGGACAGTGGCTACTGTTTTGATGGAGATGGTCGCTTTCTAGATGGGAGCATGAAGAGGGCTCCTGGGAATACTGGTTATTTAATGTTCCCTGATCTGTGTCTATATTATATTTCAATAAAATATTTTTTCAAGTTTTCATCCCTAGTACTTGAATTAGTGGCATTTGAAGTTGAGAGGAATTGCAAAGTAAAAACTTAGTAAATGAATAAGACCCCAGATTTTGTGCCATTATCATGTGCATAAGAAAATAGACCATTTTAAATGTTAATGTAATTCAAGATATGAGCTATAGCATTATCCTGAATTTTTCCTAATTATTGAACATGTGCCTGTAGGCTCAAGTAGCCAGGACATTTCATAAGCATTAGCATAAAGCTGGCCAACTGAATAGAATTTTGCTTCTCTTATCAATTTATAATTCTCCCCAGGGCTACTTTTAATCAAGGAAAAATTGAAGTCCCCAATGATGTCAAAGACAGCATACTGCAGAGGTTAATTAACAAGTCACCCAGAGAAGATTGAACAGCCATTGTGCTGACACGTTCAAGGGGTAATCGGTTCTGATGATGTAATTTGCAGTACTGCTTGATTTATATTAGCCTGATGGGTGACAGCTGCTGTGGGCCCCGATGGTTAAAGTGTGAAGCTTTGGTGGGGAGGGGGCTGGGGGTGAGTACTTTCAAATGGAGAGAGACTTTTATGGAGCCAAGTGAATACAATCTGGTCATGCTGGTTTCCTTACCTGGAAAGCCTGCTTATCTCATCTTTATTTATACAGATTTTACCGGGCCTAACACAATCTCAGCTCCGGGCTCGCTTCATCCAAGACCACTCCAGTCAACATTGACGTTCCCTTCTCCGGGCTCCTGCGTTCCTTACAGTAAGTATTACACACTTTAACACTTATTTCTTTACTAGTTACTTTGGGGATGTTCGTTTGTGTTCCCCCCACTTGAAGATAAGCTACTTAAGGACACCTTTTTTTCTGTATCTCTCCCAGCACGGAACATAATGATAGGCACAAAAATTAAATGGAAAAACAACTGGGGCAAAATGTTGACGATTGTCCAAGCAGGGTGATGGTTATATGTGGGTTTGTTCTAGTGTTCATTTTACTTCTGTGTGTTTGAGAATTCCCTTGTTAGCAGTGATGGCACATTTAGCAAATAAAAATGCAGGATGCCCAGTTACATTTGCATTTCAGATGAACATTGAATAATTTCTTATTCATAATTTATATTTTATCATAATATCCTCTAATATCCCATACCATTTAATTTAGTCATGTAACTTATAATATTATTCATATAGACTATTATAACATTATATTGATATATTTTTATATTATTTTATCTGTTACCATGACACCTAGTTATATTAGGAAGTTATTGCTTACCTGAAATGCAAATTTAACTGGGTGTCCTGTATTGTACCTGGCAACCTGACTTGCTAGAAACTTAAAAATGTGATTGGTGATTAATCAATGGGCTGAAAGGGAGTGGATGATAGGAACAGTGCAGTGTCTCTTAAAGTGTGACCTAGTGTCGCTTGTATTGGAATCCCCCATGAAGCCCATTGAAAAGGCAGCTCCCCATGGTCCCCTACCCTCACCCTAGAGATGCCAAATCAGCATTTCTGCCAGTAGGATTCTTCATTTGCAATGAGAAGAACCCCCGTTAATTCTGGTGTTATTGCTAGCTGACATGATGTCAAGATGTCTAGGATGTTTGTAGTTTTTCTGATGCGATCTTTTATTTCCCCAGAGTGGCCTTATTTGAGCAACTTCTACTGTTTTTCTATCAGGGACCTAACATAAGAGATGTTAATATTCCTGTTCCATGACTTGCCCCCTGAAGATTATAAGTCAAATACTATCACAAATACTCTAGCACCCTTTGTAGTTAAGCTACATCTTGAATATTCATCCGATGGCCCAGGATCTTAACTACTGATGTCCATTCTACAGATACATATTTATTGTTATAGAGAAAATTGAAGTGGGTAAATTGGCAGCTCCTATTAGTATGTTCAGGCCAGGCCTTCTAGGGCCACCAAATGTCCTAGTTTGCTTGGGACTGGTCCAGTTTTAGCACCGATATCACCATGTTCTGGGCTCTCTCTTACTCCTGGTTGACCCTGGTCATCTTATCTGCAGTTGATGTCATGGCCTACCCCCCCAGATCGCCACTTCAGAACCAAGACACTCATTTCACCAGCTGTCGGTAGCATCGGCTCACCCTTGAGACCCTACTCAGGAAGCTGCCTCACTCAAAACATGTCCTGCCCTCGGGAGCGGTAGCTCCCTGATACAGCCTCAGTCCTCAATTCAGGATGCCTCTGATTGGCCATCCCAGCTCCAGAGCTCCCTGTGACCCAGAGGCCCAGAGGCCTCCGCTCCAACTGCCCTGCAACTCAACTTCTCCCTCTACCCGTCCTGCTTCCCTCACTCCCTCAGAGAAGCAGCTCCCAAAGCACTCCCTAATACACCCTATAGGCGAAGCTCAGAGTCAAGAACTTGCCCTCCAACAGTTGGTATGGAAGTGGTGTGGTCCTAGGAAGCAGATTCTAAAATTAGATTTTGGAGTTGGGTCACCCACAGACCCAAGGTAATAAGAAGCCCTCACTGTTGGTAGGCAGGGTCCCAGATAACGCAGTGGTACCACTGTAAACTTTTAGCAGTGGTGAGCTGGGCTGGACTGCCAGCAGAAGGCGATGCCCTGGAGGGCGCCATGTGGGAGGCATCCGGAGGTTCAGAGAAGGTAGTCATTGCAGGAAGTGGGATGGAGTGGCTATTACCGGCCACTCTCGATGCATCGAAGAGAGACAAGAAAGGCTGGGAGTGATTAATCACCAACCAAAGAGGCCAGACCTTCTGAGGCTGAACCCCATAACTTAATGTATAAGATGGGCAAGCCGCAGTGAAGACAGCATTCTCCATCCTAGCAAGTCCGCTCTGCCAAAGTCATGGCCTTAATTGAGAAGGAATGAGATCCTGAGACATGGGATAAGGACATTTGGGTTGACATTCTTGCAAATCTTGACTCCCCAGATTTCCTCCGAATCCTCTGGGCTGCAGAAGGGGCCCACTCTCCAGGTTAAAAGTTAGCATTCCTCACTTTTGAAGTTGGTACAGAGATTTTTGCCTTATGGGAAAACACCTTTTTGCCCTCAGAGGATCTTAACCCCCTGCACAACCCCCGTCCCACACCCCCAACCCGACAACAAGGGTTCAGTCACAACATTAACAATGGACCTGCTCAAGGAGAAACGAGACGATGCCCCAAAAGTGGAGGAATGTGTGTAGGTCCTTAGTGTGCACGGTTAAGGAGGGGGCAGGGAAGGTAAAGTAGAATAAGGAAGATTTCATTGCTAAGAGAGCTATGATATGATATATAGTCTATGATTTGGACTCCTATGACACAGTAGTTCACCCTGGCAAGGACCCCAGGAGATGGTGTCACCACACTGCTGGGATGACTCTCAGAAGCCTGAAGAGAACATGACTTCAAATTGCTCTGGGCTGTCCATGACACCATATTAATCATACGAGTCAGCCAGAAGAGTCAGTACGTCGAAGCCTCAGTAAGATCCTTGTGCCTCAGAGAGTGGAGATCCAGGGCTCTGTTACGTCCGTGAAATGTTTAGGGTCTAGAGGCTGGCCCGCGCTGAGACGCTCCCCACAGAGTAAAGGACAAATTGTTGCATTTCATCCCTTCCATTACTGAGAAAGCCTGGTAAGCAGTTAGGGTTCTGCGGGCAGCATTTTCCACGCTCCCGAACACTGCTTCAGCCCCTTTGCAGGTGACTGAGACTTCTAGCTTTGAAGCCAGTCCAGGATGTGGTGACAGCGGCCCTGCCACTTGGGCCTTTGTAACCAGCAGATCCGTGCATCTGAAGTTGTTTGCGTTACCACGTAACAACTGCCCTCTCCCCCATCACTCCTCTGAAGCCTTAAATGAAGACGTGGCCGGGTTTCATGTCCAGGTTCCTGCGTGACAAGATAGAGTTCTAATTATGGAAGTGTAAAGCTCCAGGCCATGGAGAACCTAAGTACCCCGAAGACTTTCAGAAAACCAGGGAAATTGAGCCAAAGACGAAATGGGCAGGGAGGCCCCAGCTGACTACTGGGCTGCACATCTAATTCATCTTTCTACAAGCTGAGAAGGTGGAGCGGGGTTGTTGAAAATGAGCCAAATAAGTTATAAAAGGCACCAGAACATTAGCACTTTTCAGGGTTCTCCTCGAACAATTTGCCTAGAAAATATAGAGGTGCTGCTGAAGCTTTAACCCGTGTTTCCTGGCTCACCCAGCAAGGGGATCACGTTGGGATCCCCCTATGAAATCCTGTTTCTCTGGCTCTTCCCCCGGATACCAGGTGGCGCCACCATTTCCCTCCTCTGGCTCAGGTCCAGCTCCCCGGGATTCTGTCTGTGTCTGAGACAGCCCATGCCTGGGCCAAAAGTGCCCAATTTTTCATGCAGGTGCCCTTGTTGCCCTAAGGGCAGGGGAGCCACAGAGGAGGTCACCCCCACAGCTGCTGCCCTGTGGGTTTGCAGCACCCCACACAGGGCCCAGCCAAACCGCCTTCACAGACTTGACCCCCTCCCTCACAGACTTTCCCCAGGACAGGTGCTGGGCTGGGGGACAACCTGGAGACCCACACTCACTTGAACTCAGCAGTAGCATATCTAGTGATTTCTAGTGGGTATGGACTCAGAGTGGATAATTTCTAAATATCCTTCCATATGACAAAATTATTTTCAATAATAATCATGAAACAGGGGTGCCTGGGTGGCTCAGCCATTAAACGTCTGCCTTCGGCCCAGGACGTGATCCCAGGGTCCTGGGATCGAGCCCCACATCAGGCTCCCTGCTCCCCTGGGAGCCTGCTTCTTCCTCTCCCACTCTCCCTGCTTGTGTTCCCTCTCTCACTGGCTGTCTCTATCTCTGTCAAATAAATAAATAAGATCTTTAAAAAAAATAATAATCATGAAACAAAATGAAAAGTGGCAACGGCCAGAAGTGAAAATTTTCTTCTTTTGAATCATGCTGGTAAACAAATAAGAAAGGGGAAAAGGACAGATGACAGTACAAAAAGAAAATAATAATAATAATAATTGATTTTAGTTACAGGAGCCTGTTTCCCCCAATATTTTATAATGAATTTTTTCAAACATACGGCAACGTCAGTGATTACTTATAAGCCCAACACCTAGATCTTATCGGTAATATTTTACTGTATTTGCCTCGTCACACAGTTACTGATCTATCTATTCCTCTATCAACCAATCTTTTTTTATATTTAAATAAACTCTTAATTTGAAAATAGTGTTTGACTTATAGAAAAGTTGCAAAGGTAGTACATAGCGTTCCCGCATACACTGCACCCAGTTTCCTCTGTTATTAACGTCTTAGGTTAGTAATTAAGTACAAATTTAAAATCCTTAAAGAGTATAAAATAATTGCAGAGACTAGGTGGAAGGTGAAATCCTTGTATCTCTCTGGCATCATCCTAGCCACAGGGGGAAAAAAAGATAAGTGACACTGAGAAAAGCAATATGAAAGGCGGCCGATATCCTGATGACTTCCCTGCCAGGTAGGGAAATCATCTGTGTCTAAGGATCAGATACCGATGTGAGGAATGCAACGCATGCTAAATACCGGCATTTTTGTAAAACTAGACTAGAAAGCATTCTAACAGATTGAGGAAAATATTTATATTGAGGATTGGGCCTGCGAGTCATCTTGGACTTCTGACTCCTTCCGTCTACATACCTATGAATCACCAAATCCTAAATTTGTGCACCAAATTTAGCCACTAGAAGGTACCACGAATATCTAGACTTCTTTCTCCCATGGCCCTCATGCAAGCCTTCACCATTCATTACCTCAGACTGGTACTCCCTAATCCCTCCAGTCTAAACTAGAATCCCTAGTGGTCTCTATTCCCCTTCACAGCACTCCTTTATTTTCTTCATAACTCTCATCCACATATGAGAATAGTTTTGGGGGTGCTTGGTTTTTTTTAATTGTCACATAGCTGACATACAGTGTTACATTAGCTTCACATATACAAAATAGTGATTCTACAATTCTATACATTACCTAAGCTCACCGTGGACAAGTATACTTACCATCTGTCACCATACATCATTATATTATTACCATATTATTGATTATATTCCCTTTGCTGTACTGGTGTGCGTGTTTGATTAATGACTACTTCCCCAGATGGACTATATGCTCCATGAGGTCAAAGACCATGTCTGTTTTGCTAATCACCGTATCCCCAGCTCAAACATTTGTGTTGAATGAGTGAATGAACTAGATTGTGGAGCTCATTGGAAAGACATAGCTGTATATTTAATGGGAATATTCTTAAAGTACATTGAGGAGAACATAAGGAGATAAGTTACCAGAAGCAAGTGCATACTTGGTCATGGGAGGTGTTCTAGAAAACAAGCTAGGTCTCTCTCTTTTTTTTTAAGTTTTTATTTATTTAAGTAATCTCTACACCCAACGTGGGGCTTGAACTCACAACTACGAGAATGAGTGACTTGCTCCTCCGACTGAGCCAGACTAGCACCCCATACTTTGACTTCCACAGGTGAGCTAGGCATTGAGAGCTGTCCAAGGAGGCACAGGCCTTCAGTATTAGTAAATTAAACAATACTCCTTTCCATTGGGAATTGTTTCTATTCTGCTTTTGTGTGGAAAATTGAAGAACGTATTTGAAGACATGAGGTCAAAGAAGACGGTATACATTGTTCTAGCTGCTTTTCCCTAACAAGTCTCTGCAGGCTGAGTATGAATCGGGTGGAGTCTGTGGTAAAGTTTTACTTCAGGAATTTCCTGAAATAACTCTCCAGAAAAGTTCAGCTCTCATAACTGAAGATTACGTTGACCTCAGGCACTGCCAGCACACATTTTAAAACGTACTGGGAGTCAAAACCATCATGAAGTTTCCAGTGATTATGTTACCAGGTTATAATGGTCAGGAGCACTTTGTACATATGTTTCTTCACGTCCCATTGTAATAATTGTAATGTATTGCAATAATTTGTTTATTATCTGTTTCCTCTAACTTTGGACTCTGCTCTCCTCAAGGGCAAGAATAAAATAGGAGCTCAATAAATACTTCTTATATGAATCTCAATGCAGTATCTGGATTTGACTCTTGAAAGAAGAGTTTCTTAGAGACTGTTCTGGCCAATTCACAACATATTAGCTGCAACCCCCGACAGATGGTTTCATCCTTCTTCGTTTTCCTCCTTCTAAAAAATTTGAAAAATGTGAACATGAAGGACATGAAGAATAATACAATTAACATCTATCTACCACCAAGTTTCATGAAATTTTAATATTTTGTGAAATCTGATGGAGAGAATGCTGTGTATTTATCAAATCCTATAGCGTTTTCCTCTTCTCAGGCACACAAGGGGCTTCATCTCCCAGCCCCCTTTGCAGTCAGATTGGTACTGTGAGACTAGATCTGCCAACGGCTATAGGCAGATGTTGTGTGTTACTTCTGAGGTTAGCATACAAGAATGACAATTTTTGTGCTGTCTTCCCCAGCTGCAGGGGCCACGGAAGCCATGTTTTAAAATGGTGGTATCAGAAGACTGGAGTCTCCATCAACCAGCCCTCCCTCCCCCAAGTTACTCTATGAATCAGTGTTTGAGAATCTCCCTTGTTCTACAGCCTAATTAACACTGAGTTTTGTCCGCTTTTAAAGATTTTCTGCCAGTTGGTGTGGAATCACTGTTTTCATTTGTATTTTGCTAATCATGGGTGATACTGAGCATCTTTTCAAGTGCTTGTCATTGGGTTCTTCTTTTGTGAATCCCTGTTCTTATCCTTTGCCCATGGTGGTAGTGGGGCTCGTTATCCTAGTGTGTCGTAGGAATACTTTATACATTTTGGAAACTAATCAGTTACACTCCCTGCAATATTTTCCCCAGACCTGTAGCTTATCCTTTTTCTTTGTTTAAATTATATTTGTTTTAATGGAAGTTTAAGTTGATCACTATTGTTCTGCTTTGTGTAAGAATTCTTTCCTATCTCAAGGTCATAATGACATTTTTTCTATATTTCCTTTTGAAAGTTTCAAAGACTTGCTTTTTATTTATTTTTTTAAAGTCTCTAATAATATGTGTGTGTGAGTGATGTAAGAACATTGTTTTTCTCCAACACCATTTATTTCTGTTCTACTGATGGTGTTACAGCTTTGCCATGTATCAAGTGTCCATTTATGCAGGGGTCTGCTTAACAGGCTCTTTAGTCTATTTTCTTAGTTTATTTATCTGTCTCTGGGTCAAGGCCTGCGCTGTGTTAATTACTATAATTTTACAAGTCTTGATATCTGATAGTGTGAGTATTCCTCCATGTTGATCTTCATTATTATCTTATCTATTATTGTCCCTTTGTATTTCAATATGACCTTTAGGTTGATCTTATCAAATTCCACGAATAACAAAACCAGGATTTTGGTTGAAATTACATTTGCTTATTTTTGTTACTGTGGTTGACAATGAGTCTTTTTATTATTACATTTTCTGTTTAGTATCAATGATGCAGAGAAATACTATTGATTTTCTTTTTCTTTTTTTTTAAGATTATTTACTTAATTTGTCAGAGAGCGAGAGAGAAAGAGAGAGAGAGCACAAGCAGGGGGAGCAGCAGGCTCCCTGGAATCATGGACCCTGGACCCTGGAATCATGACCTGAGATGAAGGCAGACACTAGGCGCCCTAGGAATATGATAGTATTATGAAAGAGAAATTCAGGAATCGAAGGTTTCTCGTTTCCGAAGGTAAATATCCACAGGAGGGCTGCATAACCAACAGCACATGGCAAGGTCATTCTGTCTAATTGGTTTATTCTTTTTGTGCATTTCCACAAAAGTTGAAAATACAATGATAACTGCAAAGTAAAAAGCTACATCAGACTTACACAAATTTTTCTTCCTTATTAGTGGATGCTTTGTTTATAAATTTATCTTTATTATTATAGCGCTAGCTAAAAATGAGAACTGTGAGCATAATTTTTGTAATTGGATTAAAGGACTTAATCTTAAAAAATCCTTCCTACAAAGCATACTGAATCTTTGATTTCTGATGGATAGAAATTGAGATGACTCATAATCAGTCATCCTCTCACAAACAGGAACAAATGAGCCCTAAACTTACAAAGTAATTGTAAAGTACTTAATTTTATTTTGTACATTTATATTGCTTCTCATAATACATTTCCCATGTTCACATCTTTGCCTGTTATTAATCTATGATTTCATGTAAAAAGGGACCTTGCTGAGTTTTTCTTCCCAAACATTTCCGCCTGCCACTTCCTCCCACTTACAAATCCCTGCCAATTTTTGTCCTAGAATATACAAACTTTAGACGTTAAAGATGGAAATGTAAGGCACATGTCATTGCACATGTTCATTTACTGAGAACTGGATGATCAACGAAGCTTAATGCTTTGTTTCAAAACACAAATACCCTACACCCTGGAAAGATTTTGGGTTTCACTGTGGTCCTTGATGATGCCTGTCACTTCCTACTCTTTGACTCTTCAGAGGAATGGACATGCTCCAACTGCATACTCCCACTGCTGGGCTTTTAGGAAATGTGTCATAACATTCGAAAAATTCCGATGCTATTTTCTCCACCAACGAGCTTTGCCAAAATCAAGCCTTGAGGCTCTTATAAAAGATTAAATTTTCACAGCTAGTGCTCTGCAGTGAAGGGCATACATCATTATTTTGCTCTAATCTGCAACCACCTGACAGACTCAAGAAGCAATCATGGCCAGGAAACCAAATCTCAAATATTGTAAAGTCATTGTTGCTTTTCAATGTTGATTTAGCCCATTCCAAAGCTATTAAGTAAGGGCATTCCCATGATATTAAATTTAAAAAGGGAGTTTATAATATTATGATATATGTATATATTCATGTATGTGTATATATAAAATGTGTATATATACAACATTAGGCAAGTTAGCTAACATCTCTAAACCTCAATTTCCTCTTCTGTAAAATGGAAATAATGATAGTATCTATCTCATACAATTGTGATGAATGTGAAATGAGGTAATCTATGCAAAGTACATAGCACAGTGCCTGGTAAGAAAGTATACAATTATATACAGTTTATGTAAACTATACATTATTACTAATACTTTGGAACAAAGTCTGGATGGATATATACCTAAATCTTTTTTGGGGGGTGGTGGGATTATGGGTGATTGCTATTTTCTTTCCTTTGCTTTGATAAGATTTCTAAACGTTCTCCCATAAGCCTGTATCCCTTTTTTCTTTAATAAGAAAAACACAGCAGTTAGTCCTCCTTGACTAAAAATACTCAGGGGGTTCTCACTCCCTAGAATAATGAGGGGGGGTATAAACAGGATGAGCAACATTAATGAAGTGTGTAGAGCTGTCTGAGGGAAGTCATTACAACAGCCCCTCGAGGAATCTCACCTCCCAATGTCCATACCCCGTTGCCATGTGACTTGGCTGTTCTTACCATCAATAAATGGAGTCTAATTTTCCACCACTTGAAACTGGTCTGGCTTTGTGACTTGCTTTGACTAACAGAATGTGACAGAAGCAATGCTGTGTGAATTTCAGAACCTAGACCTTAAAAGACCTTGCGGCTTCTGCCTTTACTCTCTTGAAATCCTGAGACACTCCGTGCTGTGCAGAAGCCTGGTGTAGCCTAGATGAAGGAGAGCCACTGGGCCCCAGTAGCCAGCCAGCACCAACCGCCAGACTCGTAAGTGAGACCATCTTGGACCCTCCAGCTCTAGGCAGGTGGTCAGATGACTGCAGCCACATAAGTGACCCCAGCTGGGCCTGAAAAACAGGAGCCCAGGTTATCAATACATAAGATTGTGAGACATAACATAATATCAATATTTTAAGTTACCATGTTTTGGGATGGTTTGTTACGAAGGAGTAGATGTCTGAAACGCTGTTCTCCAGGACGCTGACACCGCCCATACAACTTATACTTCAGAGGGCATGCAGAAAGAAGGGATTTCTCTCCAAACATATTAATTCACCACACGGGTAGCAGAGAGTAAAAAAGTACTTCCTTTTATTTTTGCTTTGTGACCTCAACTTAACCTCACGTTACTATAAAACTATAGTAGGTATGGAATTGAGGATTTCCTCATGTGCCTGCCCCAGAAGCATGAGTGTTCATTTCTAGGAGTCTGGTGTTTGAAACTTTTGAGAAACAACATCTCACTCTCACTTCCTATTGTGTGAACCCCATTTTTCTGGGGGTATGCTGGCTGGGATATCCAGGATCAAATATTTATTTGCTAATCCATTCCTTAAATGTTTATTGAGCACATACTATGTATGAGACCGGGATAAGCAATGAAGGAAAAAAAAAGACTTTAAGTCATAGTCACTGCTCTCTACAGCAGGAAGATGAGATATACAAGATAATGCTGATAGAAAGTAATCCATGTTAAAGTACTAAGTGAATTTACAGGCAACTCATAAATCAGTTGAGTCGAGAAGAAGGAACTTTTACAACTAGGAGGGCCAGGATTGGATTTATAGGAAACATGCCATTTTATTTTAGTCCTAAAGATTGAATTAAAAATTTAGTGGAGGTGAGATGGTGAGAAGCCATCTGGATAAGGGAATCCTTATCGGCAGAGGGCAGGAAAGAGGCACAAGACACGTTTGAGAGATGTCTAGGAGACACATTTAACTGAAAAGGAGAGTTCATTTACTGATTTATTTATTGATCTAATGAATATTAACTGAACGTCTGTTAGGTGTCAGACCTTCTGCTAGTCTCTGAAAATACTAAGATAAATGATAGAGGGCCCATCTCTAAGAAATAAGGAATCTAAGCAAACAAACTATTGTAGTGAATAGGGTAAGTTTGTAGCTATCAAGGAAGATAAGCCTGGAAAAGCAGATTAAGACCAAACTATGGAAGACCTTGAACGCCAGGATTTCCCTCCAGCCCCGTGGCTCAGGCTAAGTTTCACTTAAAAAAAAAAGGAAACTTTTTTTCATGTTAAGTTTTATTTGGAACCACAGTATTAAATACTGATAAAAGTGGAACTATTCTGATTGAAGAGAAGGGTCTAGAAGTCTTACTGGCCTTATCTCTCTCACAGTCCTTTTCCCTGTGGCAGCCCCTGGGCGCCTCTTCATTTCCAAGGAACAGTTTCAAAAATAACATCATTGTGTTGGCAAGAGCGAGTCACTGACATTCGTTAGGTTAAATCAGGAGAGTCACATAATGTACGTACAACACGCAGTCAACATAGCTCACAACTGTTGAGCGCTTACTGGATAGCGGGTGCATATTAAGCATTTTTCATATACTAAATCATTTAATCTTTCCCACAACCTCATCAGGGAGGTAGTATTAGTGTTAGCCCCATTTTATAGGCAAGGAGACTAAGTTTCTGCGAGGTGAAGTACATTATCCAAGCTGCCCAGTTTGTAAGAGGCAGAGGGCAGAGGCCAGACTAGAGTCAATGAGATCTCAAAATGTGTGCCACCAGTTAGGGACAGCTGGTGAGGGTGTGGGGCCTCCCAGCTGTACTGCTTCCTCACCTGCTCACCGTATACTAGGCACTGGATTAATGATATCTGTTATTATGATCATTATGTCTAGTGCCCTTAAAAGAGGGCCAGTAACTAGGAATTACTTCATACGTTTGGATGTACAATTTTAGTTGAGGTGGATGAGGTAATGGTCTGGAGTGACAAAAGGTAAACACGACTTGTTTTCATACAGGACGTCAAATACCAAATGATATTACCACTTAGTATTCATCTGTGCCATTGTGGTATTACACAGATTCATGAAAATGTCGCCTTGATGGGTTTTCAGCTACTCAGAACAACTCTCCATAAAGAAAAAAATGAAAAACAAATGGCCAATAAAAATACTGAGGGTTGTAATGGACTACACTCATGATTAAAGAAATGCAATTTCAAACAGTATGTTTCCAGGGCTGCATGTATAGTTGCTCAGTTTGAGCACTGTGCAAGGGTGACTGGTCAAGGAGGGGAGTGGGGTGAAAGTGAAGTTCTCGATGCCGCATTCCATGTTCTGGCCTGGCTTCTGTCTACCTAAACTGTCGTGTGTGTTGGTGGGGGGCGGGTGTGCAAGGAATTTTAAAAAACTCATTCACCCAAGGGGACACCTTTTTAAAATTCAAGCAAATGCACCCCATGGGTTTGCAGGGGACCTGTGAAGTAATATTTCCCACCTATTGTTATTGGCAAAGGTTAAAATGTTTTGTTATGTCCATAGCTGATGAAGGTGTGAAGAAAGAGGCATTCTCTTGCATTGATTTGGAGAATTTTTGGAATTTAAATTGGGGCTGCTTTTTAGGGAAGCAGTGTGGCAATGTCTTAAAATTTTTTTTTTAATTCTCACAGCATTGGATCTAGGAATTCTATTTCTAACATTTATGCTGTAGATATAGATATAATTTATGTATCTATATATAAAGATATAGATATATTTATGCTATAGATATAGAAATGGGGAAAGATAACATTCAAGGATGTTTCTTGTGATATTATTTGCGAAAGAGGAAACCAAAAACTACCTACCTATTCATGCAGGAAAATCTGGTTTAAAAAATTATGGTTCATCTATATAATGATATAATATGGAACCGCTCTGAAGAAATCTGTAATGATATGAAAAGATACACAGAATATATTTAAATGAAGTCAATCAGGCTGCACAACACTGACATAGTATACTCTCATTGGTAAAAAAAAAAAAAAGTAACATGTGTGTATGTGGTTGTAGACTTAAAGGGCATTTCTGGAAGGATATACAAGCAATAGTTAAAAGTGGTTCCTTCTGGGAAACTAGAGAGTAGGGGTGTGGGATTTTAGTCTTCTACTTTATATCATATTTTGTTATTTAACTATATTTTGAAAGTAAGATGAAAACAAATAAAAGAGTTTTTGTCTCCCCTGTTCATTGCAGCATTATTCATAACAGCCAAGATATGGAAACAACCTAAGGGTCTCTCAGTGAATAAATGGATAAAGAAGATGTGGTATATATGTGTGTGTGTGTGTGTGTGTGTGTGTGTATGTATGATGGAATATTATTCAGCTGTGAGAAAGAAAAACATTCCGCATTTGCAACAACATGTATGGAACTTGAGGACTAAGTGAAATGAGTCAGACAGAAAAGACAAATCTGTAGGATATCACTTATGTGTGGAATCTAAAAGAGCTGAACTCACAGAAACAGAAACTAGAAGGATGGCTACCAGGGGCTGCAGTGTAGGAGAAAAAGGGACATGTTGGTCAAAGAATACAAGCTTCCAGATGAGTACGTTCTGGGGATCTAATGTACAGAATCGTGATCATAGTTAATAATACTGCATTATGTACTTGAAAGTTGCTAAGAGGGTAGATCTGAAATGTTCTCACCACAAAAAAAGAGATGGTAATTATGTGAAGTGATGGAGGTGTTGCTAAAGGCTACGGTGGCAGTCATTTTGCAATATAAAAGTGTATCAAGTCAACATGTTGTACACCTCCAAGTTACAAAATATTATATGTCAATTATGTCTCAACAAAGCTGGGCGGGGGAAAGGAGGTTCTGGGGAAGCCAGCTCAAAGAGAGGTGTGCTGGAAGTTTATTACTTGGCAAGCACTCTTGGGGTCAACATCCATGGAAGAGAAGGGAAGGAAGCAGGATCAGGTGGGAAGAAGGTTCACCATGAAAGTCTCAACGAAAGCCTCAGCTAACCCCCTTTTGATCTCTCGGGCTGGGACGGCCCTTCAGAGCCGTCCTGCCTGACGGATGCAGGCAGTAACCAGTCAAGGGCTGAGGCGGCTCAGGAAGACCACGTGACCTGGGGAGAGGACACTTTTGAGTAGAGTCATTTCTGGAGAGAGCTGACTCCCATCACCTGAGGAAAGAAGCCCTTCACTCCTGAAAAGGGAAACGGGTGACACATTCCGCACCATTTCTGTAGCAAAGCCCATTTTCTGCAGGTGTGATGGCACCTCGGATTTGTCAGTAAAACCCCGCACAGTTATCTCTTTCAAACACAGCTGATGCTGCGAAGGACAGCACTGGCTTTGGGCTCTGGGTCCTCAACTCTGGCTTTTTTTTTTTTTTTTTAAGATTTTATTTATTTATTTGACAGAGAGAAAGCCAGCCAGTGAAAGAGGGAACACAAGCAGGGGGAGTGGGAGAGGAAGAAGCAGGCTTCCTGCCTTCCCTGAGCTGAAGGCAGATGCTTAACAGCTGAGACACCCAGGCGCCCCTCAACTCTGGCTTTTCATATTAAAATATCAACCAACATCAGAATTATATTTATATTTATTTTGCAAGAAAGAGAGATGGGGGAGGGGCAGAGGGCAAGGGAGAGAGAGAATCTCAAGCAGATTCCCTGCTGAGCAAGGAGACTGACAAGGGGCTTGATCTCAAGATCCATGAGGTCATGACCTGAGCCGAAATCACAAGTCAGACACTTAATCCACTGAGCCATCCAGGTGCCCCTCAATTAACATCATTTAATTGCTGGTCTTCTTGAGCTCTTAACTGTCATGTTCAGCAAATTATAAATGATGAAATGTCTTCTATATCAGAAACATCACTTTCCTCCCTCCCTCCTTTCCTCCTTCCCTTCCTTCCTCCCTCCCTTCCTTCCTTCCTTCTTTCCAAACCCTACCTCCACCCGCTCATTATTTGAGACTGCTACTGAAACAGTTTTAAATCCTCTGATTAATTTGCTACCTGCTCTTTGTTAAGAGAAGATTGAATTTTTCCTTCTGTGTAGCACACAAAAGGTAGTATTTTGACTACACAGAAACCCTCGTTCTTTAAAAAAAATGATGTTTTACTGAAGCCTTAGTAGCACATCACCTTACAGTGCTTTTACATTAATAATCCAGCTAGTTTATTTTGCCAGCTCAATAAAGAGGTGAGTAATTTGAAAATAATTCAGTTGGCCTGGTTTATAGGAGTGTACCACATTGTAAATGAGTTTATCTGCAGAATCTGGATGCTATCAAAACATAATGGAACATAACCTCCCTTTGGGAAAGTAAATCATGGGACTGGAGAGGAAGACAAGGAAAGCTCTCTGGGAGAGAGCTGAGTGCTTCTGAGTTTGTGGGTTTAGCAAGATCGGTCGGTCTGGGGTTGGATGGCAGTAGTACTTGGCTTCAGAGCAGTCTTTATCCTTTAATAATTTCCTAATCCTCGTTGTTATGTGAACCAGCAAACATTTGAAAGGCAAAGCTGTACAATGGAATTAGAATGGTCTCCTGAGTGAGGCAGGAAGTTTCGATGGGAGCAAAGAGCTTGCAGGGTTCCACTCGAAGCCTACGTTTTGAGAAATTGAGTGAATACTGCTTAGAAGCAAAATTTTCCACAAATCTCAGCATAATTATTGGTGTTAATCACAGGTATAAAAACCGCCCAAGTGGTTTCCATATTATAGGAAGGGTCACAAAAAGAGGAAGTCTCTCCTATTGGTGACTCAGAATTGTATGTGGGGACTGGAAGCTTATGGGTAGCTTATTGACTTGAAACTGGAAGCCTGAGGACTTACCTCCAAACTTTATTTACAAAGCATTTTGTGTAATATTGAGAAAAACTAAGTCTATAATATTCGTCCATTTCAAAGAATGGAGGGTGTGGTTGCCAGTAGGGATAATGAGGCTACCAAAGCCCATGCAGGTCACCCTCCATGCTACTATCTTCTTTTCTATGAAAGTCGATTTTCAATTTTCAATTACCAGTGAAGGATCACTTCTTAATGTTGTGCTTAGGGACCCTGAGTGTCAACATTAGTTAGGTGCACAGCCATAATGTAAACCTGGGTTTATTATTATTATTAAGGCAAATCTATGAGTTGATTTTGAATAAGATACAAGGGCCCAATAATTATGAATTGATTATAATAATTATGCCTTGATTAGGTTATAATTATTATTTGATTAGATAATATGGTTAAAATGTGGTTTTTCAGTTTCTTTTTCTTTTTAAGATTTTATTTACTTACTTGAGAGAGAGAGAGAGATTGAGAGAACGAGTGGAAGGAGGGGCAGAGGGAGAAGCAGACTCCGCAGGGAGCCCAAGGAGGGATTCAATCCCAAGACCCCAGGATCATGCCCTGAGCCAAAGGCAGACACTTAACCAACTGAGCCACCCAGGTGCCCAGGTTTTCAGTTTCATCAAGGTTTTGACATATATATTCACCTGTGAATCCATCACCATAATCAAACTAAGGTATATGTTTACTGTCCCCCCAAGTTTCCGTGTGCCTCTGGGTAACTGCTCTCCCCCCAACCCCCAGACAACCACTGATGTGCTTTCTACCACTATAGTTGAGTTTGCATTTTAGTTTCCATTTGACTGTATAGATGGAATGTACTTGTTTTTGTCCGGCTTCTTTCGCTCAGTACAATTCTTTATCATTGTATGCATCTAACAGCTCGTTCCTTTCATTGGCAAGTAGTGTTATGTGGTAGGGTGTGATGGTTAACTTTACGTATCAAGTTGACTGGGTTAAGCGATGCCCAGATCGCTGGTAAAGCCTTATTTCTGGGTGTGTATGTGAAGGTCTTGTGGAAAAGATCAGCATTTGAATTGGTAGAGCGAGTAAAGGAGACCCACCCTCAGCAAGGCAGGGGGACATCATCTACCTGCTGAGGGCTCGTATACAACAAAAAGGCAGAGGAAGAGTGCTTTAGGTCTCTGAGCTGGGACATCCATCTTCTCTTGTCCTTGGTGAGGTATACGCAACACGTTACAATTATTTTAGCTTTTCTCTGAGAAAAAAAAATGACCTCGTTAAAAAGTCATCATAGTTTGCAACTATTTTAGAAGTTGTAATAGCGGTCAATGGGACTTACCTTTAAATTTTAATTGAGTGTTTGGGCATCTCTCTAAGTGAGGCTACTATAAAAGGCGATGATGTCCAGGAGGATCAGAAAGAACAGAAGAGTCTGTTCTGCTGTGGCAGGGGTAGGCGACACCCTCTTAGGTAGAGGGATAGGGCACCACATCCATAAGAAGAGGACAGATGGCAAGAGCAGAATATAGAATCATAGAACTTGAAGGCACGGACTGTTTTAGAAGTCGCTCAGTAAGTCTCTCATATGTAAAGGACACGTCTGAAATACTATGGAATGGGACAGAGCCTAAGGTAACAGAAAAAATAGGAAAGAGAATATCCTGGATGTTCTAATGATGCCCCAGAGGCCTATGGTAGAACCCAGTGCAAACACTACTTTATAAATCACCTTTGTTAAATCCAGAAAAAGATGTCCCTTTGGGCTAACAGTCTCCCAGGCACTCAGCCTCGTTAATGAAATGTGGCCTGGATTTCAGCCTTCTCCTGCCCTTTTGGTGGTGTGCTTCTGTGAGGTATACAAAAAAGCCAAACAAATGGTCTTTCCACAAGCCAAAGAGAAATCTAGAAACCAGAATTCCCAATTCAGTTGGTTTGGGAGTGCAGTGATTACTGTCAGCAGAGTTTGAAGAGGAAGGTTCACACAGACAATAACATTTCCAGCAATCAGGCGTAGATGAGGGTGACTAAGACTTGGTAGTAAAGCTCTGGGACGGAAAGCAAGGCACTGTAAATCTAGAGAGAGCATGGACTAAAGAAGACTGGTTGGAGAACTCTTACCTCCAGAGGTCAGCTTCCAGCAGAGGGTCTGAGAGGCTGAAGGGGAATGATGCCAAGGGGCTCCTGGGAAACTGGTCAGTATCCTAGCCTTCATAATGTTATACTTCAACACCATATTTTTATTCCAAACTTTCCTCATGCTGAAATGAAATGTCTGAGCTGAGACATGGGGGAACTGGGGATTGTTGGTCTTTGATAAGAAAACCAAAACAAACCTCCATTTGATTTTGGATGATGACCATGAAGAATAAACTCGAGTTCCACTAGATGTGAGACAGGAGATACTTTCTCGATTTATCCACTTCAGTCCAATGTTGCTTTTAAGGCCCAAAGAGCCAACTTTGTATCGGGTTGTATAGTTCAACCTAAGATCAAGTGAGAATTTAAGGAAACATGGAAAGCACTTTAAACATTAAACAGCTCCATCAGAGTATACATTGCTACTATTAATCCAAGTAAAACAGAATTCAGTGTTTTTTTTTTTAAATTTATATAGCCATTGATTATGACCTCAGGGACTTTGAAATAACTACTGGTATGTCATCTAATCTTTTTAACTACCATTAAAACTTTCCAAATAATTTTTAAAAATTTCATTAGACAAATTTAAAGTATTTCACCTTAGTATCAGAATTAACTGTATTACATATGAATTTTCCAGTTAAAACCATGCTGATATTAACTCTGAATTACTGAAAGGTTAGTGTGGTTCTCTTTCTCTTTCTCTTTCTTTTCTTTTCTTTTCTTTTCTTTTCTTTTCTTTTCTTTTCCTTTCTTTCCTTTCCTTTTTTCTTTCTTTCTTTCTTTCTTTCTTTCTTTCTTTCTTTCTTTCTTTCTTTCTTTCTTTCTTTTTCAGATTTTATTGACTTACTTGGCAGAGCAAGAGAGAGCACATGGAGGGGGAGGGAGAGGGAGAAGCAGGTTCCCCCTTGGGCAGGGAGCCTGAAGTGGGACTCAATGTGGGATTTGATCCCAGGACCCTGAGATCATGACCTGAGCCAAAGGCAGACGCTTAACCAACTGAGCCACCTAGGCACCCTGAGCATGGTTTCCTTAATGTCTGGTCCATGGAGCCCCAATCCTGCAAGATGTGCCTTAAAATACAGATTCTGGGGTTAAAAATGTTTGAGAAACACTGGCTACTCTTGTGCAAAAACACAAAGCACATTAGCCCATTAACAGTTCCATAGTAAGAAAACCTTTAAAACTTTATTTAACCAAGAATTTTCCCCAAATTATGTGGCCATAGTCCTACTTTTTAAAGTAAAATTTTGATGTACTTAACGTTATTGCAGTTACAGACTGTTGCTTGACAAACTTCCCTAAAACTTAATGGCTTAAATTAACAACATTCATGTCGTTAGTTCATGAATCTGCAATCTGGGGAGGGCTCTGTGAGTGGCAAAGGCTTGACTTTTCTTCACTTGACGTCAGCTGGGGTAGTTTGATTAGAAGCTGGAAAACCAACTTTGGGGTGGTTTACTCACATTGCTGGTAGGTTGATCCTGGCTGTCAGGGGAGGTCAGTCAGTTCTGACGGCCTGGGGCCTGTTCCTTTCCACACAGGTATCTCCACGTGGGCCTCTCCCCCTGTTGTTCGGGCTTATCGGGAGCATGGTGGTTGGGTTCCAAGAGTAGGTGTTCCAAGTGACAGGAAGTGGAAGCCACTGATTTCTTAAGGTCTGGTCTGGAAGCTGACACAGTCTCAGTTCAGCTATATTATTACACTGGTCAAGCGGTCAGAGATCCAAGATTCAAGGGTAGGGGACATAGACACCTCATGTCCTGATGGAAGAAGTTTCAAAGAATGCAGTGACTATATCTGTTAAATTATACCTGCAGAAAAATACACAAATCACAAGAGCCGAGTTTAGCGGATTTTTGCATAATAAATTCACTTATGTAATCAGCATCCAGAACCCTCCCCCACCTATGCCCTCTTCCAGTTACCACCCCCTCAAGGGTAACCAACATTCTGAGCTCTAACACTAAACATTAGTACAGGAGTTCTCAGTCTCAGCCTGATAGCTTTCGGTTGGGCAGGGATTGTGGGGCTGTTCCTCGAAGCCTGTGCGGGATGTGTAGCAGAACTCCTGGCCTCTACCCTTCAGATGCCAATAGCATCCCCCTCCCTGGGTGTGACAATCAAAACCATTTGCAGAAATCGCTTAGTGTCCTGGGGGCCTGGGGGACAGGCAAAATCACCCCTAATTGAGAATCACTGGGCTAGAAGATAATATCTGTTGTTTAGTATTTGTCTAAATCCCACTTATGGGTCTAGAATATAAATCCCAAGAAGTGCAGATTCTTGTTTGTTTTGTTTTGTTTTATTAGGTCTGTTTTGATTCTGATTCCCCAGTCCCTAGGAGACTGCCTGGCATATAGCAGAAATCAACACTATCTGTTGAGTGAGGGAGTGAATAAAATATTATATATATATATATATAATATATATTTATATATTTTATTTATATAAATAAAATATAGGCTCCACGCCCAGGCTGGAGCCCAACATGGGGCTTGAACTCACGACTATGAGATCAAGAGCTAAGCTGAGGGGTGCCTAGGTGGCTCAGTTGGTTAAGCAGCTGCCTTCAGCTCAGGTAATAATCCCAGGGTCCTGGGATCGAGCCCCATGTCAGGTCGGGCTCCCTTGCTCAGCAGGTAATCTGCTCTTCCCTCTGCCCCTCCCCGAATCATGTGAACACGTGCTCTCTCTCTCAAATAAATAAATAAATAAAGACCTAAGCTGAAATCAAGAGTCTGACACTTAACTGACTGAGCCACCTGGGTGTCCCTAATTCTAAATAATTATTTAAAGAGTCAACTTTGGAATACATATTTTGTATTCAGCTGAATACTCAATCACAAATAATCTGTCCATTTTTTGTTAGAAATGAAGTTCACATGGATATATATTGAGAATAAATATATTTCTAATAGGAATCTATATTGGTTAATTTCTTCCTGCAGCAATATGAAAAACAAGCTGTAGAAATAGAGAAGATTGTGATTTTTCCAGACAAATGGGCAGTGTCCCATGATTGTGTTAAAAATTTATTGTAATAAGCCACAAACTGTGGTTTGTAATTGCTGTGATAGTTTTGTGAAACAGGAACTTGCAGTAACAAAGTTTTCATTAAAAACCTGGGTGAGGTGCCAGATCTGAATGATTAGAAGAGGAAATGAGGAAGAGTACAAGATGGTAGTAAGGTCCTGGGAAGTTATTTCTTTCAAGCAAAAACCTGAACATTTCTTCGGGATGATAGGCACTGACTTTACTCTGAAAACCTCCCTCCCTCCCTGGACAATGCATATAGTGGGCTTTCCCATCACACTTGGTAAATTTTTTTTTCTCTTTAAAGACTTTACTTATTTATTTGAGAGAGAGAGAGAACAAATGCGCACATGGTGGGGGGGCATAGAGGGACAAGCAGACTCCCTGCTGAGCAGGGAGCTGATTCAGGAGTTGATCCCAGGACCCTGGGATCATGACCTGAGCCGAAGGCAGATGCTGAACCAACCGACCGAGCCACCCGGGCATCCCTCACTTGGTAAATTTATTAAGGGTCATCCCAAGAAAAATTTACAGGGGCGCCTAGGTGGCTCAGTTGGTTAAGCATCTGACTCCTGATTTCGGCTCAGGTCATGATCTCAGGGTCATGAGATTGGGCTCTGTGCTGGGTATGGAGCCTGCTTAAGATTCTCTCCCTCTGCTCCTCCCCCTGACTCTCTCTTTCTCTCAAAAACAACTTTTTTTCAGTGCAAACAGTATTCTCAATGATTTTGACAGACATGCCCTCCTTTCTGAAATTCCAGCTGCATTTATTCACTCTTCAGTCACAATTATATCAGAAAAACGGACACAGTACTAATTCATAAGGCAACTAAAGTTAGGGGCACAATGAAAACAGAATTTTAGTTGTAAGGGCTCTTAGAGATCATATGATCATTCTGAAGAGGCAAACGACTACAAAAATCTTACAAGCAGTTTTCCTATTTTCTGGGTGATTCTGAATGGTTTCATTTCCCTGAAGCTAGCTCTGTTAAAAACTGAAACTCATGTGTAAGACTCCGTGTTCAGTAGTGACTTGCCCACAGAGCCAGTTAATGACGGGATGAATAGTTTTGAGCCGGTGCTCTAAAGTATCACATCCAACATATATTTTACAAAACAAAGGGAGAAGAAATACAATACATAGGAGTATGGAGCAATACGATAGCACAAAGGCTTTTACCAACTCCAGAGGCTTGGAGGCTTGAGTGCAGCAGCTAATGTCTGAATGAAATAAATTCAATATTGACCTTTCAAGTCCTTACAGTTCAAAAGATGTTAGTGTCTAGATTTTTAAAACTGGGATTTGAATACCCCTTGTAAAAGAAGTATGTCTGTACAGTTTTCATTTTTTAATTTCTCAAGATCTGAACATGTTAAGGCTTGTCATTCCACTGCCAAATGCTTATGATTCATTTCGGCAGAAGTAGCTAGGAATGAGGAGAGGGTGGGAGTGTGAGAGTACCAATTCAGTATGACGCAAAAAGGGAGATGAAGTAGAAAGGAGGATATTTTTAGATTCCCCTTTTGAAACAAAAACAGCTTAAATCAGGTGATTTGTTTACTTTAAAATCGGAAAAAATAACCAAAAGTCGGATTTGGAATTTTTGAATGACACAAAATCCTATTTTAGAATAATTGCCATAATTGCAGTTTACTTTCTTATAATACCTGAAAAAAATGCTTCCTAAAAATATAACTCCACAAGGACAGAAAAATGTATTTACACCACAGAGCACTTGTATACCAAAGGAAGTTGCTACTTTCACGTAACCTACGCAGTAGCATTTAAAGAATGTGTTAGTGGGGCGCCTGGGTGGCACAGCGGTTAAGCGTCTGCCTTCGGCTCAGGGCGTGATCCCGGTGTTACGGGATCGAGCCCCACATCAGGCTCTTCTGCTATGAGCCTGCTTCTTCCTCTCCCACTCCCCCTGCTTGTGTTCCCTCTCTTGCTGTCTGTCTCTATCTCTGTCAAATAAATAAATAAAATCTTTAAAAAAAAATAAAAATAAAAATTTCTTTGAAGATTTAAAAAATAAATAAATAAATAAAGAATGTGCTAGTAAATTTACTGCCTAAATCAGAAATAAGGAAGGGGAAAGAAATTGACATGTAATTTACTTTCAGTAGGTATAAAGTTCTTTCAGTTTCATTCATCATTCAACAAAAATTTATGGAATTGGAAGACACTGGGTTTGATGCAGGGGATGTAAGAATGAGCAAGAAGCAGTCCCTGCCCTCAAAGTGCCCCAGCCTAGAGATAGAAACATACACATATCCTCACAGACATCTCACATATACACATTTTCACACACAAAAGTACCCACACATTCCCATATACACATATATTCACATACATATACACACATTCACACAACATATGCACACATGTTCATACACAAATATTCATACATGCATACTCACATACGTATTCACATATAAACACATATATGCCCACAAATACACACTCACATACATGTATGTTTGGGAGCTAAAAACTTGGAGACAGTGAGAAAGAAATCTCAGTGCTAACAGTCCTGTGAGATAGCTATTATAGAAGCTCAGTAAGGCTAAGGAAACAGTCTTAGAGGAGTTGCTAAATGCTAGGGAGTATGGTTTACCAAGATCCAGATTTAAGTTCCAATCTGCCATCATTATCTCTGAGGCAATGACCATGTTATTTAACTCTGTCTCAGTTTTCCTTGCTTTTACACCAGGGCTACAATAACACCAGCCTCATTGGGTTGATAGGAGGTTGAAATGAGACGATGGGTAAAAACCACTTAGAACTTAGCCTGGGATGTAGTAACCACTCAATACATATTCAATTTTTCATGATATCCTTATTGTTATCTGTGAAGGTTAGTTATCTCGTAAATTGTGAAGACAGGTCTCTCCTCCCCAAGGTGTTAGTGAGAATGTTCTGAACTATTTTTAAGGTGGGTGGAGCCAAAAAATTGTATACTAAATGAATACATGGCCACTGGTTAAACTTCACTTTTAATGGTTGAAAAATTCAAGGAAGCCAAATTATAATTTACAAATAACACAAACATCTAGATATGATCATTACTGGAAAATCTAAATCTGTCTAAATAACATCTCCTCTGGTATTATTAATTAATTTCAGTGCCTATAACTTCATGGAAGAAATGTATAAGCTATTATTAACTCCATGATCATCTCACCAAAATATGTTAGGCTTCATCACCTCATTGATACAATACTAACATCATTTGATATTATTGATTGATATGATGAATAAGAAACAAAAGTGGCCAATATACATATGGAAAAGTGTTATACCACTAATAATCAGATAATTATATGTTAGAGGTTATTTTGGACTATCAGGTTGGCAAAGATGCTATTGGTGCTATTGAGGGTATGGTGAAATTGGTACTCTCATACATGGTTGGTAGGAGTGTACATTAGCACAATATCTCTAGAGGCCAATTTGGGAAAAAAAATGTTCTAATATTAATATAGTCTTTGACCCAGCAATTCCACTTGAATTTTGTCTTAAGGAAACATAATCCAAAGAATACAAAGATGCTTGCATATATGCTCATTGCAGTGTGGTTTATGATGACAAAAAATTGGAAACTACCTATATGCCTAATAGTAAAGAAAAGCTTAAATAAATTGTGGTAGAGCTATACACTGGGACTCTATGCACCCATTAAAAAGGATTAGATAGATCTATTTGTCATGGAAATGTGTCCATGATCCATACTGGATACCATTTTTATATCTAAAAAGTGTATGCATAGAAAAAATATGATTATATAAATCTGTATAAGTCTCTCTAACTTTTTACAAGCAGCTTTACCATGGTTTAATTTATACAGCATAAAATTCCCCATTGTAAATGTATAATCCAATGATTTTTAGTAAATGTATACAGTTGTGCAATAATCACCACAATCCAGGGGTACCTGGATGGTGCAGTCGGTTAAGCATCCCACTCTTGGTTTCAGCTCAGGTCATAATCTCATGGTCGTGGGATCTGGTGGCCTGTGGGGCTCCCATCTCCACACTCTGCCCTCAGTGGGGAGTCTGCTTGGGATTCTCTCCCTCTCCTTCTGCCCCTCTCCACACTCGTGTGCATGTGCACATGCTGTCTCTCAAATAAATAAATCTTAAAAAAAAATCACCACAATCCAGTTTTAGAACTTTTTTGTTACACACCCACCCCCCAAATTCCCTCATGCTCATAGGCTTAATTCTTCACAGTGTCTAGGATGGGGATGAAGTCGGGGGAGGGGAAAGCGGGAGGAGAGAATGACAGACAGCTTTGTAGTTTATCATTTCTGTATTATTTGAATTGATTTACAACAAGGATATGCTTGCTCTCTTTTAATTTGAGAAAACAGTAAAGGTTTTTCTATTTTGAAAAGAACGAAAAAAGGGAAACAGATTTATACCCTTTGACCCAAATCTACTTCTGGTAGTTTATTCCAAGGAAATAATCAAACATGTGGAAAAGGATTTGTGAACAAAAGTATTTATCAGTGATTTATCTAAAACAGAGAAAAGTTCTAAGTAGTCTTAATATCTCATGATGGAAGAAAATAATTACTAATAATACTGGAGTATGAAAAGTACAGGATGTAAACCTTTATATGCAGTACAATTTTATGCCTGTAAGAAAAAAAAAGGTAATGCACAGCCAAAAAATTCTGTTTGGAAATACTGTATGTACAATAAAATCTTACCTATGGTTATCTCTGGATGGTAGAATTACAGTACTTTTTATTCTTTGTGCATTTCTTCATTTTCCATAATGAGTATGTTACGTTCACATGTAGTGCCACCTACATAAATGATAGTAATTAGAATGGATTATGGTATTGTTTTCACAGGTGTGTACATTTTTCAAAACATTGAGTGTTTATTCAAAATATTTGCAACTTATTGCATGCCAATTATACCTCAATAAAACTATTTAAAAGACAAGGGGATCTTGAGAAACAAAATCATCATAACCTTCTTACTGGAAGAGGGGTTTGTTATGCCATTTTGGGGCTGGAGGGCAAAATGGTTAGGAAGGGGTTTGTGGGTACTATATAGATAGCAACACAACCTTTGCTCCAGATAGCCAACCCACCCTCCCTCCCTTCCTTCCTTCCTTCCTTCCTTCCTTCCTTCCTTCCTTCCTTCCTTCCCGGGATCTGCCTTACCATTATATGTCAGGAATGTTGCCAGGTTCTTGGATACCAAGGTGAGCAACAAATCACTGCCCTGAAAGAGCTGTCTTCTGCTGGAGGAGGGGAAGGCAGGTCACCAGCGTCAGATTCCAGCCAACGCCCACATCGCCACAGTGGCAGTCTTGCACTACTGCTGCCCAAGGGGGCCGGAGCCAGGTCAAGAAGTGAAGTTCTTAGTAAATGGTTCAGATGGAGTCACGAAGGGTGGCGCCAGGGTTACGACTGGGGAAGTGGGTAGGAGAAGGTAAATGATCCTTAAGAGAGTGTCGCGGTCATCACTTGAGAAGTGGGCTTAAGCAATATTTCTATACCTATGCCTCTCTTACCTGCACACTTGTACCAACAGCAAGAACTAAAATTTAGCGTTTGCCTGCGCAGGCAGCATGTTAAGGGCTTACTTACATCTATTGCCTCATTTATTCTTCGCCACAACTCCCCCAGGTCTGCATTTCACCATGAAGAAACTAAAGCTCGGAGAGGTTACCCGTCCAAGGTCACACAGCTGGCAAGCTCTGGCTCCAGAGTTCCCAGCTACAAAACATGCTCCCTTCTCACAATACCCTGGGACCTCTTAGAAAAAAGTTCCACTTTCGGGCCCCAAAAGTCGGCTTAGCTTTCACTCTTTACAAATTTTCCAGATCCAGAACGGAAGCAACATCGGCCAGCACAACCAACAGGGTCGTGCCCATCCGGCAACGCCACCAGAGTGGTGGGCTGACAAAGATTTGGGGCTTGGAGGGCAAACCGGGAGCCAGCGTCAAGCAGCGAAGAGCTCCGGCGCGCACATCGCACGCCTCTTCAGGTTGCCTGCAAGCCCCTCCCGGCCGCCGGCAAGCGGAGCTCAACGCGCGTGCGCGGGGCCAGAGGGGACGCCCCCCACGCGAGCGCGCGGTGATAGGGGCGCGCGGCCGAGGGAGCGCGGGCGCGTTGCGGCGTCGGCGTCTGCGCGCGCTCCAGGACGAGGCTGTGCGGGCTGGGAAGCGAGCGAGGCGGCGGCGGCGCCTCAGAGCCGAAGGGACGCGCGGGCCTCGCGCCGCGGGAGCAGACGGCTGCGGAGGAGCCTGGGCTCGCGGCCCGAGGCGGGAGAGCTCGGCCTGTCGACTGCCTGCTTCAGGGGCCGCTGGCCGCGTCCCTCGCCCGGAGTGGCCGCCGCCCCAGGAGACTCGCCGTGACACGGGCCTAAGCCGCGGCGCCACCCGCCCGCCGGGCTCGCGCGGAGAAGAGGGAGGAGAAACTTTGCCTTTTATTGTTGCTTTTAGTCCTTAAGTACAAGGAACTCTGCGGGGAGGAAAAATGTCCTTCTTCAATTTCCGTAAGATCTTCAAGTTGGGGAGCGAGAAGAAGAAGAAGCAATACGAGCATGTGAAGAGGGATCTGAACCCCGAGGAGTTTTGGGAAATTATAGGAGAATTGGGGGACGGAGCCTTTGGGAAAGTGTACAAGGTAAGAAGGAGAAAACGGAAAGTTGCACTTGTAATATATAACAGCCACTGGTCCGGAGTGGCAAGAGGATTTCTCGCTCCCCTTGTCCCTTTCCCGTCTCTTGTCCCTTCTTTTGACTTCGTAAAGGTACGTTAGAACTTTATTTAGGTTATCATCCAAGGAGTAACTAAGACCGTAGAGTATAAGGTTGAACAAAATGGGGCCTGAATGTAGTTTAGACTGATAGCTAAAGGGAGACAGGGTTATAGAGTCTCCTGTGTCAAACTTTAAAGGAAATGAGGGTGTTCTTTAATTTAAAGGAGGGGTCTGGTTTTTAAAATCAAACTCAGTATGTTTTTCAGTGGATTTATATTTGTCTACTAGCTGTTTGCATTCATTTATGTATGCGTGTACTAAAGCAATTCCGTTTTTAGGATCCAGGGCATGTATTTGGTTTTATCTATAGCTAATACATAACCAGGCTTCTGGGATGAGAGGAAAGTGATTGCTGCTTGCAGGCTATTCTTCAGTTGGTTGCTTGACAACATACTATAAAACGGAATGGAATTTCTGATAGAAACTTTCCAGAAGAAAACCTGCATCTGGTAAATATAATTACAGCAAGCATTGACTATAAGTCTATACGAGTGCTTAAGAAATTTAAAAAAATACCCATATATGCAGACATTTTTATATATATTTCATTAGAGTCTTGATGTCTCAACGTGAAGGATTAATGTTAACTGTTTATTATTTCATAAGCAATATATGAATGATGTCATTGAAATATTTTCATCCTGAAGGGTGAGGTTTTTATGAGCCACAGTTCAGGGGGAAGGACCCACAGGGTTGCCTAGAAGTGAAAACATAAATAACTTACGTTTATACAGGATTTTGCAGTTTTTGAGTCACTTTCACATAACCCCCCCCCCCCCCCCCCCCCCCCCCCCCCCCCCCCCGCAAGCCTATGAGGTAGGCAGGTTATCTACATTTCACAGATGAGGACACTGAGACTCAGAAAACTTTCAAAGTCACATAAAGTCACAGTCTAGATTTGAACTCTAGTCTTTCCACCCTGTATTTACTATTGTTTTTCATTTAATGTCCGTTGATGGAAATGATAGCATTTTTCTCCTAAGTATCGTCACACTTTTGCCTTTGCCCTGCCTCAGATGCATCTCACAGCTCCCAGTCCTCATTTTTTCACTCAGGTTGTAATAGCCACTCCTCTCTGTGTGCTTTCAAAACACACTGTCACGTGGCTGCTATAGCACTTGTTACATATTGTAGTTAATTGTAAAACTAGGGGCGGAATTGTTATACACATTTGGGTTCATCTGTTGCCTGAGCACGTAGTGCATCTCTGTCTATATTGAATTGAAACAATGTTTGTTACCTGCATGTGAATGCTTTTGAAGCTATCCTATGCTGTCAAAGTTGGCAAAATAAACTTCAGTTTGTGTGGAGGGTAGAGTATGGGTTGCCACAAGAGCTTACAGTACAGTGTAAGGTAGGAAGAGCTTTTAGTGATGTGGGAAGATCACTTTTGGGAGTCAAGAATTGTCTTTTAGTGCTGGCTGTCACAAACGAGCTTTGTGGTCGTCAACAGAACACTTAACTTCTCTGGATGCTTGTTTTCTTAGCTGGAAAATTCTTCATTTCCCTAAACATTTGTTTAGATTCCTTCACTCATTACCATATTGTGAGTATGCAGTTATCTAAGAAAGGCAAAAATAATCCTCAGGGCATCTGGAATCCGGTAGTTAGAAGTCGGTAGGTGATTATGGGCAGTTTTCATGGTATAAATGTTTTATCAAATAAAAACAGTATAGTATTAAGACCCTGGCTCTGGAGTTGGTCTATATCTGGGCTCTCTCAATAGCAGCCCGTGACCTTGGACAAGTTACTTAACCGTTCCATGTCTCACTTTTCTCATCAGTAAGACTTGCTCCTCAGTATGTGAGAATTAAAGGAATAAATGTAAGGCATGTGGAAAGGGCTCAGCGAGTGGTAGGAATTACTGCTATTACATTTAGAGTTCAGAAGCATAATATGGGATGGGACAGGAAAAGGGGCCTACGAAGATAGTAAACCATTTCTTGTTTTCCCATGGTACAGGCAGATTGTGGAGATTTCATTTTTTAATGACATTTTCTGTAAAATGTAACGTATGTTCCTATAGTGAAACATCAATTGAAAATTTTCTGAAAAATAAGAGACTTACTCCATGTAGTTGAATACTATAAAATTGTGTCAAAGATAATATTTGTGAGCTTGATGACTATTTTAGGGTGGTATTTGAAGAGTATGAGTTTTTTGCATTTTACTTTTTCATTTCACTATTCTGTGTTTCCAAGAAATGGGCTCTGAGATTTTTTTTTTTAAAGAAAATTTGAAATTTAAGCTGACTTGGCCTATTTTGCCTTTTTCCTAAAAGTTTGTTTTCTAAGATCTCTAGAAATTTTAAATATATAAACTTCCTCTTTGTGGAGGAACAAGCTAGCAAACCTTAATATTGTCTGTGGTATTATGCAGTAGAAAACGGTTTCTAAAGTTGATTCTATCATTTGTGAAAATTAGTAATTGTTAACAAAGATTAAATGGTAAATAAGCAATCATCATGTACATATTTAGTTTATTTGAAACATTTTTCTGTCATACAGTTGTATTCCTTCCACTGGTTCAGCACTATACAACTCTGTAACAGTTACTTTCTTGCCTGAAAAATCTTCACTATTATATTTTCTCTTTCAAATGTAGTTTTATTTGACTTATGAACGAAGATAGGTAGTATCTCTCACGTTTTTTTATGTTTGAATTTTTGTTGCTTTTAACAAAAAAAGAATGACATAAAATCATGTATTGAAAAGAAGCTGAATTCCTGACTATGTGCTGGATGAAAGTGATTCTTTTTATGGCCATGATGGCCATGTGACTTTAAAAAAAAAAATAGTGAAATATGTATGTGACGTTCATGTTTATCACCTAAAGCTGTAGTTTATTTTCATTGTTGCATGGAATTCCATTTCATGATTATATAACCATTATTTACTATTGTACTATCATGGATATATCATTCATTTCCAGTTTTGGGCTGTTATACACAGTTCTGGTGTATTTATGCATAAGTTTCGCTAAGACTTAACTCAGGAGTAGAATTGCTGGGTTAGAGTAGTGTAACTTTAATTTCACTAGTGATACCAAACTATATCAATTTACGTTCTCACTAGGAGTGTATGAGAATTTCCTTGCCCTGCATCTTCCTTTCAACATTTGGTATTGTCAGAATTTTAAATTTTTTGCAATCTGATATTTATGTTTTTCATTATGGTTTTAATTCCTCTTTACTAGTAATTCTTTTATAAATTTATTGGTAATTTGGATTTCTTCTTTTGTGTTCAAGTTTTTTGTTCATGTTCCTATTGGATGTCCTTTTCTTGTTTATTTGTAGTGTATTCTGGATTTTAACCATTTACTAAATATATTCTCATTTTGTGACTTATCTTTTCATTTTCTTTGTGGTGTCTTTTTATGAGCAGGAAGTTCCTGAGTTTAATGTGGTGCAATTTGTCAGTTTCTTCCTTTCGGTTAATACTTTTTGCATTGTGTTTAAGAAATTATTTCCTAACCTGAGATCATGAAGATAAACCCTTATATTATCTTCTAAAATCTTTATGATTTTGCCCTTAACAGTTAGATTTCCAATCCACCTAGAATAGGTTTTTGTAAATGGTTTGAGGTAGGGGTCTAATTTTATTTTTTTCGTCATCTGAATGCCCAGTTATCCCAGAACCCATCATTGGGGGTAAACTTTTTTCTCACTACTTTACAGGGTCCTGTCTATTATATAACATATCTGTTTCTGTGATCTTGATTCTCTTCCACTGATCTGTTTCTGTTCCCATACCAGTTTCTCACTTTCTTTATTAGGAAGGCATTAAAATAAATCTCTGCTAGAGCTTCCCCATGTTTTTCATCAACAGTATCTAGTATATCCTTGGCTTTTAGTGCTTGTGAGTACATTGTAGAATTAGCTTAAGTTCCACAAAACCCTACTGTGTTTTTTTGGAGAGATTTTATTGAATTTATAAATCAGTTTTGAAAAAAATTAACATCTCTGATATTGAGTCTTCCTATTTATGCATATGTTTTACCTCTAGGTCTTTTTTAGTATTTCTCAATAATGGATTATAATTTTTCTCCCTACAAGTCTTGGGAGCTCAAACTGCTTCCAGAGTGTCTTTTTTTTTTTTTTTTTTCAGATTCATCTATTTGCGGGAGAGAGAGACAGAAAGAGAGAGGGCAAGAGACAGAGCATGAATCTGGAAAGGGGCAGAGGGAGAGGGAGAGAATCTCAGGCAGACTCCCCGCTGAGCGCAGAGCCTGACATAGCCCAATCTCACAACACTGAGATCATGACCTGAGCTGAAATCAAGAGTCACTCAACCGCTTGAGCCACCCAGGCGGTTGAGCCACCCAGGCGCTTCAGGAGTGTCTTAAATGCTTGGATTTCCTGTTGGAGTTTCCTACTTGCTTTGGTTGTGTACAGTCTTCAGTAAGTCTTCTGAGAAAGGATCCATGGAGGGTAACATTTTTTAAAACCTTGCCTGTCTGAATACATCTTTATTAATGTCACATTTGTTGTTGTTTTTTTTTTAAAGATTTTATTTATTCATTTGACATAGATAGATAGCCAGTGAGAGAGGGAACACAAGCAGGGGGAGTGGGAGAGGGAGAAGCAGGCCTCCAGCGGAGGAGCCTGACGTGGGGCTCGATCCCAGAGCTCCAGGATCATGCCCTGAGCCGAAGGCAGATGCTTAACACCTGAGCCACCCAGGCGCCCCTAATGTCACATTTGATATAGTTTGGTTATAGAATTCTAGTTCAAAAATAAGTTTTTCTGGGGCACTTGGGTGGCTCAGTCAGTTAAGCATCTGCCTTCAGCTCAGGTCATGATCCCGGGGTCCTGGGATTGAGTCCCGCATCGGGCTCCCTGCTCAGTGGGGAGCCTGCATCTCCCTCTCCCTCTGCTCCTCCCTTTCCCTCTACCCCTCCCCCTGCTTGTGCTTTCTCTCTCTCTCTGACAAATAAATAAAATCTTAAAAAAAAAGAGTCCCATGCCATTTTATTTTGTGATTCTTTGTGATCTTTTTCTTTTCATAGCTTTTGAGATTTCTTTTAATCCCCTCCCTGTTCATGGTGATGTACTTTGATACAGGCTTTCCCTGTGCTTTTCATCTTGCTGGCCTCTTGGTTAGTCCTTTCAATCCAAAAACCTGTATCCTTTGGTTCTGTGACATGTTTATGTATTATTTATTTGGACCAACCCCCTAGGTAATGGTTCTTGCTGTGGTCTCAGGATTTCCCATGTTTCTAAATTCAGTGGATACTTATACCATACTTGTATTCTCAGGAGCATTTGAGACATTTGACCAATCCTTTTCTTTAAAAAGCTCATCTTTTAGTTTTTAGATCACCACACTCTTGATATTTTTCCCATTTCTGTGTCCACTCCTCAGACTTTTGCTGGCTTTTCTTCCTTTTTTTGACTTTTAAGTGTTGGGATTCCACAGGACTTGGGTGTAGGCCCTGTTTTCTTTTTCTTTTCCTATGAGAGTCCATCTTCTCCCATGGCTTCAGTTATCGTCTAGCTGTAATTTATGTCTGTACTGCAAGGTCTCCCTTTTGAATTCCAGACACATGCATCCAAGTATCTATTAGAGATCTCCACTTAGATATCTCACAGTTTTCTTAAACAACAAGTCCAAAACATGAACTGATTGAACTCTTGATGTCAGCTCCATATTTGCTTCTCTTTATGTTCTCCATTCAGTAATTGACATCTCTGCCTACCATTTATGTAGGCCAGAGACCTGGAGGTCATTCTTAACACCTCCTGCTTCCTTACCCACCAAACCCAGTGTAATTACCAAGGCCTTTTAATTCTACCTATTAAATATTTCTCTTTTTTTCTTAAAGATTTTTTAAATTTATTTGACAGAGACAGCCAGCGAGAGAGGGAACACAAGCAGGGGGAGTGGGAGAGGAAGAAGCAGGCTCATAGCGGAGGAGCCTGATGTGGGGCTCGATCCCATAACGCCAGGATCACGCCCTGAGCCAAAGGCAGACGCTTAACCGCTGTGCCACCCAGGCGCCCCATGAAAATGACTTTTTAAGAGAGGATTTCTGTACTATTTTGTAGAAATTTTAGAAAGAGCATATATAGTCAATCCTCATTATTTGCAGATTCTGTATTTCTGCATTTGCCTGCTTGTTAAAATTTATTTGTAGCCCCAAAGTCTACTCAGTGCTTCAGTCATTTGCATGTATGTGCAGAGCTGGGGAAATTGAGTCCTTAGACCTGCACATTCCCAGCTGAGATGGAACCAAGTGACGCTCTGCCTTGTTGTTTTAGCCCTCACACAGACTTGACTGGAAAATGGGACACAGTAGAGAGCAGTGCAGTGTAGTGTTAAGTCTGGCTTTGGTACCAGTTTGATGGGATTTGAATCCCAAACTGGCACCTACTTTGGGGCAGCCTCAAGCAAGGCACGTAATACTTCTGGACCTCATTTTCTCTTTTGTACAATAAAGAGGGTAGAATCTACCAGAATGAATTGTGTTTAGGGTATAGGATTATAATCTGTATGAGATATGTGCATTTGTGTACATATTTCTCCTAGGAGCAATGGGTCAGTATTTGCTAATTCAGTGTTTGCAGTGACTTTATAGAATATAGCTACCACAAATAATGAAAATCAACTGGATATCTCTACTAAGTCATGTTTAATAATTTTACTCTAATACTGACATTCGTTCCTACCAAAATCTTATCAGGACTCTGAAGAGATCACTAGAATTAGCATATAATTGGAAACAGGTAACAACAGTATCAATAGTCTAAAAGTATATGCTTTCTTCAGTGCTGTTTCCTTTCTTTTCACTTAACAGCTCTTTGGAACTCTGGGTATTTTTTACCCAAATACTTCATACTCCTCTGTTCCTTCCTTCTTTCATCTGTTATCCTCATCAGTTTTAGAAGGAGTATGCCAACAACTATTAAGTTACTGTCTTTCAGCTCCCAACACACCCTTTTATGCTCTGTTTTATAATGCTAAGATTTTGCAAACCACATTTCTGCCTTGTCAGCTGCTCACTTTTAGGTTTCACATGTACAGGGCGCTCGAGGGAGGCTGCAGGGAGGAGGAGGAAGAAGGGGCTTGCATGGACTTTGTCTCCTTTGGGCTCCTTGTCTCTCTGTTTTTGTTTTTTTTTTTTTTTTAAAGATTTTTATTTATTTATGCGACAGAGATAGAGACAGCCAGCGAGAAAGGGAACACAAGCAGGGGGAGTGGGAGAGGAAGAAGCAGGCTCATAGTGGAGGAGCCTGATATGGGGCTCGATCCCATAACGCCGGGATCACGCCCTGAGCCGAAAGCAGACGCTCAACCGCCGTGCCACCCATGCGCCCCAATGTCTTTCTGTTTTTATGTTAGTGTGACCACCATCCTAGTGGAGTTCTTCACCCCAGCAACAGCGGATTCTCTCTGTAGCAGCAGTTGAATCTGGTTTGTAGTTTGTAGTTTTCCAGTACTCAAGAGCTGACCTCATGAATGCCTTTCATAACACCAGCTGTATTTGGCTAGCCTGCTCTTCCTTGAAAGATACCCCAGTCCCCCAGGACCCCTTCTTCCAAAATCAGAGATGTTGGCACCAGCCAAGCAGCACTCTCTCCTCAGGGATCTGAGTTTCAGCTGCGTAGAACCTTCCTTGCAAACCTTGGGGTTTTAATAATTCCAGTCTTTTACCTTGGCTTCTCTGATCCTGGGCATGGTAGCTTCTCCCTGCACTTGTTACCTCCCTCATCTTTCATGTTCTTGCTTTATCTTTTTAGTTACCTACATACCAACATAGTTGTTAATGATATTAAATTCTATTAAAATACAATGATTTCTTTCTGTGGCTGGGCCTTTTCTGATACAAAGATTAAACAAGTTAATAAATGGAGAGTGCAGAGCAGTGTTTGGTGCAAGGTAATTGCTCAATGAATAACATATAATAGCTTAGTGGATATTACTATATAGACTAGCATACTTGAAAGAACTTGAGATTTTTGTAGCCTGTTTCTTTGCAAAACACTAAAATTTCCAGTTTACGTAGCTCAAAAAACATAATTATTGCATGTTCTTAGTATCGATATGCTCAAATATCACCTCCTAATTGAGGTCTAACTTAACTACCCTATTTAAATTATAACCTCTTTCTTATGTACTTGCCCACTCGACCATCTCCTCATCTTATTACCTTATTTTTTCCATAGTACTAATTACTACTATATTCTTTATTTGTCTATTGACTGTCCTTTCCCCACAACTCTAAGTGCCATGAGCGCAGAGAGATTGTGTCTATTCTTTACATCATCAGCATCTGGAACAGTGTCTGACATAAAAGGCACTCAATAAGTATTGAAAGAGTGAATTGATTTTAGCAGATCAGCTCTTGAGCACACTTTAATAGATTTGTATACTGCATTTTTTTCCTGCAGCAGATTTTTGTGGAGTGTTGTGTTTGTGTTTGTGCATCTCTGACCAATGTCTGTATGTAGTCGATGGTCATTAACTGTGATTTGGATTGTTTAGTTTTTATATTCTCTTGCATGTCCTTTATGCACTGGACAGTTAGGGTCTTAACCTCTTGTCTTGGTGGGAGGAGGAATACCTTTGAGTCCTCAACCTTTTAGTTCAGATCATCCAAATCAGTAGACTCAATCTCAGTGATTATCGAAGTGATCGAATTCTTCTCTTTCTCTTTTTATTCTTTGTCTTTTAGATTCTTTCTGTATTTGTCCTTTTTTGGGGGGGGGGCTTCCCCTTTGGATTAACACCTCTGTGGTACTAAAGAAGTCATCTATATTTTTTGTTCTGGTGTTTCAATTTCCATCTGACAGTTTTATTAAAATATATCTCTCATTATGTAAGTATTAAATAGTCTTAAAAAATAGAAATGTAGGAAGAAAATAAATGAAGATTTAAAAATTGCTCATATTCTCACCACCCGGGAAATAAACTGCTAAAACAAGAGTAATATAAGAGGATATAGATTTTCTTTTAGAACATGAAACCAGTTCAGCAAACTCAGATATGTTTCCCTGTAGTAATGTGGCCAAGCTCTATTCATGATTCATGAAAATAAAACATTGAGGTGTGCGTTGGTGGCTCAGTCGGTTAAGCATCTGACTTTGGCTCTGGTCATGATCCCAGGGTCCAGGGAGCTTGCTTCTCCCTTTCCCTCTGCTGCTCCCCTTGCTTGTGCTCTGTCTCTGTCAAATAAACGAAATCTTAAAAAAAAAAAGAAAAAAAAAGAAAAACATTGATTTTTAGGTGATCATGACTGATCTTTGAAAACTTGACCAGTAGAGTTATATCTTCTTTAAAATCTGGGTATTCATTATTCCATTATTGTTTTTATTAACATTTGTTTAGTTATTTCCTTAAATCTTTATGTGAAGAATTTTTGTGCTTTTAGGTAGTAGATAGATGAAGCTATTTCTTTTTTTAACATTTTATATTTGTTCAAAGTATATTTTCACACATTTACCAGTATTTATTTCAGCTTTGATTTTCAGAGTTCTCTAGAACCAGATCCTGAAGAGTAATCAATTTATTTTCAAGCAATAATGTAAAAGACACTATATTTTCTAATGTAACTTTTATTTATTACTTACAGTAAACCAAATGGTACCATTGTTGGTTTAATCGTTATACCCAGAGGAATGGAATAATGGAGTTTGTCACTATAAAGTACTTTAGAGATTATCTAGTGTTAATTATTTTTCCCCTTTATGTCATCCATTTACAAGACATATCTTAAAAATCTCCAAGGACATCAGTAGAAGCATGCAGAAGCAAGATGACTTTTAACCCCGCTTGGTCTCTTACCAGGGCTCATATTTTATAGTGTTCCTCTTCAAGGACAGTTCCTCTCATCTTTTTCCTCCCAAAGTGTTACGTTAAAATGGTGAGAGAATAGCTTATCTTTCACTGGCTTATTTCCTCTGATTCAGGGGAGGGTGAGTTCTAATTATTGTTGGCTCAACTGTAGTCTCCCTTTGAGAGACAGACTTGATACCATGTTTCATTAGTTATGACAGTTTTTACTTTTTAACATCTCTGAAATTGGGATATGTCTTTTATCCATAGATGCCTTAGTATTGTTGGCCGAGTGGCAGTTGTGATATATCTGTCATTGCCTGTGCATTGTGAACTTAGTTGTATCCCTAGTGTTATATAGTTGTAGCCTCTTGATGTTTCAATCAATAAACTATTTAAGTACCTTTTGAAGAAAGAATGTGAAACCTGGTTGTTATCTAAAATTCTTTTAGCACCTTGGTTAAGATCAAGAAAATACCATTATTCTAATTGCAAAATAGGAGTCTATGGTTTCAAAGCAAATCTTGGTGACAGTAGTAGAAAAGCACTCTTTTAAGAAATGCTGCATCACCAAAGCTTTTAATGGCTAGAGAATGATATCCTGTGGAAAAACACAGACATTAGGTTAACTCTGAGTGAAAAGTGAATCAGAAGAGTCAGACTTTGAGTATTTAACGTATTTGTGCACAAGGAGAGTAGGTATACAATAACAATCTTTGTCTAAATGTGTCCAAAAGAGCTCTTTAAAAAGGTATGACATGGGGTGCCTGGGTGGCTCAGTTGGTTAAGCGTCTGCCTGTTTGGCCCAGGTCATGATTCCAGGGTCCTGGGATTGAGCCCTGCATCAGGCTCCCTGCTTAGCGGGGAGTCTGCTTCCCCCTCCCCCCCTGCCTCTCCCCCCCCCCACCCCGCAGCTTGTGCTCTCTCTCATTCTCTATTTCAAATAAATAAATAAAATCTTAAAAAAAAATAAAAAGGGATAACATAAGAATTCAAAATGATAAGATCTTGTTGTTGTTTAATTGGCGGTTTCCTTCCTTAGTGGAACGTAGATGGTACATTTTTTTTAAAAGATTTTATTTATATATTTGACAGAGAGAGCACAAGCAGGGGGAGTGGCAGGCAGAGGGAGAGGGAGAAACAGGAGAGCCATCCCAGACCCTGGGATTATGACCTGAGCCACCCAAGCGCCCCAGTAGTGGTGCATCCTAGATATTTTCAAAATGTGGCAGATCAGAATATTCTTCTGGAGTGGTAGCAATGACCAGTATAAAGTTATCTTTTTATCCGAAACATACTCTCTGAACCCTAAACATTAGGGTTACTTAATTACTTAATTAGTAATTAGTATTACTTTTTACTTCTGTTTTTTCTTAAGGAAGTAAAACATAACAGTCTACTTAGGAAAATTCTGTATACAGGCTGATACCTGCTTGTTTATTCTTTTCAACATCATTTCCAAGGTTAGATAATAGGTCCCTATGAAATCTCCCGTATACTGATATTTTTTAGTACTTTACTGCTTCTATAAAAATAAGTTCATTTAAAAAATTCGAACAATACAAAAAATACAGAAACAGTCAAAAGTACCTGGAATTCCTCTATTCTCACTGATGATGTCTTCTCATGAAGCTATTCATATGTGAAAGTGGATGTGCGGTTATTGTAAAATTATATACCTCTTGTGTTTAGTCAGTTCCCTTTTATTCCATTCAGTGTTGTGTTACAGCTACTGTTCCATCTTAAATATTAATTGATTAGTTATTGATTTTAATGGCTGCATCATTTTCCATTGTAGAAATATGCTGAATTATTTAAGCAGGTTCCTGCTAATGGACATTTAGGTTCATTCAGTTTTCCTTATTATAGGTAGTGCTTTGATGAATAATTTTGTGTATGCATATTTTTTATTTCATAAAATTATCTCCTTATGATAAATTCTTTTTTAAAAGATTTTATTTATTTATTTTAGAGAGAGAAAGAATGAGCACGAGCCGGGGAAGGGGCAGAGGGAGAGTGGGAATCTCAAGTAGACTCTGCACTATACATGGAGCTGATGTGGGGCTTAAAGATCACAACCCTGAGATCATGACCTGAGCTGAAACCAAGAGTCAGAGGCTTAACTGACTGCACCATCTAGGTGCCTCTTCTTATGATAAATTCGTAAAAGTGGGATTTAGACATTAATTTATTTATTGAAACTTTTACTAGCTTTTAAGAGTTTGGTATTTTTAATTTTTTTAAGGTATTAGATACAGTTTTGCTGAAGCAGTGATAACATGTAACATTGAAATGTCTTTTAAAAACCTAATTAGTATTTTAAGATCTGATTCTTAACTTTTTAACAAATGGTCTTGGGTCCTACAGTGTATTTGGGAGCCTTTCATTTTTAATATATGGAGATGAGAAATTATTCAACCAAAGAAAAAAAATAGAGAAGTTAAAGTACTATGTGCAAAGAAAAATAACTGATGGAAGTATAGAAAAACTGGGAAGGGTAATGATTCGAATAAAGAAAGAGCTTTAGAAACAAACCTGGATTTGAATCCTGATTCTGTCTCTTACTACATGACCTTGGGGAAGCTTTTTAACTTCCCCAGGTTTATATATCCTCTTTTAAGGATAATACTTTATCATGCATTGTTGTGAGGATTAAATAATAGTAATAATTATACCTAACATTACTGAATCCTTACTGTCTATGGCAAGCATTTTATTAAATGTTTATATGTATTTTTTTTCACTTGGCTAATATTTATTATCTTAATTCTCACAAACTTGGAGCTGTTAATATGTCTTATTGATGAGGAAACTAGAAGATTTTGTAAGTAGTAGGACCAGAATTTGAACCTTAATAACCTGACCTGGTAGAGCCTGCGATTTGAAACACTATTCTATGTGCGTGTAAAGCACTTAGCACATAGCATTTATTAGTGTGTGTGTGTGTGTGTGTGTGTGTGTGTGTATATATATTTTTTATATATATATATATATATATATAT